>NW_027185329.1:2952500-3267500 GCF_022577435.1 Embiotoca jacksoni
AAGTTGCAGCTGAGTTTTGTCTCTGCGCTGTAAACAACACATCACCACAACTGTTGTTCCTACCTTCACATAGTCCACGGTGGCGTCCGGCCCAGCAGCCGGTTCCCTGGGGAACACAGACAGAGAAAAGGTCCGATTTAGAGAGCACATCTTTCCGAAGGGACCCAGAGTACTGCTGCGTTGACCTGCGGTTCCTCCTCAGAGTTTCTACTATGAATAAAGTGCAGAGCTGTCTGAGTTAGTCCAGGTGGGTTCCTGACTGGTGCTGATGCTGCTTCTTTAGCCTCCCTTGGCTCTATTAAGAGTCCAGCAGAGGCGTGTCACCTTTTTTTTTTTTTTTCTTTTCTTTTAAAGTCTAAGAGGATTTTACTCTCCCAGCCTCCATATTAGCTGTACGCTGCACTGTAAAGCTGTCGTGCAGAGAGTTAACCGTACTGGTGACGTTATCCCAAGTTCACAACGTCCCACTTTGCGAGCAGGTTTCTCAGAGAGAGAAAAGTGGAGTGAAACCGAAGCTCACGCTGAAACGCTTTAAATCTCTGAGCTGCCTGTCTCTCACTCTTTCGTCCTCTCAGTCGGTGGTAAACATGTTCACTCACTGCCTGCCTGACTTGGCCTCCCTTCCTCCCTCCCTCCTTCCCTCCCTAACCCCCCCCCCCCCCCCCTCTCCTCCCCCACCATCACACACATCGCAGTCACACGCCTGCTGTTCTGAGTCCACTGACGTTTTCACAGAGAGGTTAGAGCGCGCGCACACACACACACACACACACACACACACACACACACACACACACATATCTCTTTTTTAGGGCATAAGCACCGATGGTGCGAAAGCCCTGTTGTTATCCAAGTGATTATTATGATTCTCTGTAAACAACTTCATTTTTTGGAGGCTTTATCATATTCAAAAACTCATGAAAGTTGGTACACCCATCTCTCCCAGCGAAAAATTTTGTATTTTAGTGGAGTCGCGAGTGGGCGCGGCCAAATGGCTCGCTAGCGCCCCCTAAACAGATGTCCCGGCGGCTCCATTTACCTACATGCACAAAACGTACAAAACCTAGACGTACAAAAAAGTTACATTGCACCATTACGTCAACGTAACAGGAAGTCAGCCATTTTGAATTTAGATGCCATTTTTGGCGATTCGCACATGTTGTACTTTAACAAACTCCTCCTTCAGATTTTGTCAGACCGACTTGAAATTGAGTCTGTGCCCTCTTAACATGTTTGGAATTAAAAGTTATCATAAGAATTAGTTTTCGTCGATCGGTGTGCCCGTGGCGTGGCGGCCAAAAAGCGACCCAAAAGTCATGCTATGGCATGTTGTTCAAAAAAATGACTCATGATTTTTTTTTATAAGTCATGACAAAGGGGGGGATTGAACCCCAAAACTTCTGGCTGAGAGACAGCAGTGCTAACCACTGTGACCCCAATCTTCCCAGGTGATGGGTTGCATTGTGACAAATCTTTGGCTCACTGCAACCTACAACTCACTGTCCACAAATATTCATTTAAATGTGACCAAAATTGCTGTAGACATTCTTTGGATAGTAGATATACGTGTTTTCAAGGGGGTCTGCAGTGATTTTTAATATCTTCCTGTAATGTGTAGTGTATGCAAAACTTTTTCAATTTCTCCAAACGTAACACACACGGTTCACGGTTTACCCGCCGAGGTAACACACAAGGTTCACGGTTTATATATATAGTATATAGTATATAGTATATAGTATAGCCAGGGCGATGCGGCTAAGTTTGATGTTTCGCCGTGACACAGGAAGTTGATGTTTAAGGTCAAACGATGCTCCAAACCTCATGAAACATGCGTCAGGTACCAATTTCATGAGTTTTTGAAGATGTTAAAGCCGCCAAAAAAAGCCTTTTTTTTAAAAAAAAAAAGAAGAATAAGGGACAAGATCGAGAAAAAAAATAAAACTGCAAGTTGTAATATGCCGACCCTCGCGTTCACGTCGGGGAGCAGGCGGCTCCGACACGCTGGATCCCCGACGTGAAGCTGCGAGGGCCCGCGTATCACTGCTTGCAGTTTTAATTTAAATTTCCTTTTCTTTGCATTTTTCTTTTCTTTCAAAAACTGCTTACAACCACGTCACACAGTTTTCTGCAGCTTAATCTGCTTTTCATCGTCTCTAATTTTTAAAGGTCAAATTACACAGAAAACATTTTCAAACACATTTTGTTTGTTTCGACCATCTACTACGAGCACCTCATATTTGGCTCCTTTAAGAAAGTCCCACTCGTGCCCTCCATTGCTCTCCATCTTTGCCTTGAATATTGCTACTTGAGCGTATTACCGCAGCTTGGAGGAGGCTTACATCCAGGTGCTCGGTGAAAGAGGTAATTAGCTCAAATCCCCGGCTACATTGGCGAGGTTGGTAGTTTAAATCCCTTAAGCCTGCGCTGGTGTTCCCACGGGAATATTAGCGCAGTCCATTACTTACCAAACCAAATATGTTTAGCTCTAAGCCCTCTCAGTTTGAATATTGCTCCCAATAATGAGTGGGATTTAGTTATGTAACTAAACAGAAGCCTCCATTCACATCAACATACAGTCGTTATTCATAGAAGTGTAGAAGAGTTTTCAGGCATCTCTGTCACCCTCAGGATATCCTGCAGGAGCAAAGTATCTGCCAACTGATTCTGTTTGAGGTCTGCAGATCACTAATCCAACATATCCTGACATCCCCCCCACGGTGGATCAACACAAGTCTACACTGAGTTTCCTCTCAGCAGAGGGCACGTCGGTTGTTTTCGGCTGAATAACCGCATCTGATGCTGGCAGGAGCAAAGAAAAAAAAAGCTGATCATGAAGAGTTTGTTGTTTTACTAATGAGTTGTGTTACTTTCTGGAACACATGTTTCAATTTATAGCCATTTTGTGAATATGGGTAAAGAATGTATTCCCTAAATACATCAACAGTAGAAAGCTGAACCGCACACCAGACCACCCTCCGTCTCACACTGTAATGTTTCTGTTTAAAAAGCTGAGAAATTATGTCGGGATATTTTCTTTATCCTAAGCCAAGTAGGCATCTTCTACTGATACCTAAAAACGTCTTCTTTTGTGCCTCATTGTTTTGTTTCAAGATCACAACACTTCAACTCGTGAGTTCTCCTGTAAATGTTCAATCATAGTAAGGCAGCCTTGTATATACAAGGGGCAGTCAAAAAGTTCAGAGTCGGCTCCCTTGACTTGCAAAGTGCATGAGGGAGTTGTAAACTTCATGAGTAAGTATTCTACACTACCTCACTTTATCAACATCAGTGTTACAAGTGACGTTTTGCCCCTCTGGAAACATGAATGCCCCTAAAAACAACTTCATTGCTGTAAATTTTCCAAAACATTTGAGAGGTCTCTGTTTCCAATTTCCAGAGTTTTATGTAAAAGTTGATCAGTAATCAGTGCTTAATATTCACCACTGTTGAAGATTAAGGGAGGAGAAGATACAGACAGAGTGAAGAATGAAAAATGCATCAGACATTTTTTGCAGTCTCAAATGTAAACTCAAATCAGAGCTTCAGTTTGACACTGACTATTTACTGCAGTCGTATGTGCTGCCTTCTCTGGGGTCAATGGTTGTCTCTGACCTTTGACTGGCCCAAAACCACCCTGGCCCGGCTCCCCAGTCAGAGGTGGGTGCAGTGAGAATCACCACAGACAGACAACTCCCATTTCAACCCTGCAGGGTTACACGTGCTGAGGGAAAGTCCCAGTTTTTGTCCTCAGACTGAGGCAGGTCAAAGGTCAGGTTAACAAGCAGAGCGGCAGCCATGGAGCGGTTTGAGACACCTTGTTTGTTTTCTCCATCTTGAATGCTGATGGATGTGTTTGACATATATATATATATTTTATTTTTTCTTCGTTGACAACCCTTTAGTCCGCCTAACTATAGCACTGGAAGAATTTAAACAAAGTGTGGTGGACGGCTCGGCCCAAACATTCCAGACAACACAAGCTGACCACTGCTAAATGTGCCCTTTTCTGCCCCATGTTGCTGAAACAGCATCAAACACTGGATTTTTCTGCTTCTACGACCACAGAACTGATCTGAGAGACAGTCAGGGGGAAGTGAGAGAAAGACAGAGAAGAAGAAAAAGAAGAGGAAAAAAAAACACAAGAAAAAGGAAAGGCAAAAAGCAGGCAGCACTCGCCGCAGTCTTTTTCTGGCTACTGTTGTTCTTCGCACTTCACCGCACAATACTCAGCATGACCACAGTTGGCTTTAGTTAGAGACTACATCATATTTGTGTGTGTGGGAGAGAGAGAGAGAGAGACGGGATGGGAGGGGAGGAGAGGGAGCATGGCTGGCAGTGGGACCAATGGGAAAAGGAGATGGCGGCTTGTAGTGTCTGCAGGTGGCCTATAGAGGGCAGTGTGTTTCTATTACACGGGCTCTGATAACTTTGTTAATATCTGTGTGATACAGCACATGTGTAGGTCCACCTTGTTAATTTGAGAAATGCCTACTGAGTTTAGTACTGTATGGACGGTGACATCTTTAAGTTCACTTTTTGGCACTTTTCAAGTGTGAGCAAAGCTACAGAGTAAAAACTATGTAAGAATTAGTGAGTAATATGAATCTAGAGACTCGTCAACAAAACGGGCTCCGATAACTTTGACACTTTCCACTACTTTAATAATATTAAAGTGTTAAAAACTGTTAAAAAACACTATTCTCTTCAATAATTATATTTGTTCTGATTTGATCTAAAATAAACAGGGAAGTTAATCCAGACATAATCAATAGATAAAGGGCGATTCAGAAAGGTTCCAGCTTCAATTTAGCAAGCGAGCAGTCCGTCATTGTCTATTTCTGCCCTCACCTCCTTCCACTCTTCCTCGCCGCCCTCCTCCTCCTCCTCCTCCTCCTCTCCACTCTTTCTTTCTGCTGCCTTCCTTCCCCTCTCCCGGTGGTCCCCCGAGCTGCCCCACAGAGGTCAACAGAAAGACAAACTGTCCAATCGGGAGCTAGTGCAACATAAGGTCAGGGGTCAAAGGTCATGCTGGCAGCATGAGCAATGGAAAGTCAAGACCAACTGGCCAGTTGTTAAATACCTTAAAGATGTATGCCCTTATCTTTTTATAGACAACTCTACTGTGAACTGTGTGCAGTTCCAAAACAACGAATCAAAGCTGAGAGGATATTCTGGAATTTGGGGGAAAACGATTGTGTGTTTTAACAACGTCACATCGTACAGGCATTTATATGGAAACAGAAAACTGCGAGTGCTCGCAATTTTTGTAATCTTTTTATTTCCATCTATGGGGAAACCGTTGTTGAGATTTAACTAACCAGATTTCACTTCAAGAATATTTATGTGCATGAAGAAATATAATCGTGAACTTTCCATTTGACACTCATGTTTGTCCCTCATGCATGAAAGTCTCCTTTATATTCATGATGCCGACTAATAAATGTTTTAACAATGCTGTTTTTTGATCTCCAGACAGCTTGAAGTAAGACCAATGTTATCGAAGAACACCAGCCTGCCAAAACTCAGTTTCAGAAAGATTTCTCTTTTATTCGTGATGTTTTTCAGCTCATTAAGTATGTGCCACTAGAGATCAGAAACACCCCTGACTCTCATCTTTTTTTTTTTGCAAAAATGTCAAAGGTAAGAATAGAAGGACACGATACCCATTGAGTTGCACTAATTTCCTGAAAAATTAACCAAAATCAGGGTGATGCTATGATGCTATTCATTATCGACCCACCTGCACAGGCTGAATTTGACCTGGACAAATTATCCTGCTGTATGTCAGCAGTATATGAAATGTACCCAGTGTGGAGGCAGCAGGATAAAGGGACCAGACAAAGAGTTCACAGTAATCTCTGATCTGCCCGGCCACACCCTGACCTACAAAGGTAACCCAAATGCTGGGGGCTACACACACGCACCCACAGACACACACTCGTGTGCACACAAAACTGGCTGCATCAGATACAGTCTGTTGTAACTCTACACTAGAGATAGAAAAGATGGGAGGACATGATGAGGGATGAGGTGTGTGTGTGTGTGTGTGTGTGTGTGTGTGTGTGTGTGTGTGTGTGTGTGTGTGTGTGTGTGTGTGTGTGTGTGTGTGTGTGTGTGTGTGTTTCCTCTGAAGTGGAGCTAACTGCTACACCCCCTAAGGGCTCGCTTTACAACCTCCTCTTTCTCCATCCGACTCCATACTCTCTTTCTAACTCTGCACTGTGAAGAGGAGAAGTTTCGAAAATGCAAAGTTTTATTTCCAGAGCCTCATGAGTCTCTTGAGGATCAACAATGACAAACTATTGTTCAGACTGACAAATACTCATCGGTGAGAAAGTCTAATTTAGTGTATGGCTGCAAAATGTATGAAAAGCTAAAGGCCTTTTAATTTGAAACGACTGCTTTTAATTTGAAATAGATACAGGAAGTTGTGGCATTCAGCTGACCAATGCTGCCTTTATCAGTCAGTCATGCAGGATTTGGCCAAGTAATGGTGTAACTTAATCATCTAGTCATTCACTCAGGCATTGTTAAAGTTGTCTCTTTTTCACAGAAGATGGCAGCTTTGATTTATCAAATCAAAGCTTGGAGATTTTTCTGTTTGCTGCTGTCTTTCCTTGAACCAAATTTGAGGATCTTGATTCATTTCCTGTACTGCTCTGCAACTTATATCTGTATTTTAGGTGTGACACTGCACTGTAACTTTTATCCTTTTATTAAAAAACCTTGAATTGAAGAGCCAACAGCAAAAATGCGTTAAACATATTTTTAAAAAAAGCCACTGGAACGGAAGTAGTAGATTATTCTGCAGGAGAAGTTTCTCGAGATGTCAACATGTATTTAGACTTCTTTTTGTTTGGCTTGACTTTGGGCTGATTTTGGAGGTCATAGTAAATGTGACCCCAAACTGACCCCAGCTGCTGTTTTCTGTATGTAAACAAGTTAAAAGGTTTTCAGAAGTTTCCAGCCTACAGGACGTGAGTTTGGTGAGAGTTCCTTTAATTGTGTCCTTCCTTTCCCCTTTTTTTAATTTTTTTTTTATCCATGAACAGAGATAAAGCTAAGTTGATAGGACGACTGCTGATACAGTAGTATTTATGATACAAACACTGTCATTTGCCCAGACTGTGCCAGAACAAATCACAGACTGAAAATATCAACATCCAGAAACATAATCCACGTTAATCTGTGTTGGTAGAGGTGTTTACCTGTAACCATGGAAGTCATCGATGATGTTTTGGACCAGTGAAGAGGCCATGGGTTGATGGATGTGGCCGGGAGCCAGCGACGTGTTACTGCAGAATAATGGCTGCTTGTGATTGGCTTTGGGGTCCCAAGTGTAGTTTCCACGGGCGAGGTTGGCTCCTCCCCTCTTACGTCGAGGCAGAGTTCCGTGAATGGAGATTGGCTGGTAGGCAGCGGGGTCCATCTCTGATGGGACGCTGCCCTGCCCCGGAGGGAAACTGCAGAAAGGGGGGGGGGGGGGGGGGGGGGGGGGGGGGAGACAAGTAAATTTTATATTTATGCAAATAAACAAGTGCCTTGTTTGTTTCTTGGAGTTCTAACAAATATATATTTCATATTTAACTAGATATCTCAGTCAGAACTATAATCCAGTTAAAAATAGTATTTATGACTTTTGGTTTTTGAACTCACCCAGGTCTGGAGCTGAGGAGGTCCATGGAGGAGGCGAGGGAGGCCTGGAGCCTCCTGGAGGAGCAGGTGCTGCTGGTGGGGCCACCGAGGGAGCTGGTGGGTACTCCAGGGTGGGCGGGGCATCCAGCCAGGGCGTGGTGTGCATGGAGGGACCTGGGCAGACTGGCAAAACGCCCCTCTGCCATCATCCTCAACTCTGGAGTGAAACGCACACAGACGTTGACAGTCGGACAGAGAGGACATGACTCATCTTTTCATCATCATCATCATCTTTTACTGCAACACTTTGGATTTGAAGAGTTAATCTCAGTCTTTCCACAGATTAATTAGTAAATAAACACAGAGGGTGAAAGTTCTTCGGGTGTGTTATGACCAGCATGTTCACAGTAATCTGAGCCACACAGTTATGTAACCATGGTAACACACGGCAGAGGGGTCAGGTGTAATGTTCTGTAACACGCCGCTGTGAAGACATTCGATCTGAAACACACAGACACACACTGACATCCAGTGCTTACTGAGATGATATATTATGATACGTGATACAACAAAGTACACTCACACAGCTGACATATTCTCATAACCTCTCAAGTGATCGCACATATAAAAATACAAGCCAACACGCTGCCAGGGGGGAAATAAAAGTTGTCATTACATAATAATATGCAAGTCGCTGCAGTGAGGTAACCTGACCTCTAAATCTGCCACAGCTGATGATTGATTTCGGGATTTTCGTTTTTGAATGACATACAAACACATACTTCAAAAAAGAAACCCTCCAGGCATACTGTATCTTTTGTTTAAAGTGATAAAATTCACACATTCAACGTGATCAAAGTAATAGAATCCGCTCTGATGGTGCATTATTATGTAAATGTTTGATTAAACAGGAGGCCGATGTGGAAGTGCCCTTAAGCTGCAATACCACCGAGGGCCACTAGAGGTTGACTCCAAAAAGCCTCCAGCTCCATAGACTCCCATTCAACTTCCCTCATTAAATTAAAAGTGAATAAAGTTTTAACATAAGCTATTTCGATGTTGTTAGCTAAAGTCGCTCCTTCTTATTCGTTTTCTGGCGGTCCATCTGAAAATAATCTCGTCATTAATTAGATAATGACTGAAATAGAAGACAACATGCCTTGAGCTCAAAGTGTAGCGCTTACATGAAAAGTACCTGAAAATGACAGACCCACCAGTTTCAGGACTTTTTTTTTTATACATAACTGGAATCAAAGCCAACGTTTTTACCAGACACAAGGCTGACTTTAGTTGTGCGTTAGTGGCTGTGAGAAGAGAGTAGAGGTCTGCCTCAGTGTCAGGTGCTATTTTTAGCAACAACCTCTCGATATCATACCGTTAGGAAATTCTTAACATGCTTTATATTCCAGCAACGACCTTAAAACCAGTTTCTACGCTGAGCCTTTGAAAAAAAGGGTAAAGAAAAAAAAGCAGCACTTTTCTGTTTTTTTCTGCTCCTGGGCGAGATGACATGCAGATATAAATACACAGTGATGAAGAAGAAGACAGATGAGGTTTGGCAGGGACAGAAAAAACACCGGGCAGGTTCTTGATAAATTCCCCTGCAGTGTGATGATGAGTGGACACCACACTATCATCTGCTCTGAATCACTTACCATGCAGCAGTTAGTCATAACTGTACGAGCTAAAAAAAAATATCATGAGGTGACAGGCACGCTGGCAGACTGGACTCTACGGACCCCGCCCAGTGTCTAATCTCATCAAACCCAAGAATCTGAACCTGAACAACTATGCCCGTGTTTGTTATTGTGTTTCTATTTGAACAACCTGATTGCGATCAGAGAGAATTGGCAGCATAGTAAATTGTGGGGTTTGGCAGCGTAGCAGCGGCCTTGCCGGATGCAGTCAGCCCGGACGAAGCGGCACTGTTCTGACCCGAAGGGATCAACAGGGCCGCCGGTGAAAAAGAAACTAATTTCAAAGACAAAAAAAAAAAAAAAAAAAAAAAGCCTTCAGAAAACTACAAACTGCTTTACAGTTTCATCAAGTACTAATTAGTTAGAGGTGAAAACGGGAACATGAGCAGATTAATGTAGTTTTTTTTTATCAGTGCTATGAAACATGAACCAAATTTCTAAACAGCAGAGTGTGAGGAGTGACTGAACCGAAGAAAAGTGATCTGATGTAACTGTCATCCTGTGATGAAAAATGCAGTCACATCTTTTACATGTGTGCAGGGGAAAAACAAAAGCCTATTAACATTGAATACAGATTCAGATATGATACTACTAATATTTCAGGTATTTCTCTTCTCTTTCTTGCCAGAAATGACATGAGGAGACGGATATCAGGGTTCAGGACTAGTAAACTAAGATTAGCGTATAAAGACTGAGAGCAGGGTAAACAGCTAGCCTTTGACAAATGAAGGAAAAATATGTCTTCTAACTGCAAAATTGCCTTTTGCACATGTAATATATTATCAGCTAGCAAGCAAACCAACCAAAAGATGCAAGAATAAGATCGGTTTTGTTCATATTTGTGTGAATGTGCGGGAACTCCATAATAAGAGCAGAACTGCTGAGATTGCTCTGATTTATAAGTCAACTGCTCACTAATTCACAATGTCCTTTTCTCTGTTTCTGTTTGTTTAGTACAAATATTTCAACGTGTAAAAATAGGAGCACTTTGTGTTTGTTGGTGCTCCCTTTTTAGAGAGCTTGGCTAGTTATATTTCCTCCTCTTCAACTGTTGTGTTAAACAAAGCTAGATGTCAAGAAGGTACGCCTGCACTAAACACACAAGAATGAAACTGATATTAATTCATTAAGAAACAAGCACTTTTCCAAATACGTTGGGGATATTTTTACAATGAAATATTGTAGATAAGAGCTAATGGCAACCTAAATACATAAACCGATGTGGAGTGGGAGTTAAAGCATTTTTTTTTTATAAGGTTAGGGGTTTGTTATGGAGACCTTCTGTAGTATGAATAACTTGTGGACATATTTTCTGCTCTTCGAGGGGACTCGTTACCAGAAAATGGTGAAGCAAAATGAAGCAGGACACAATCAAGATGTTTTACGAGAATCATGTTGATACCGTCTGTGTAGGTTGTAGAGTTGATGTTTGATTGAAAAGTATATTAGTCCAGAGCAGAGTTTCATTTGTTTATTATCTACAGCTGCTGTTTGTCATTTTAATTTTCAAAAGCAACAGTCAAGGCCAGTTTAAAGTGAGGAGCCAGCAACCTGAGTGCTCGCTACAAATAACAGAGGACACATAAAAGTTTTAATGAGAGTCTCAGAGCTCGGTGAATCTGTCTATCTTAAAATCGTATTCAAAATGAAACAAATCCATCTAACTAAAGTCGAGCAGCAGGGGATGTGGGGGGCGGGGGGGGTTGTAACGATGAATGTCAATAAAATCGCAGGTTTTGGAGAAAAGAACAACTGGCTGGCCGGTTCAAGAGTCTTCAGTGTGACTAGTAAAGTTTATGCACACACACAAACACACTGTAAAAGTCCCACTATAGGCATGCTGGGTCAGAGTGGATTCCTCCGAGGGGCAGAACGACTTCAGGAGGAGCACCTATTATAAGAGCCTCAGGGATGGTCAGCTGTGTGTGTGTGTGTGTGTGTGTGTGTGTGTGTGTGTGTGTGTGTGTGTGTGTGTGTGTGTGTGTGTGTGTGTGTGTGTGTGTGTGTGTGTGTGTGGCCTGACCTGACCATCTGCCAGACACACACCCTCCCCTGCTGAGGAGAAAGGACTGACTCCCACTGAGAAAACACACAGCACTTACGCACACGAATACTTTGTCGATTAATCTAATAAATAAATTATTCATGCTGAGAGCTAAAGGACCTTTTTTAAGGAGAGCGAAGGTGTGAAAAATGTCACTCCCCCTCCTTCAGCCTCTCCTCTGCCTTCTGTCAGTCACTCCTCTCTCCTTTTGACTCCGTCCCTGCTCATCCATCTTTCCCTTTCTCTTGTAGTCCTCCCTCCCTCCCTCTGTCTGTCCATCACGTCAGCTCTTCTTTTGCATCCTGACTTTGTCTCCTTCTTTCTTTCCTTTGTACTTCCACCTCTCATAATAATAGGCTTTTCTTTTATTTACCCCTCTTCTTTCTGCCTTCCTGCTTCATCCTCGCCTCCCTCCAGCTGTTCAGCCACCGTTCATCGCACTGCATCTCTCTCTCTCACACACACACACACACACACACACACACACACACACACACACACACACACACACACACACACACACACACACACACACAAACAGATAAGTGCTAGTATTTGCAACACGCAGCCCATTAATTTCGATATTAGGAGGATATCACACAGACCAACTTCATTTCCCAAAGGATGGAAAGGGAAGCTGTTTTTTCAAGTTTCTTTGTAGTCAGTTTAAATATCTTTAAATTAGTTTCCTTTGTATATCAACTGATAACCTAGTTTGTAACATGTGTTGCTATTGTTACACTCAGTTTAATATAGACGACTACCTCTGCAATGATTTAGAGTTGAACTGTTGACTTGTGAGATGGTTATTTTAGCGTGCAGCGTTATGAAAGCAAAAGTCACATTTCATTGTCTATACTGATATTTAGATTTAAGATTTAAAGCTGGAGCACATCGAGTCTTAAATGTCCATTATTGTCTCCTTGTTGATCTGTTGATGTAGAACTGGTGTTAAATTATCCAGGAGACTTGGATCACTGAGGATACCTTGATAACCACAAAGGGTCAGGTGATATGTTTCGCAACAAACTATGAATATCATAGTCCAACAGAAAATTCTTAAAAAAAGGTTCATATTTCTGCAAGATCTGTAAAACCACATTGTATTTCAGGTCTTTGAAAAAGTCAAAAGAAAAAGCAGCAGTCCAAACAACTTATCCAGGAGACTCGTGGGTTTTTATGAAACGGATCATTGACGATACCTGATGTCAAGAAATAAATCGATTGTATTTTGACCTTTTACAGAAAAATTACACAAACTTGTGATCGGAGGTCTGGAACTAGTCTTCAAATAAAATGTTTAAATGGAAATTTATAGCAGGGAAACTAGCAGCTTCACATGTGAATGAAATTAACACCTGCTCACCAATCGGAAGGATTTTTCCTTGACGATTGTAAAACAGACAAAACATACTGAAGTTTGCTTTATCACCAAAACTAGTGAAGTCCTTGGGTTGGGAACAACAACACACACACACACACACACACACACACACACACACACACACACACACACACACACACACACACACACACACACACACACACACACACAGAAAGCTTTGGGTGGGAAACTAGTGTAGATTAACAGGAAGAGGAAACGACAGTATAAATATTTAGACGACAGACAGCTCATTATGAAGGATTACTCACAATAAAGCAAATATGCCTCTCACTTCCCTTCCTCCTTCTCACAGAGTATCTCTTGATCTCCGTCTCACAGGGTTGAAGACACAACTTTCCGATTAAATTAAATTGAATTTAGTCCAATGTTGTGATGGTGAGCTCCCTCTGTCTCTCCAGCAGTCAGAAACCTCTTTTCTTAATGCACTGAAGTAGTGTTTTTTAAAACAAAATGGTCTTTTTGAGGACCACCACGGGCCCTTAAATGGATTCAACAGGTCCAATTTAATTCACCAGACTGTGGCCGTGTGTTGGGTAATCAGGTCTGACAGAAGGAATCATACAACTCCTCTGGTTTACAGAGGAGAAACGAGCATGTAGATCTACAGAATAGTAGTTACACATGAAATTGAGTTTCAACAAGAACTGTCACATGCTGCAACACTGGTCTCTCATTACGCATAAACCATACACACAATGAGGAGGACAAACACAAACATCAACATGCTTGGGAATGAGGGGTTTCCTCTCGCTGGCTTAAAGTGTCTTCCTGCTTTGGCATGTACACACATACCACCGCACACACACACACACACACACACACACACACACACACACACACACACACACACACACACACACACACACACACACACACACACACACACACACTAGTGCATTAGCAAAACCACCCCTGGCCAGAAGTGAACAATGGGAACAACTGTCACATGACCACTGTGTTAGAGCCAGCCTTTGTTAGAGAGAGAGAGCCAGAGAGAGAGAGAGAGAGAGAGAGAGAGGTGTCCTACTGCGCTCTTCAGTGCGTGGGCCCTCCAGTGTGCATGTATATGTGTGTGTGTGTGTGTGTGTGTGTGTGTGTGTGTGTGTGTGTGTGTGTGTGTGTGTGTGTGTGTGTGTGTGTGTGACATATTAATGAGGCTGTTATTAAATCCCACAGCAATGCCTTCCAAATCTTTGTGTGTGTGTGTGTGTGTGTGTGTGTGTGTGTGTCTTTCTCACACATTCACACCTAACTTCCCCTCAGCGTGCACGCGCTCGTTTTGTGTGACTCCACAGACATCGTGTGGTGAAGTGTGTTCTCTTGTGTACAGTCGGCGATCACCAGTCAGTCAGTCGGTCAGCGGAGTCAGCGAGGAAGACGTGTTTAGATCATCTATTTCAGTCCGAGCAACAATACTACAATGCAAACACACATCAGACGGAAAAGTCCTGCAACAAACAGTAAATACCTGAAATCGCTAACGTTTAGACGTAGGACTGCTCGAAATTAAGTTTGAACTACATCACAGATGGCAGAGCATTCAGAGTTGTAATTTTTGTGAGTAAACTACTTATTTAAACAGTTGTGGATTCATTATTTGCTAATGCGAAGAAGTTACATGCTCCAGTGACAAAGTGACGACACCAATTTTGTGATCCGATGTTATTTCACACTTACATTTACTGTATTTCCTTTCTTGCTGTGAGTTTGACTAATACCATTATCATATCTGTACGATGAGGAGGAAGCTGGATCCAGAGTACAACTTTTACTGTTTTCATTTCGTTAATATAATGCGGGCACTATAGAGGAGCAAGAATGCAGTTTTTTTTAACTTTCTAAATAGCCAGGCTTGCCTTTTCCCTTCCAAGTTTAATAATTTGCTTAAACAAGTAACAGTTTTCAGCATTAAATATATAAAGTATTAAGCCCATTCGCCCATGTCACATTATTGTGTGCTGCTACAATCTCTGTTATTGAGACAGCTTGGTGATGAAACTGGATCCTGATATGTGGCTTATTGTGTATGTTAAGTCTTGGTCTGTAAAATAACTGTAAATGGGCATCAGTGAAAGCTCCAGTAGAGAGAAAAGCACAATATTACCTTCAGGAATATCGCAAAGTTTGACAAAGTGGTGATCAAGTAAAATACAAGTGCCTCATTTTTACTTTCTAGCTGCGCAGTCAGTCAGTCAGTCAGTCTTTGTAAGGACCAGCAGGTCACAAGAGTGCTAGCTGGTATTACCACCGGGGATCCAAGTAACACAATACCAGCCATTGAAGACTGCAAGTACACGACCATCTCTCAGTTCCAGCTGAGCTCTGTGATTCTGACACAGAAAACGTTCAGCATTGATTAAAGGCAGAATCTCACTGGCTCAGTTCGACTCCACTTGCTGTCTCCAGACCCAAGACTCAGACTAACGTCTGAAACGACCTGCAGCACGCAGTGTGTTTATCTGCATCAACACCACACACCAGACGCACACGTACGTCTGTCTCTGTCATCATCTCCTGGGTGGCTTGCTGTTTAAAGACGCGTTCTCATAACTGAAAGGTCAGAGTTTCTTTCTGAGCCAGTCAAACTGTTAAAGTCATCCTGAGCAACCTGAGTAAAGTTCAGAGTAGTTTTCCTTTAAAGTATACATATCTCTTCAGCCACATGTCACAATAACTCATCATACCAGTGTTGTGCAGGAACTAATTCTAAATGTCGTAAATGTTTAAGCAATCAGCCAAAAACGGTCGTTGAACCGTTTATCACATCTTAAAAAAAATAAACCAGCATACGCAAATGTTTTGGGAGTAAATACACCAAAAAAAATACCCAAAATAGGCAAGAAAAAATGTTGATAAAAGAAATACTATTGGTCTTATCTTTCATGTAATTATTTCCTGCTGGGCTTTCCACAGTTGACACCACCAATCCAACAACCACAGTTACACCCAGTGTCTTGGGATGGCAACTTATTGCTTAAAAAAAACTCCCAGAGTAAATCTAACTCACTGTGAGCTGTAAACACTTCAGCCGAGAGGGATGAAGAGTCGGACGGCAGAGAGAGGAAGACGAAGGCACGGTGGAGTGTCCGGTGAAACAAACAGACAAACAAAATGCATCCAGAGGAGATGACGACCATTGAGATATATAGCTGCCTCAGCTCTACCTACACACACACACACACACACACACACACACACACACACACACACACACACACACACACACACACACACACACACATTCCTACACACACACCAACTCATAAACACTCAGGTTCACTCCTACCTGTCAGTGTGACCTCTTCTCCTCTTCGTGATCTTGTGGCTCTTATTTATCTCTTCTACCAAACTTATTCCCCTTTCATAGTTTGAATGACTGACCGGCACACACACACAGACACACACACACACACACACACACACACACACATGCGTGCTCTCCTTGCAGACAGGCAACAACAAGAAGCTGCTGCACAATCACACACACACACCCTGCCCTCTTCTCTCTCTCTCTCTCTCTCTGTCTCTCTGTCTCTCTGTCTCTCTCTCTGGGGAGTGATTTGTGAGCACCGGGCCCCTCCTCCTGCTCTACTGTGTTTGGGAGGAGTTTTCCTTTCTTTCTTTCTTTAGGGAGCAGAGTTGTCTCTTGCCTCCCTCCTCCCCAAACTCCTGCCTCCCAGCGCTGAAGAACCCCCCCCCCCCCTCCCTCCTTCTGCCCTCCTACTCTCCTCCTCCCATCGCCTCTACTCTGTGTCCCCCCCCCCCTCCCTCCCGCACAGCCTCATATTTCATGCTGCAAAGTCTTATTGTTTGGCACCTCGCACACCAACACCACCAACTGGTCAGGTGCTTAAAAGAGATTTAGATGTGACCTAATGTTGCTATTTGCAGAGAGGAGAAGGGATGACAAAAATGTGGTTGTGACATGTTTGAGCAACTTAAGGTCCTCTCAAGACTTGGGAGGGGGGGGGGGGTTACTACTTCACTGAGTGTTGACTGAGACATAAATCAGCTCATCCTTATTGGTTAAAATCAAGTTGGAGCATTCTTGTAAATATGGAGGGAATGTTTTAGAGAAAGATTAAATTTCACCTGTGAAGGAGATGAAATGAGTAGAAGAGCTCTACTTGTGTCATGACATCAGGTATGAGCTCATGTTGACTGTGTTTTGTGTGTGTGTGTGTGTGTGTGTGTGTGTGTGTGTGTGTGTGTGTGTGTGTGTGTGCGCGCTGCCTGGCCCTCAGGACAACACTCTCTCCTGTCTTTGTCCTCCGGTTCCTTTGTATTGTCTAGAGTTGATAACACCCAGACACGTGCGTGTGTGTGTGTGTGTGTGCGTGTTAATGTGCGTTTGCGTTTCCTTTCAGACAATACAAGAAGCACCATCCTGCCGCTATGAAAGCCCAGATGATCAGATGGCCCGCATCGGACACACACATCACACATCACACACGCACACACACATACACACACACAGATGCTGCTACATACATGTAGGTCTTTTGATCTTCAGCTATTCATACTTACTTTGAGACCGAGAAAGCAACTGAAGTGCACGAGAGCGATATGAAGATTTAAGTTTTTTTCTATAAATTCATCAATTTTTTTCTTTACATAATATTACTTAAAAAAAACTTCACAAATTTCATCTTCTGAAAATTGGCAACACAACATCAGGAAAGAGTCCAGTTGGGCGTGTGACCTTAAACTGTAATTAAAAGTGCACAGGAAGCATCCGGGTCTAAAAAACTAGTCCGATGCGGAAGTGCCTTAAACTGCAATTCCACTGAAGGCCACTAGGGGTTGGCACCAACTTCAAAATCAACAAGTCAATGATTTCTACAAGTCCTAATATTGTCATTTTCAATAGTTCCTTCTTATTAGTTTTCTGGTGATCCATCTGAAAATAATCCCGTCATTAATTAGAAATTAAGCCTAAAAAAAACTGTGTTTTTGGGGGCGTGTCTGTTTGATTGATAGGGCTGTATCAGGTCCACCACTCGTTCCCCCCTGCAGTTCACTTCTGCCTCCAAAAAAGCAAGATGGCAATTTCCAAAATCCGAACTCAAGACCTCATAATGGCAGTCCACAAACCAATGGGCGATTTAATAATATATATATATAAAAAAAAAAACTGTATAGAAAAATTTTCTGTTTTAACTTTTACCTGCCGTATTTACTGCAGTTTTACATTTTGAAATACAACGGAGTACAGTTCTTTCAGGTGCACCTACTTATGCTTTCATGTCCAAATAAGTGGTTTGGATAATGTGGTTCAACATGAACTTTGTTGACAATCTGTCATTGCTTCCTGTCAGGCTGTCCACAGAACACAGCAATTAAACTTGATGAGTCATCATAAACCACGAGAATGACAAACAAAACTATGAAAATGAGATCGATGGTGTTATTTTTCTTCTAATTTCATTCCTTCAGGCGAGCAGTTTCAATCCTAGGGGTCAGGTGATTAATCCAGGGTTAAATACAGCCACACAAATCTTATTTTTGATTGCTTATCCCGTTTTAGCCCGTGAAATACTGCATAGCTATTCAAGTAAAAAAAGATCTGAGAAATGAAATTTAGAGGTGGAGGATTGTTTGGAAGTAAAACTATCCAGCTGAAGTTGAATTTCATTTCTTTTTCTGAGTAAATCTTCGTACTATTTCACACAGGCATGTGAAACTTCTTAGCATCTGTGTGTGAGGGTGGTGTTTCCAGGAAAGTGCACAGTGAGTCAGGAGTGTAATCTGTAATCATCTCCTGAATCACCTGAGCCCTCCCAACATACAGTGGCACGAGGGGGGGGGGGTGTAGTAAAAAGGAGGCAGCGCAGGACTATAATCCTTCCAGGTTGACTGACATGCGTCCTTGTGATGAAAACTCTCATCAAGTTGTTAGAAAAAGAACAAACCTTTCATCAAAACAAGCGCAGGGGCACGTCCTCACACTTTAACATTTCTGAACTGGCTTTAGACTGCAGATTGAAGAGCTGTAAATCAAAATATCCTAAAAATGTTTGTAAGCTAAACTGATATGAAAAAGTTGGTATCTTGATAAAAAGAAAGTGCGTGAAAATTTACTGACCTCCTGAATAATTTATGACATATAGCTTGTTACATAAATGTCATTCTGAAGAGACAAATAGCAGCAGATGCAAGTTTCCAGGGTTCGTATTCACAAAGATTCCTCAGACTAAACGTTACTCCCATAAACTGTATATAAAAGTGTACGTAGCTTCCGAGTCTGAAAAATGAGGTTGATGCGGAAGTACCTTAAAGTGCAATGCCACCGGGGGCCACTAGGGGTTGGCTCCAAAAAGCCTCCAGCTTCATAGACTCCCATTGAACTGGTCTCATAAAATTTTAAGTTAATAACATTTTCCCACAAGTTATTTCGGTTTTGTTAGCTACAGTCACTCCTTCTTATCAGTTTTCTGGCGGTCCATTGGAAAATAATCCCGTCACTGTTTTTAAAATAAGGTTAAAAAAGGCGTGTTTTTCTGAGAATGTGCGTGAATACGGCCCCAGATCTATATCGATCAATACAAAGAGTCCAATTAATACATTAAACTGACACAAATGTCATATTTCCATAAATTTTCCCCTGTGATTTCCCTTGTTTGAGCTTTGACTGCTGCTTTTGTTATCTTGCTGCACCCTCTAATGCAAAGACATGTAGTGGAGAATTTGCACCATCAGCTATTTATGTAACAGTATTTACATGAGAAGGCTAGGCGCTCACGGCTTTATCTTCGACTTTAGAAAAGTCTGTAGCAACAAATGTTTACTCAACTACATTTTTTAAAGCGTGTTTGGAGAGATCTCCATGCCATGATAGCGTTTTCCTGCACTTTCTGTTAATGTGAGTCCTCTGGCCGAGCCCTGCTCTGGCACATTGGTCCTCAGGCAGCTTAACATGTTGGCACGAAGCCTCGCTGAGTCACTCATTTCCAAACACTGACCACCAGCACACCTCAGGGCATCAGTGTTTCCCAAACCATTAAATAGATGAGTTCGGTTTACCCGCCCGCTGGAGCTCTGCACCTGTGTATAAATGGATTAACTAGTTTATTATAGTTGGTTTTGCAAAGATGTTTTTTGTTTCAGTTCCTTTTCATGTTTTGTGGTATTCAAATAACTCCTCAGTAAGAAGATCTGAACCGTGCAAAGAACATTCCCGTTCCCATTTCATGCTTTCTCCATTTTCTCTCCCCCTCATTCCTATGACTTCTCGTCTCCCTCCACCACTCCCTTTCTCCTTATGAACATGTGTATAGACACATGCTTGTGTTTCCGTGTGTGTTTCGGATCAGAAAAGTGTTTACGCCACTCCTCATTCCTGCAGTTGCAGCCTCAGGGGTCTTACAATGAAAAAAAAAAATCGAATCCTTGTTCAGGTAGAAGAAAATCTGCTGAATTCTGACTCATGCGATCACGGTTTCTGTGGAACATCAGCATCAACCGCTGATCCACAGAATTCCTGGTATTTTTAAAAAAAAAAATTTTTTAATTAAGCTCAGACGGCTGCACAATTTGACGAGTGCATCAGTCATGATTTGTGGCAGCTTCTGTGTAAATATGCATCTGTAAATGTTTCAGCATGCAGCAGCCTCGAGCGACTCAAACCAAGAAGTGTAAATTCTGCGGCAGTTCTCTTTAATAATTGAATCACTTTAATGTCTTTGTAAGAGACGATGTACACGATTGCACACAATTTGGCCAATTTATTTATTGATGATGTTTTGTAATGGTCATTTGCTAAGATGCCTGACAGGTCGCAAAAATGGCAACATGTCGCTCAGAAAGAAAAGGCAGAGGTGAACACGATGTTGCTAGAACAATGTAAAACCTCTTAGGGAAGTGATGTGAAAATATGTGACTCTGACATTGAAGCATCCTGTTCCTGATGACCTTAATCAAACTCTCCCTAACTTACAGTTATCAAACTTTAACCACAGCAGCGACAGATTAGATAACAGCCATTTAAATCTTTTTTTTTTTTTTTTTTTTTTTTTTTTTTGTGGTCATTTACGTTTTGGACGGCAGTGGAAAAACAATCATGTGCTATTAGCCGGTCCAGATCAATTTGGAGCACAATGATTCATTTTGTTAGTTAGATTAGCTTTTTTGGAGGAGAAATTGATCATGTTTGAGTCCAGCAGGCGGTCTGTGTCATATCCCGCTCTTTCAATAAAGGCAAAAAATACACAAAAGCTGTAATTATAAACCTAGTACAGAATAGTACTAAATAATGTTATTGTAAGAATTGATCAGATATTTAACGGGACAGTGAAGTGATGATCAGTCAAAAACTAAAATATTAGAGGATCAGTAGTGGAACGCTTTTGGGAAAACTAAGATTTGATTACTTGTATAAAGTTTTTGACAATCACTCCAGTGTTTAACAGCTGTGATGTGTTACCTAGCAACAGAAAGACACAACGCACTGCAAGGACACGTGACACTCGCAACATCACTTGTGCGATAAACACAAAATAAATGTTCCAACAACAGTCTAACTGGGAAAGGTTTACTCTGAAAGAAACCTGTCAGCTGCAGAGTAAATGATGAGAATCAGGTGCCATCAGTCACACTTTGAACTTTGTAAAAGAGAAAACAGCCTCCAAAACATTGAAAGTTTTGTTTTTCTACATGTTTTTAGTTATTTGGATGTTCCTATCTGGGATCAGTCTGATTGTGGGAACGAGATATTCCCTGTTTTGACATGAGCGATAACAGCAGAATGTGGACAGCACAGTTGATGTTACTAACACACACCGACAGAAACAGGAAGATGTTTATAGTACACTTAGTATTAACTCCAGGTCAGGTTGATGAGTCCATCACCTTCACGGGGGAGATTAGCCGGGTTCAGCCTGTGCTTTGTCAACATGAATTATATAACATGTAAAGGCTGAGGAATAAAATGAATCTCTGAATACACAAACTGGCATCACAGTGCAAACATATTGTATGTTTTTATAGGAATTATGATCCATCTGAACTGATCAGCTGCAGGGCATTTTTCTTCTCAGAAATCAGGCCTATTTGATGTGACCAGGTGGTCCTGAAGAAGTTCTGTGATGGTAACTGGAGAATGTAGCTGTGTTAACTACTGTCTACAATCGATGCATTATATACACTGACCTGATTGGGTTGCAGAAAAGCAGAGAAACTTATTTTTTTCCAGAACCAGGAGCTTGATTAAATAAAACCATCCATGTGTGTGTTATCATGCAACGCCTTGAAAATGTGCAGCACGTGATTTATTTTAGAGTTTGCAAGAAGAAAAGCACACACGAGACTGCTGCTTTAAGATGACGGGAGCACTTCAATAGGCCTTGCTGTTGTAAATAACAGCGCTGGAAGGAAAAACTCAATTATATACTTAAGTGATATGAAATTATCATTGATTTAATCCATGGCTGCATGTGCTTCACTTTATCATAAATTCATGCAGCACTACATGCATGAATACCTCATGAATCATCAGGAAGTAACATGACTTCAAAGTCTTTCATTCATGATCTCATGCATGAACAACATTTTAATTGAGTGAGTACAATTTATGGACTGTAACTGATCAATTCTCGTAAATGCGGGTATAATCTGAAACTGTAAAAAAACTAAAATCAACATGTTGTTACAGATCGTCTTTTAAGCACAACGAGCATCCACAGAACAGCTCCAATGCCGCAGTAACGGCTATAACTAAACAAAAGCAAAAACTAAAATGCCTCAAATATGTGAAATATGAGCACGCATGTGTGGGTTTTGATGATGCCTCCTATTTCACCCTCTAATTGTTCTAATTGGAGCATCTCTACTTTCTTTGCTGCTTTTTTAGTCCTGCCAACGAGGAAAGTACCTGGAGCACGCACACACGCACGCGCACACACACACACACACACACACACAGACAGATTCCTATTCCAGCCACGTAATCATATACTGTTGCCAGCAGACAGTAACATGATGAAATTAATGAGAGGACTGGATGCAGTGTGAAGGTTTGCTTGTGTTTTATCCTGGAGGTGCTCTCACTGGAATGCTCTTATCTGGGTCACATGTTGAGTTGGCATTTTTTCCGAAGATGCTCTGTCTCTCTCTCTCTCTCTCTCTCTCTCTCTCTCTCTCTCTCTCTCTCTCTCTGTGTGTGTGTGTGTGCGTGTGTGTGTGTGTGTGTGTGTGTGTGTGTGTGTGTGTGAAGGATGCCATTAGCTGAACAAATCTGGACTCTGAGGTAATGATAGGGGTGGCAGCCTGCCAGGCAGACAGATGATACCACGGTAGTTGGTGACTGAATGATTTCAACTGCAGGCTGTTTCACCTCAGCAACTGTCGTCAGGCCGCAGGTCGGGGCTCCATCAGCGGTCACATGGGGATCTCAGGAATGTGAAAATATGTGTCGTTAAAAGGGGGAAACAGGTAAAGTCCTCATGACGTCATGTTCTGTCCACACATTTGGGGCTCGCTTGTCAAACACAGATAATGACTGTGATCTGTCTTTCCACGTTTTTACTGTTGATCACTGTAGAAGTTTGAGACACTATAGAGGAGTTCTTGTTCTCTTCATTTCTCGATATATTATCTGCGTAACTCTGTGGCGCCAACGTCAGTCAATCTGCCCGTCAGTCTTTTGGTCAAACACTTTCATGTGTACGTCATGGACTGCCATGAAATTTGGTTTAGACATTCATGATAATCAGAGGATGCATCCTAATGGTTTGGGGATTTCTTGACTTTTAATCACCTTCAACGGGTCAAAATGTTAACTTTTCCACTTGCCACACATGCATTTTGAAATACAAGTTATGAATTATATTATTATGTAGGCCTACCCTCTCATTACCTTTTTTTTTTTTTTTTTTTTTTTTTTTTTTTTTTTTTTTTTTTTTTTTTTTTTTTTACTAAGTTTAAGTTCACAGACATATTGTTATAGATGTTGGCTCTCTATCTAGATGCCACACAGAGTCAGCACAGACAAGCTTAACCTGAACCTGGACTCAAAAGGCCACAAACTCTGATTTTGATCATTTAAAGAATTATAGGAAGACAAAAATGGAAGATATTATGCCAATATTGATCTCAAATCTTAATACTATGTATAAAGTGTGTAATGCATAGTGGACCAAAACATTTTTCCTCAAAGCCCATTTTATTTATATCTCTCCCAATTACAAGACAAACATTACTTTGTATTTTATATGGTCCAGTCAATTAAATAGCGCATTTAATTATGTCTTTGTTGACTTAATATGTACAGAATATGTGAGTTTAAGGTTATGAGCACCGTGATCAGTTTATCTGATACTTCAAACACTTCTGAGAAACACTGATTGTTTTATTTTGAAGGATGAAGAAGGGATACAGGCCTTTTATTTTGTCACGCATGTGTAATCTTATACAAACCATTTTTTTAAACTCTGTCTTTTACTTTTGTATCTCCTCTGATTTCTGAGACCTCCAACATTTTATCACCTTTTTTTTTTTTTTTAAACACCATTTCACTCATGCAGAGGAAATGACTCACAATAAAACAGATTTTGCACAAAATGTAACCTCTGTCACACACGATGTGCTGTCAGTGAAAAGTTTTTTATACTTCCCGCAACTTGAGGTCTGTTTTTGTTTTTTAAAGACGCTCCGTTCCAGATGGGCTAGCAAATTGCTGGGTTAACGATGACATAGGAGGGGACTGCTTCCTTGAACAACTTCAGAAAGCCTGGCCTCTGAAAAGTTTTCAGAAGTTCATTCAAGAGAGACACTTTTGGTTTTTGAAGCGCTGCAGCAAACTGACTATTTCGCCCATTTTGACTTTGTCTCTATAACGACTGCCTTTAATTCTGTATGATGACAGTTTCATCAGACAACAAGATTCACTAAAATCATTTAGTCGCTTGTATAAAGGAGGGTCACCCTCTCAGTCACCAAGACAACAGCTAGATTTCACAGTATAATGCATGGGAAACTGAGCAAACAAAGCAGTCTGTCACACACACACACACACACACACACACACACACACACACACACACACACACACACACACACACACACACACACACACACACACACACCTCTAAAAGTGATTAAACCCAGCAGGACTGCAAGCCTCAGCACTCTTCTCCCAACTTACTGACAGCTTTAAAAGTGTTTATGTGTGTGTGTGTGTGTGTGGCACAGCATTGTCCTCAGCCAGACAACCCCCTCCCCATCAGCAGACCCCCAGGCATAAGCACGTCTTTACATGATGCTAATGCTATCCGTCTCTGTCTTTCTGTCTCCTCTCTAGGAGACAAACTCGGGGAATCAAACAGCAGAATCAACGACCTGATGGAGCAGATCAGGTGATTTCATCCGTGTGGCTGTGTGTGGGAGAGAGCCGAGTACCTCTCCTCCTCTCTCGCTCCTGGAGGAGGCGTAGAGACGTAAGAAGGTGCAGGCGGTGGAGGTGATTGTGGACTCCAAGCTCCAAGAGGTCATACTCTGAGAGGTGGAGCAGGTCCTGGAAAACATAAACAAAAATCAAAGTTAATCTTAAGTGATGCTGCTCATGATAACGTGTTGAAAATGTCATCTTAAATAACAATTACTAAACCGAGGAGATGCTTAAGAGTCGTCGATCGTCACCTGCTGTGGAGTTTCCTTTGGGTTTAGTTTTTAACTTAGTTTATCTCGACACACGTCAGACCCACAGCTGTGAGATAGCCCCGCCCCCTTTGATCCACAGCAGTGGAAACACGCTGGAAGAATGAATTATTCTCACCTGAATCATTGGGGTTCTGACGTTCAGGTTCTTCTTCTTGTGCTTATTTACTTGTATATTTTTGTGACGTACGTGTTCATTTGCATACAGAGCAGAGAAATGATATCCGATCTTAAGTGGTCACTTATGTGGAGGAGCACTAAAGCTGGGAGAAGACGGCTAGAAGCTGGCCACTCGATCTCGCTCGATCTCCTGTGATAATTTTCTCAGAAGGTGGTGAACAAAACCTGAGCTGAAATATATTAAACTCGCATTCAACAAGTGGTGGACCCAACGTTTTAAATTTGAGTCAGATTTATTGACTTTTGAGTTTTCATAGCCGTCTGCCTTTCATAAAAAAAAACTTGTATTAAGTTTTTCCGCTTTCACGGCTGTAGTACGTCACGATTACAAACACCACTCTTTATTTAGATTGGCTTTTATGTTGTACTCGGGCCACGGAAATGAGACACGAAGATCTGACACCGTGACTCAGGCTGCAGTGAACTTTGAACCCAAACTCGACAGAGTCTCAACCCTGACTTTTAACAGGTGGTTACTGCAATTGGCACTTTAACACAGAGACAGGAATATTTCTCAGCTCATGACTTCGGTCTGAAAGCGATGTAACACACAGACACTGTCACGTTTCTTCCCTCCTGGTTGTTCATCCACCTCCTCCACAGCCACATTTCATAATTTCAAAATTATCAGCAATGTTTAATCTCGTGCGCTGGTTTAGAAATGGACTCAACAACAGCCAGGTTTTATCATAACTTCCACTTTCTTTATTGACACAGCAGCAGTGTGTGTTTGACTGTGTGTGTTCCACATTTACTGTTTTATGGCACAGGAGAGGACAGGGTGTAATCTTTGGCAGAAAATGTGTTAAATGCTCAGATCCTGGGGGCTGAAGACAAGTTTATTCATGTATACATCTCGTTTTCAAGGGGGTCCAGCACAAAACATACATACATACCACCCACCCACACAAGTAGCATGTAGATATGTCATAAATAGAGATATTATGAATAATACAGTAATAGTAGCGCTAATAATAATTAAAAAAAAAAACATGTCTGGCAATATGGAGGAGCAGGAAGACATTACGGTTAAAAGCAGCAGCGTGGAGTTTTAAGAAATGATAATAGTGAGTTCTTCGTAACCATAATCACATCCAGACTGGATTATACTTTTATTGTGCTGTTTGGATCAATTTTAACCTGTAAAGCATCTTCGAGTGTCCTGAAAAGTGCTATATAAATACAATGTTTTATTCTTATTAAAGAGGTGAAATGAGTGAACTGTCCCAATGTCGGTGGGCAGATTGTTCCAATCAAAGGGAGGCTTTAAATTTGAAGGCACGTCTGACGATTACTTTATTGCTATTAGAGCCAAAAAAAAGGGTTGTTGTATTAAATACTGTTTTAAATAGGAGAGATACCTAAAATGGATACCCTGTTTACTATGTATGAGGTGTGTTAACTAATGTTGAGCTCTGAAGCTGCCAGTATGCTTCTTCGGAAGTGCAGTCAGACTTTGCATTAGCTTCAGAAACCCATAATGGGAACCGTCCGCTGCCACCCTGCAGTTTGGACGTCTTCCAGGTGAGACCGTCTGAAAATGTGTGCCGTTAGTTCCAATTATGGAAATGATAATCGGTCTCCGACACCTCAAGGAAGTCTGTTTTTTCCCCTTCGTCTTACAGTGTGGCTTTTTGGAGCAATTACAATGACACCCAACATAACTGCAGAAGCTGTGTTCGAGGATCTTGACCGTGTTCTCTTAAGAAACTGTGGAGTCAGTTCAGAAGTTGTTCTGGGGGGAAGTTAGGAAACCTACAATCTGTCTAGACAACTCGATGGCTCCAGCGCTGCAAAAGAAAAATGTCGAGACCACCGGTGACCTACTGTCTTCCAAAAGTGTGCCATCTCCTCCCCTCATCCTGCTCCTGTCATTACAGCATTGTCTCAACACACGAACAAACACACACCCTGCCTCGCGTCGACGCTCAGCGTGGCATTAACGTAAACGACCCCTGAAATAGAGAGCCGACGAGTCTTTGAACCAGAACTCAAGACTTGTACAGTAATGTTACAGCAACAACATCACACGCGTGTTAATGACACACTGTGTGTCATCATGGGAGGCTTCAGGCTCAAACCAAAACCTTTTTGTTTAGGTTTCTCAACAATATGACCATTCTCTGAGTTCATCACAAACACAGGCCTATTTAGACTACACACACACACACACACACACACATACAGTGGGAAACCCATGAATATAAACCCACACACACAGTGGGAAATCCATGAATATAAACACACACACACACACACACACACACACACACACACACACACACACACACACACACACACACACACACACCCTGAGAAAGCGTGCACAATCCACACACAGCAAGTTAGAGGTTACACACACACACACGCTTGACAACCACACACGCATACCTGCATCCTAAAGTGGCCAATTGCACACATGCACACAAACGCACTCAAAGTCACACACAAAAATCGCAGAAAGAAACAGTTTCAAAAATATAACACTGACACACACACACACACACACACACACACACACACACACACACACACACAGTAAAACTGTGTGTAGAAAAATCACTGCTCGTGTTGCATGCATGTTGATGTATTCTCACAACTGGTCATTGCAGACAACATGCTGAGACACATCAGTAATAACATGTTAGAAGGTTAAAGAAGAGCCTCCATTCATTCAGCTGGAGATACACCTCTTGACACACTGTCTGTGTATGTGTGTGTGTGTGTGTGTGTGTGTGTGTGTGTGTGTGTGTGTGTGTGTGTGTGTGTGTATGCGAGAAAGAAACAGAGACAGATATGGTTGGCCTATCACAAACCTAATCTATCCCAGAACCCCCTCCTCCCCCCCTTGTCTTTCTCATCTCCCTCTGCATCGAACAGAAAGTTGACATGTTTTCTTTTTTCTTTCTTTTCCAGATCAGGCCGAGCCGAACAACATCATGAACTCTCATACCAGTCCTGTACAGAGTTGATACAGCAGCTGTGGGTGTTGGTTTTGCCTGTGCAAATGTTGTCACAACAGTGAAGGTGCAGGTGAATAGAAAAGAAAAGAAAAGAAACATCTCACCATGTAAGCTACGATATGGAAGGTTTACAATCGGGCATGGATTTACATTTTGGATATTAAAATGAGCTTGCGCTACTCCTTATTGTGGCAGTACGTCTCATTTTAGTCACATAATAGAAATCAAAAAGACTCTTATTGACACTTTTGCATACAGTGTAAACAAAGCCTAAATAATGAGGCGGGACTGCAAAGGAAAGTAAAGTCAATGGCGAGAAATTATGTGCACATAGTAGGAGGATACCTACTAACAATTAAATGAAGTATGTACATGGTTAACTGCTTTCATTTGTGATGCATTTGAAAAGTTCGTAACTAATTGAGTACCGAGTGTCTAAAGAATCCGGAGATGCACTTTGGACACTACGTGCATGTAACTGTTGTGTGTTGATGATGCTGGCTGAGTTGGTTTAGGAACAGTGAGTGATATGTTCACAGGCAGCCTGGATGGCTCAGAGGCACTGAGCTGAATGTTGTTGTTATAATATCCAGAGGAAGGTTAGCGACGCTGCACTGAGTTCATTATGAACGGAGGATGGTTGAGGAAGAGGTGGGGGATGATTCATAGTTTTATACTCCCTATAACTGCAATTACTCTGTACCGAGGAGCCGTAATAGCTTCAGTCATCAGCTTCATTCATAAATTTCAGACAATTTGTGGAGACTTGTCTTTAAACTGAGTATATTAGGTTCAGCGCGCAACTTATTTATTAGCTCCCAAAGTTATTTTCACTGCTGAAGTTTGAGAGATTATTTCACACAGAAACTTTGATCTAAATTGGTCTCCCACTTTGCTTCTCCCTGCCGCTGTCACCTTCTTTTTTAAGCTTTGACCATTTTTCCTTCACTAATTACACCAGTGCATTCTGGGTAAACATTAACAGGAGGTAATGGAATAATTCACGTCTTATTGGCTCATCAATCTCACTCCCTGGCCAATGGCTGTGTAACACTGAAGAATGAAGTTGGTTAATGGCTGGATGTTAAAACAGGCTTCACATCAGTGTCCATTCAGTGTAATAGGCCCGTGATGGAGTTTTATTAGGCTGCTTTATTAGACTGCTGTGGGAAACGCTCTTAATACCAACCACTCTTCCACTTGGCTTTGTCAGAACAGGAACATTTTCGTCTACAACATTTACTGAAATTCCTGGTCAAAGGGTCAGTTTGTCCAAGTTACAGACAACATATTCATCACTTACAACTCACCAAGAGAATTAATTTCACGTGTGATATTATTATTATTATCATTCATGCTACACTTTCCCCAAAGAAAACAAAGATGTGATAAATGGTGTCCTCCATGTTCGGGTTTGCTTCCAGTATTCTAACTGGAAAAGTTCTAGAAATTCAAAATTGAACTCTTGAGACACGCAAATTCTGTATTATGCTGTTTTTAAGATCCAGAATGGCTTGTCTAAAACAGTTTTGAGTTTATGAGGAGGAGGAAGATGACCTTCCACTTCTGAGCCTGTTTCTGTCAGACGTTTCCTCCAGTTTAAAGTGAGTTTTTCCTTCCCACGGTAGGAGGTATTGCTTCCTGTTAAAGGGGAGGTTTTTTTTCTCCCAGCCGCTCACATGGAGGATTGTTGAATTGCTGGGTTCCTCTGTATAAGGTTGTAAAGTTCTGTTGTAAGGACTTTATTAAGTGCCCTGAAATAAACTTGATGTGATAAAATTGAATTGAATTAAAGTGAATAGATGTGGTTATTCAGGAGCTACAAGACAAACAGCTGAAGACTCTCTTTACTAGGAAAAGAATAGCAATGAAACATTTTAAAGTACATATGCTCATGGTGCATTCATGAGCAACTAGGAAGTAGAAAAATTCCAATCTCTGAGTGGGCAAATACACTTGAATACATGTCGAAGTAGGAAGATCTCACCAGGAGGGTTGGAGGTTTTTGAGAGCTCGAAGAAGCAGGTTTGACATCACTTGGCATGGCAGCGTTTGTGGTGAAAGGAAGAAATGTATGTGCTTCGAAAATAAGGTGAAATACCCTGACTTGGTTAGCCTACCTAGTTTGCTAGCTGTGTTAAAAGCAGCAGTACATTAAAACGTGTACAAATAACATTCACCTACTGAGCTCCAATTTCGTCCCTGTGTTGGTTTATGTGGATGATGACGAAGTTGTTTGTCGCTTTTCTGTCTTCTGACAGCAGAAACAGATTCTCCGGAGGCTGCCTGTTTGTGAACGCTCTCAACTACAAAGTGGGAACGCTCCCCAATGGGAACTTTCCCAATTCCCATCTGCCTGAAGGCACAATAGCATACAAACCTTAACAAGAGAATCGAGGATCAGAAGACTCTCATATGTAATAAAAGTCCGAATGCAGTAAACATTGTCAAACGAAACTCACAGAGAGTAAATCACACTCCTAAATCTTGATGTCTGGAGAGGACAGATGACCTTTGTTTACTTTGCTCATTCAGATTTTCCCAAGAAACTTCGGGAATTGTTCCTGTAACCTTGTAGGTGTGTTGTTCAGTCTACAGTTGCTTCAGCAGTCGTTTTTGTGCGAGTACGTGTGCTCGCGTTACCTCGACGCCGTCGTACTCCTGCTCCAACGCCGTGCAGTACTGCGGCAGTCCCAGCTGGCTCAGCCATCGGGAGATAGACTGGTGCTTCATGGCACCACATGTAACCGCAAAAGGATGGGAGAAGATGCACACTCACTGCCAGTCACACACTTTGTTTTCTTCTCTCAGATGGAACCTGAAACACAGTAAGGGAATAAAAGATCAATGAAATTCAGTGGAACAAACAAATCAAGTCATTTATTAATTTCAAACCGATGTCAACACTATTGTAAAAACCTTCATTCAGTTTCATCCCATTGAAAAGAAAGACATATAAACTAAGATTACTCATCTTCTCTTTGCTCGGCGCCCTTTTATAGCTAACGGCTCTGGAATGTTCCAGTTTTTACTAATAGCTTGAGTTCAGAAAGTACATCAAGCCACGAACGATACATGTTCACCCCCTTTTAGGGGGGTCTGGGAAAAACAACTGCACCTACGATGACAGACAGGATGTGGGAGGTTTCACCGAAAATATTCAAGCCAGTTCAATCAATGCGAGATATAATTTGGTACTTTTCAAGGCTGTACAAAAGCTGCACTCCTCTCCGACAGTACCAGACTGCAAAAACGATTCATAGGAAGACAAAAAGATCGATGTTTCAAATCTGAAATGTGAGTGCATATAAAGTTAGTTTGGGGTTTTGAATTTTTCCCTTTTTGCGAACAGGAAGTAGACTTGTGCATACTAATTATAACATGTATCAAAGTGTAACTTTAAATGTAAAACCAAGCAGCAGTAAAAGCAACTGTTTTTTGGTAAATTCAGCAAATGAAATATCAAGGTTCTTTATCACACTGATTCTAAAATGATACCTAAATCCACTACTTCCATTCATCTGTTCTGCTCGTTAATTTTAAACACTGCACAAAATGGCCTAACGGAAATATTAAAAGGGATGACTTGGTATTACATAAACTGTGCTGCAAACGTCTCACAGAAGATAACGTTATATCGCCATACTTTAAAAACTGTTGCAGGCCTTTTTCATTCAATAACAACGGAGCACAAATCCAACTCTGCAGCTCTGCTAAGAATAAATTGCAGTGAAGACCAGCTAATCATCTGATTTAGAAAATTTGCATTATAGATTTTTGATATTCTCCTGATGAGCAGGCAGTCTTTTTTATTCTATCATCCTCAGGGATGGATCTGATGTTTATGGAAATTGGGACAAAGACCTGAAACATGCATAAATGATCAAGAGCTGGATCAATAGGAAACAAATTTCTATTGATGAGAACAATAACGACTCTCTCTGCTGTATATGATTACCAGTTTGTTGTCAGGTGGCATCTTTGTTTGTGTATTGTCAGTGTCATTGTGCCCTTTATGCATTGTGTTGTGTAGCAGTGCACACATGCATGTTGTATTGTCAGTATGTTTTATGCATGTGTGTTAGTGGCATGTCATTGGTAAAGTCAAAACAATAAAACCCTTGTCAGGCAAAGAGGCGGTGACTGAGCACGTGCAGTAATCCCCCCTCCCCCCGACACACACACACACACACACACACACACACACACGCACGCACGCACACACACAACACACACACACACACACACACACACACACACACACACACACACACACAATCATGTTAAGTGATGTCACAGGGATGTACGTGATGTCAGTGATGTCACCAAAGGTTGCCACACACAACCAGTCTCCAGGATCCATCTCCCATCAATCTCATCTAAGTGTGCGTCAGGAGCGTGAATGACATCTGTGTCCTACTCACAATGAGTTTATATACAGTACATACTATATATACTGTATGTGCTGTAGTACCAGGCGTCATCAGGAGAACTGTTTGCTCTCTTACGCTGTCTGAACTCTTACATAATGCCAACTAAAAATCTCTCATCCTCTTGCTATCCAGTTACATACATCTCCCCTTTGTCATCACTCTAAACATGCAGCACAGTGAGCTTTAAAACTGAGGTCAAAGTCCAGCATATTCAATAAAAACATTTTTATATTTTTGATAACATTTTGTATTTATTGTCGTTATCATCAAAACATTAATACAAATATCAAAATACAGATATTTACAGGCATATCATGGGTTGTATTATGACTTATTGCATGCCATATGTACTTTTGCATTGTAATATTGATATTTATTGTGAGACAGTTCATTTTCTGAAAAGTCAATTGAGAAACTAATAACCGGATGAGAATGTTTTTTGCTAATCCAGCAAAATTCAGCAATATTAAATTAAGGCATTAAATCAAATTTGTGTAAAAGTCATATAAAAATCAAATGTTTCTTAAAACATAAAAAAAAACCATCCAATATTTCTACATTAATTTGATTTTATTATGAGATGCTCTAATTTCTTCTTTCAATTTACTTCCCAGAAATACAATATACCGTGTGTGTGTCTGTTCTGCAGAAGTTCCTCACTTTATATTAAAAGCATGGTGAGTGTGTCATGCACACTTCTTCTCATGCACACCTACACAGACGAATGCACGCAGAGCTGTTTGCATTATTGGCTGTTTCATTATGTAATGGTAGATATGCGTTATGCTGATGTTTCAGATATCCACACTAATCCTTATACATTCCTGCTGGGTTCATCAATCAAGTTATATTTACTTCCTAAGACGTTACTACAAGTCATTTTTATGGAGAGCAACTGTAACATGAAATGTAACAAACCACTATACATAATGGAACGATTAAAAGTAGTAATCAAATCAACATAAACACCCTCGTCCAAATTAATAAATGTTCTGCAGCTGCAGATGAAATAAAACAGCCAAATTATTTTATTCCCAGCAATTTGCGAGCTTTATTTTCAGGTGTTTTCACTACAACACTTTTTAACTGCTTAAATAATAACCAAAGCAAAATAATTTTAATTTATTTTCCTCAGGTTGCCCCCGACTACAGATTCTCCTCCACTGGGCTGCAGCAGAGCAGTGACGGGGGCAACATGCTTCTTAAAGTTGGTGTGGCTGTGAGGCCCCCCCTCTCTTAGATTTTAATCGATCAAAAGTAGTTTTACAAAGTTTACATCTGGCTCTTCTATTGTCTACTCAACCAAACTTTGAAGTCACAATTTTGTAGCCAAATGTTTGTCTTTGTTAGCAGCTGCTGGAAGAAGAATATCTTGACTGTGGTGATTGTTGATGAGTGTGAAGGGGGAAAAAAAACACTCAGGAAAACGAGTTAAATATAAAATATACATTTTGATGAATAAAAAAGACACTTGTAAACACTCAATGATACTCCATAACTTGGCCCAGAAAATGATCCAATCACCCGACTTTCCATGTCTAGAATTGACTTAATACCATGATATTCCAGAAAGTCCACGACCAGTGGGAACCCTGTGGATTTATACTGTGAAAATGTAATTCTGGTGTTGGTGGGGAGGCCTTTCTTAGTGAAGCAGAAACAAAATCCAACCGTCTCTGACATGTAGCCGCTCCAGAGCTTCGTTGAGTGAAAGCATGTGCACGTCTACATCAGCCGTTTCCTTCTCGTTTACCCTTGGGGAGAAAAAGGTCAGACTCTCACACTGTGTGACGTTTACATACAATTTACATTTTAGACATGCTTGATAATGAGAGGCCACGACTGAGCCAAATTGCCAATTTCATTTTCACTTTTTAAAAAGGGATATCGCAGACTGGAAAAGGGATCTTTAAGTAGCATTGCCCCTCACCATGAAAATGTGCCATCAGATTTAACAGCTTGGGTTCATTGGGAAAGCTTGTGGGTTGGCCACACCCCGTCTGCCTTCAACTCCTCATTTCAGAACCTTTCGGTGCATCTTTCAGCCAGATGATCCATGCAACGACTGAGTGGCACAGACTATTAAACAGCTGTGTGTCATTGGGAAAGTGTGGAGGCCTTTCCCTGATATTGCGAGTGGTTTATCTCATAAAGTTTTCAAAGGGCTACACATGGCTGGTTGAAAGATAACAGAGCCTTTCCAGACAAACTGAACACTTGGGTTTAATTTGGAGACTCAGTGGGAGGAAAGCAGTTTAAGGGAGTTCGATATTACTTGCTGGGGAAAAAAAGAAGGAAATAAGCGTTTGTTGAGGTCGGATTTCCTTTTATGGGTTAGGAACAAACACTAGGTTGACCTCATAAGACTAGAACAACTCAGCAGGGATGCCACCAACTGGCCGAAGAGCGGTAACATCATGTGGGACTCTCTTTTTTTATTCAGCGCTGGCATTTTCTCTCTTCATTTACAATGGGAAGGACATGCTTGTACACATTCCCATTAGCGCTGACAGCAGAGAGAACAGAAGAGGTCAGCCCTCATGAGTAGAAAAGAATTAAGCACAAAGGAAAAGTATTCCCGGTTGAACAAGTTCACTATCCAGAAAACTGAACCCGTCCCTTGAGAGCTCTTCTTCCTCTCCTCTGCTCTTCCTGTTGGTTTGACCTCAGTTGTTTCCCATGACCACATTTCTCCAGAGCGCCGTCCCAGCATCAGTTTTTTTTTTATTGTAGAATATAAATAGACCTCTCTGTACTGTACTGTGTGATCCGAACAGGCCTGGCTATTTACTTAACGAACGCCAAAAGTAACTACAGCAAACAACAAACTGAAAAGGCCCAAGCAGCCAAGAGAGCATTGGAGGATAGTTTCCCTTTAACTCTGCCGCTCTCTACGTGCCTGTATTGGCTGCCTTTTATAGTCCAAGGGCATCCCTTTTTGCCAATCACATTAGACTGACACAATCCAACCAACTGAATTAAGCTGCCAAAATAACATCAGCATAGACACCAAGCCAACTCCATCTCGCGTTACTAAGCAGGGCAGCAGCATGGGGTTTGATTATTTCCAAACGAAGTATGCCATGCAGGGAAGATGAGACGCTTTCACTCAGACAAAGCAGCAGGTGACTGTGCTGATATTTCAGGTGGCAGGTAAGGTCGCCTCTTACCCGTCAGCTGGAATTCAACCGAGTTCGGGCTCATGCTGCCAACGCAACACCAGTCCCGCTTTTTATATCCAGCAGAGCACAGTATGTTAGATGGAACAATATTGTAAATTGTGCCGCAGCCTATTTAGTCAAATCAAGCAGCAACCAGCAGTGATGTCACCCGTTGGTTAGTGAGCGGCCGTTATGAAGCTTCAGGTTTGGATTTTGGCCGTCGCCGTCATGCCAGCTCGGAGCGGTTTGGAGCCGCCAGAAGTGATCATGTTTGGACGAGCAGGAGGAGGGTAGAAGAATTGATATCGGAAGAGAAACATTCGGACCGAGGAATCTCTCGTCTTTCTCGACAGCTTTTTACTGTAAACTCACACAGACGTTTAGAGCAGGTCAAAGTGTGTGACATAACGGACTCCCATTTCAAATTAAACACTCGGCACACAGCTTCGCATTTCAAATCTCAGCCTCTTCAAGTTGCTTTGTCAGAAAAATACAACCCAATCCTGTGGTTCCCCCCCCCCCCTCCTGCATTGCGTTGCTTTGTGCCAGTGAACAAAAATGCTGAGTCATTTTTCAAATTTATGTGAAATGGTTGAAATACTGGACTTAAAAAAAGTCCAAAAACACTGACTTATTTTGTCGTTCTGCATTCAGTGAAAACCTGAACTGTGCACAGAAATGAAGACAGTTTGTAAAAAAGCTCCTTGACCTTTCCTGAACTATTTCTGAGGTGTGAGAATAAACATATAAAACTGAGGTGGAATATAATTTTCTCCCTGTGGTTGACAGCTTGTTTTGAGAACGTGTCTGAAGCTGTCTTCAGAATGTGTTTACCTGTAGGTTACAGTAACCGTAGAAGCAGCTGAAATAAGACAGCGGAGGACATCTCAGCGAGGATCAAATCAGACGGTGGATACTGTTCGTTAGAAGTTAACCTAAAAACATGTCCCCTTTAGTTGTCTTCAAAATGACTTCTTCTTCCTTCTGTCCTACAGTTTCCTTACTTTCTTTTCTTTTCTTTTTTACGGTTTCTAATCTTCTCCTCTCTGGACTGCTCTCGTCCTTTCATCACCATGCTTTGCCTTCCTTGTCTCATCTGTTTACCTCCTCCTCATTTCTGCACCGTTTTCATTTTCTTTTGTGTCTCTCTTCTTTGTCTACATCCATTTATCCTATTTATTCTTCTCAGCCAGTTAAAGCCACTTCACTGCACGTGCATGTTGAATCACTGCCACAGGGGTTTGTGAAACTGACGACTTCATCAAGTTATCTGTCTTTCTCTGAGTCTCTAACACACACACACACACACACACACACACACACACACACACACACACACACACACACACACACACACACACACAGGTGCATATCAAACATGGCTGGGCTTGCAACAAAGTAGCCACATAGCAGCAAACATCTTATTTGTGTGAAATGCGAGATGACTTTCATTGTGTCTCTGCTCCAAGCACAGGCTCTGTTACCACACTGCACCGCAACATCAGCAGTTTTCATTCGGTTTGGATTGTTGCCTCCAGGATCTTGCGTTTCATTTCAAGTTTTTTTTTTTTTTTCTTTCTCCTCTGCTCCCAAATTGCTTCCAATGTTTTCCCTCGGATGTTAATTTTCCATGCTTTATTGGGTATTTAAATACAAGCGTCTTATTTTACAAGCCCTGAGGGAAAGAGGAAAATATTTTGGCAGTGTAATTTAACCTCATAAAATTATACATTTTCCAGTCAAAATTCATCTCCTGTACTTTCTCATTGAAAGAATATAATCTCATATTACTTAAATCACTTCACTGACAATAATTGGTATGATATTCTCTTGTAAATCAATATGATGAGGATTTATTTGATCCTAAAAACGGTCTAAGTGGGTTTTTATTAACATCCCTGCTTGGATCTCCAAAATACTTTCAGGAGCTGTGAGCCAACATGTTTCTGCATTGCAATTTGCTGCCCTATAAAACATCAGTGTAGAAATGCAGAGAAGAATTTACAACTAGTTATCACTTGTATGGAATTCTATTTTATTTATCTTAAAAACAGGGAAAATCTTACCGGGGAGGTTAAATCTGGCAATTTATTTACGATGAAGTTTCATCTATCTTAGACATTCGAATGGAAATTTCAATGAAATGTGTTTTCTGTGGCTTTTTCATGAAAATTTGTGAAGACAATTTTATGTAAAGTCAGATGGTCGATTTGGCTTTGATGACGTGTATATTGTATTTGGCATTGATGATTTGGGCCTGGTGATAATAGCTCAACTATAGATAGAAGAAAAGAGAAGGGAGGTCTAATTTACATGACTCAGCTCTGAGGCTGGTTTCTGCACACAATATTAAAGAGACCTACAAACAGCTTAACAGCATCTCAGTTTTTCCGAAGAAGCTATGGAGAAGGTCAAATGGGGCAGGAGAGTCACCAAGCAACACTTTAGGCTCATTTCTCTCTTATCTGAACCCCTGTTAGTTACAAGGCAATCATCGCTTATATCATTTTTAACAGTTTCATGCAATTACATGCTGAATCATGTCTGACAGGTGGGACATAATGGTCTAAAAATGCATATATTTGAAAGTCCTTCAAATAAAAAAATCAAATGGAGTCTAAAAAAAACAAGAAGTCAGACCACAACATGCCTCATTTTACATCACATACTCTGATATTGTCTTTGTCTGATTGAACCTGGACATCAAATTATGTTGAAGTTGCGGTTCGTCGTTCCCAACTCTCAGTAATTGAAACGTGCACCCTGCCAAGTGACTGCAGCGATGATCCGATCAGGGGGCTTCAACCTTAAAATGCTGATTACCTCTGCTGCTTTTCTTAGTATAGGAATTGTTCATATATATAAAACTGACGAAGCACCAAATTAGGTCTTACCTTGCGAGAGTTGCAGATCGACAGGGGCTGCAGAGGACTGCATGCATGCAGCCTGCACACTTGCTGAGGATATATCTGGCAGAGTTTATGTGCAAGATCTCCCCCCCCCCACCCCCCACCCCACCCTCGGTTAGGACACTGATTATAGGAGGCTCGTTTTGGCAAAACTTTCAACCGGTGGATGACATCAACATGAGTTACCGTCGACACCTCAGCTGAGGTCTGTAGGAAGCCTCAACCCCCGGAGTACCTGCCAGCACCGAGAGAGAGAGAGAGAGCGAGAGCGAGAGAGATGCTGCCTTCACGGACAGAAACAAAACTTCGTCCGCCTCCCATTCAAGAGAAGTAAACGTGACATGTAAAAATGGTGTTTTGGTTACCTTGTGATGCAGTGGCAGACTAAGGAAGGGTGAATGCAGATCAAGGTGATGCTAATTAACTGGAAGGCCCCCTGGCAGCGGTATTTTTGGAGGGTCTTGTTTGCCCTCTGAGGGATGTTTGTTCTTCTTTCTCCAAAATAAAAGCTCTACATGTGCTGCGTTTGCATATTTATCCCTCTGATGACTCTCGGCTTTCCTCTTTCTCTTCTGTCATTTTTTTTAATTGTAGCCTAAATAAAATTACAATTAAAATTTAATATTTAGAATATAATAAAAATGAGGTCACTCGATGCAAATGAAGTGATATTTAAATACAACTTAGTGTCTCTGTGGCTTCTTGTCTCAGGCTACTTTATTATTCACAAGTAGCCGACTAGTGTTTTGAACAGAATGGCTAATTTGATCTTAAATGAGCAGAAGTTGTGTAGAAGTTTGCAAGTTTTGTGGCCCTCGTTAAAATGTGGCATTGACCTGGTGTCCTCCGAAGGACAGAAACTCCTTCATGATAACAAAATTATTGCGCAATACTTTTTAGCCAACTTTTGTGCCTTTTTCACATCCGGTAATGTTGCTTTCAATCACACTAAACCCTTTTCCCTTTTGACAGGAAGTTTCAAAATAAAGGCAATAAAACAAAATACAATACTATGAGAGCCGGCAATTTTTAAGGCATACATTTATTTTAGTTTCTTCTTCCAACGCTAACATCATCTATGCTTGTGCAATCAGATTTTGACCTGTCTCTTGCCCATTATTCCCTTTTCTTCTTTTTAGTCAACTCCTGCCCCCATGTGGTCTTTTTTAATTAAATGCATCAATTGGGATGTACACTTTATCTTTATTTTAAAACACACATTGCAGGTGGTGTAGAGGTTCGTATTTCCCTTGTTCATGGAACAACAACATCAAGTGGGATCTTTGTAAAATTGGTCCACTTCTAACAGAACCGTGCATGAATTTCAACAACAAAAAAACGCCAAAGGTTAATTTATTGAACTGTCTATAACTGTCACATTCTTTATATTAAGCATTGTAAAAAAAAAAAATTAAAAAAATGTGGTTGAATCATTTTCCAGAGAACTCAATTAAAAATGAACATGACATGAAATTTAATTCTAATAAAATATATACCAAGTACAATTTAGAACTACAGAGAGTACGACACCAGAGGATTCACACAGTCCGAAAATCGTACTGAAATAAAAACAAATATCGTGAAACAGAAACCTTAAAAGACAGAAAATTGAAAACCGTAACAGACACAGGGCCACCCTTTTCTCTGTGACAGCTCGGTAGCCAATGAGAGCGTCGAACGCAACACAAGCAGGTTAACGAACCAATTAGAATCGAGAGGAGGCGGTGCGTGTGGTTGTTGTGCTTCACTTCCTCCTTTACAGCGTGAAAATCAATAATCTGCAGCGGAGACTCTCAAATAGGAAGAGAAAGGGAGCTGAAGATTTGTCACCAACGAAGGTATATTCTCTCGTTTTCTGTAAATACTCAACTAGAATTTGAAGTTAGAGGCGATGAACTAATCTGAGTGAAACGGCCGGAGGTGCTGCTGCTCACAAGACTGCGGCATGTGATATCGATTAGAGAAACACAGCACCGATTCAGCTGCATGGGACGCAGCGTGAAAGTCAGTGGTTGGTGGTGAAGCTCCTTTACTTCCTTAACATTTTATTTGGATACGTTCGCCTGAATTGGTTGATTTTTAAAGTATCACACAAAAGTTTTGAGTTTAGATGAAGACCAAAAACTGTTTTAAGTCAGTTGAATTATGTTGCAGACCTGGTAAAATATGCAAATCGTTTTTGTAATGCTTTTTCCAATGAGTAGTTTTCATTGAAACTTACTTTCTACCAAAGAGATCGTTCACGGTGGGATGTGTAGATTATCCAGAGTACATTTCTGGGCACATGTGCTGCCTTTTCAAAAGTGTTGCCTTGTTATATTTTACTGCTCTTAGCATCACAAATATATTTATATTTGCCTCCATTTTATTTTATTGGAAGGAATGCAGAAATGTATTGTGATATTTTCAATATTTTATGTGAATTTCATGTTTTCACATCTAAACTGTGATATTACACGTGTGAAATGTTTGAAAAGCACATATGGATAAATGTAAATTGAACTTTAAATGCATTTTTCTTGCGTGTTAAATATATCATTACATGTCACATGTGAGTAATTGATATTTGCTTTGCTTGCACAAATAGAACAAACTGTGTGCACAGCTATATGCCAAAAGAGGCAGGTGAGAATATCCCAGATGATGTCAAAAAAATAATCTGACTTTGACAAGATGTGTTTGTGTTCTGGTGGGAGATTGGAGTGAATTCAGACCCTTTTGAAATGTGACTTTCTTGCAGAGGTTTAATGTATCCTGATGGAGGAAGCCATGAGGACACATAGATAAAAGAGTGGAGTGCAAAAAAGAGAAAGCAGCAGTGGCCGGTTACACTTCCACCCTGGGCTGAATCCGCTCACCTGCAGGAGGACTAAAAATGGTGCACGTCTACAACTGCCATCCTTACGCCTCCCAGCAGATCGCACAGGTTAGCGGGAGCCTGTGCGGATATGGATCCAGTGCTGACCGTGTTTTTATTGTGTGATTTATAATCTCCATTTGCAACTTGGCAGTAGTCTTAAACTACTTTCCCGTCTGTGTGGCTCAGGTGGATCAGGAGCCTGGACTGGTCTGCTGCGGAGGTGGAGTCCTGTTCGTGATGGCAACAGGAGGATGCAAGGTTACCTTCAAATTAACATTTTTTTTACATCAATATCTGTCCTATTTTTTTTTTTTTATTACTTGAATTCACAGTTATCTGCATGCACACTATTCCAGAAATGACACCTTTTACATCTTTTGTCTCTTCAACAGACTGCGGTGTGAAATGGCCTATGTTTTTTGTTTTTTTCCCTATAAAATGCATTAGCTTTCTTGCTAACTAGATATTACTAGATCTTGCTGTATGTATATTTACAAACTAAACAGAAGCCAGTCGGAAAATAGTAAGGGTTGAATCATATGGGGGGTAAAATATCTATATTTTGAGATTAAAACCAGTTTATCAGTGTCATAAAATGTGATGATTTTCAAAAGAAAGCATTTCTGCAGTTAAGTGAAAAATGCCCCTGAAATCGATTAGACCAATATGAAAAAACTTAAACTCCACAGCAAGTGAGGTATAAATCATGAAACAGTGCTAATGAGTCCAGGATTTAATATTTAGGAAAGATGCATTTTTTTTCCAAATTGTAGCATTCATCATCTTTACGGTTGTTACCTTTTTGGAGATGAAATATGTCTGTGGTGCTCTGACTATGTTGCGTTGATCTGAACCAAGGTGGAGGCGTACAGTGTGGAGCAGGAGGGCTGTCCGCTCATCTGTCGCTTTGCCACCATGGGCACCGTGAGGCGCATCGTACACAGCAAAATAGGTAAAGACATCTTCCTCTGCAACAACAACAACAACAACATGCTGTAGGTGTTGATCGTCACTCTCAGCAGCTTGTTTGCTTCCTGACGCTCATACTGTACGTTGACCAAGCAGATGTTGGAGAAAGAAAAGACGAAGACTGAACATTTTAAGTTTTATCGCCGCCTCCTCTCTTCTCCTTCACATCCAGGAGACTACCTGGTAACCATTGAGGAAAAGAACAGCGCCACCTACCTGAGAGCCTACACCAACTGGCGCTACCAGGTACTCGCTGATCTCACGTGTATACTCTAGTCTCACCTCCTTTGGCGTTTATAATCTACTTATAGTAATCTATATTAAAGCTCTTCATGTGTGTTTATGAATTGTTTCTTGAGGCGGAGGAGAAGGCCCGCGTCGGGGTGCGTCTGCTCGGCCACTTGCTGCGCGGGGCGTCTGTGTGCGGCGGAGTGCAGATGGTGATCATCGAGATCCCTCTGTCCGAGCGGCCCGCCGCCGTGGCGTGTTGCTCGTTGACAGGAGACCTTCTGGTCGGCTGCGAGAACACGCTGGTTCTCTTCACTCTGAGGAAACAGAACCAGCAGAACCCGGTGAGAGTCCAGCTGCTCATCAAATTTCACCCATCGTCATTGAAGATCTTCTCTTCTGTTATATAATAAAAACATGTGGAAGAAGAGCAGGATCACTAGTTACAGATGTTTTATGATGGCGTACTTGCTTAACTCACTGTGTTCGAGCCTCCTCGTGCCCCATCAGCAAATCGCTTTTGTTAATATGACAGTTTAACACATATTATTGTGTCTTTAGGGCCTCAAAACAACCAAAATATCAAATGTTTTGTTATCGGTTTTGTCATCGTCTTCAGAATCAGAGTCAGCAGAGCGCTCCGACCTCCTCGTCGAACACTCAGCAGAGTCAGAGTCAAGGTAACTTGAGCAAAGTGACACATACTGTGTGAATGTGTGTAAGTGTGGATTTGTGAACACATCTTCTGGCAAAGACTCATTTTGTACCAGTATTCTGTAGAAACTGTAAAAGAAAAACTGAAATACAGAAAGGATGCTGCACAAAGAGTCCTCACTTGGAAAATAGTCTCCATTAGTTATAAATGAAGACTGTTGGATAAAATAAGTTCCCTCGTGTAATGTGGTCACTATGTTAAACTTAAAAGGCCTAAACAATGCATCTAACATATGACTTCTTGTTGAAGGAAGAAAGTTCTGGTGAAAGAAAAAAACTTCTGCTCTGACTTTGTTTTTCTGCTCCGACTGAACCTTCTTTGTTTTCCATTTGAAGGTCAGACTTCAAGTTCAAACCAGAATCTTTCCATCCTGGATTTTGAACGCTCCGTCATCCTGCATCTTCCACAAATCACACCTAAACAGGTGCTCTTAACCTTTTCTTCACTTTTTCTTTTTGTACTCCTTTTTCTTTTGGCTCTATTAACTTCATAGTTGAGTATATTTACCTGTTATTATCTGCCATACCTGCTGTTTGCACATTAGTTTTTTTTGCTGGTGAGTAAATGCAGGATCTCTAAAGTAGTTGAAGTCCATCATAACCGCACACAACAGTAGAACCACATTGAGTTTTTATAGGCAACCGAACAATAATTACAATAGATTTAGATCGTGTCCTGTAAAATTAAAAAAAAAAAAAAAATGCTATAATATAAGGCCTAAATCAACATTGTGTTTCAAGCTATTTTTTTTCTTCAATTAAAACTCTATGCGGATGATATTAAGTTTCTCTTGAAAACATCATTGGACAGAGAAAACTCTCTCATCAACACCCCCCCCCCCCCTCCCAGGTGGCGCTGTGTGGAGGATATGTGGCCGTGCAGGCGGAGCTGGAAGTGCTGGTACTAAAACTGGAGGCGACATCTGAATCTAAAACCCTTGAAGAGTCATCAGACACAAATAATAGCGGTAACAACACACACACACTTTACTGCATGTGTAAAAAGTTTGACTTTACATATAAACCTTGCTGATTCTTTCCATGTTTGGTCATCCAGCCGTACACGAGAGGCGTTGTCTCTGGGTGTGAACCGGCTTTATCGAGGTGGACCACATGAGAGAATCGTTAGTGAGCTGCGTTTTTGTGTGTGCGCATCTAGAAGACCAGGCTGACTTTCTGCTCGTCCCGGGACACCAGGAGCTGCTCGGAGATCGAGCTAAAGAGTGCGACGTCCGTGTGAGCATCGAGAAGACCGGGCTGGTGGACAGGGGACAGTTCGCACTGACCTACGTTCTTTTCAGGTGTGTGTGTGTGTGTGTGTGTGTGTGTGTGTGTGTGTGTGTGTGTGTGTGTGTGTGTGTGTATTTTCGATATCCTCACAGTGAGAATATTTCTTCCAGTTCACATATATTCAAACTGTGTCATTTCCATCCTGCAGGCGTTTTTCTCCGGAGTTCTTTCAGGGCTGCAGCATTGATGAGACGCAGCTCCACTCCCTGCAGCTCTACCCGCTGTTCACCAGTGAGTTCAACACGTGAGACACGACCAGAGAGGGATCACTATCAGGGCTCGTTACATGAAAAACTCAACGCAGGTTTCTGGACTCCAGTGAATGCAGAATGAGTGACTTGCCTTTCGCTTATATGCCGATGATACTCTGATATATTTTCTGCTGAAACTTGACTCTCGATTTTCTGTATTTCTCTAATAAGTTTCTTGTCTTGCAACATATTTGCATCTCAATAAAGTAATATCACATGATAGTGTAAACCACATGTCAAGAACCTGGGTGTTCTTTTTGATTTCTCTTCTTTTAGTATGTGATTCATTTTTAATGTTTGTGTGTAAGTGCCTTAATGGAGCTGTCTGCGCACTAAAACTTTCTTTCTTCCGTCTCTCCGTTTCCAGGTAACCAGTCGGCGTCTCTGGACGAACCAGCGTGTCTTTTCTGCTTCTTCTCGCTCCCCGCCGCCGGCTACCTGTACAGTCTGAAGGGAGGAGTCGAGCTGCTCTCCATCTATCAGTATCCAGAGAAGGTCCAGGAGGCGGTGCTGACAGACCACCTGCTGCACGTCATAACAAAGTGCGTCCGCAGTCTTCACTGAAACATTTTTACAGCTCTGTGATACAACCTCATCTTCAATTTCTTAAAATACTAACCCCTAACATTTTTATTAAACAATTCGCCTGATTTCAAATACATGACCTTGATCATCAAAAATCTGAAAGGATGCGAAAATCTGTTCCAACAAATCTAATGAAAATAATTTAAGTCTCATTTCCAGGTTTTACAATTAGATATTATAATAAGCTATTGGTGTGTGATTTTACCTATCTGTGTTTTCCACTCTAAATGGATCCTTGTTTCTTTTTGTTTTTCACCCTAATGTAGAGATTTACTTATTTTCAAGTATGTATGTATGTCGCTTTGTGTGCGTGCGTGTGTGTGTGTGTGTGTGTGTGTGTGTCTGGCAGGACTGCGTTGCAGTGTTTCACAGTGCGATGTGCAGCAGTAGCAGCCAGGATTGAAGACCCCTACATCGATACCACCATGAAGGTACGAGCCTCATCCTTTACTTGTAATTCCTGACAATTGGAAGCTTCCTTTGTTTCCTCTTTTAGCTTTTTATTTTGGTACAGCACATTTACTGTGTGATTCAGTCTCTCTGCTCTCATCACGCTCATTTCCTCTGATCTTCTGCCCCTCTGTGGTAAAAAAAACAACAACAATATATCCAGCGTTACATTTTGGCATAGTTGCACTTATTTCTGTTGTAATCACATACTGGAGTCTATACTGTAAATGGACACGCACACCGTTATGTTTACCATCTCCATGTGTGTTTTGAAGGCGTGTCCGCCCTGCAGCCTGGATGTGTGCGCACTGCGGATGCAGTTGTTCATCGGCCTGCGGTCGGTGTGTGTGTACGGCCGGCACATCATCCTGCTTTCCACCGCCGACACGCCGACACCGGAGGAGACTGAACGCACGACACAGCGCAGGAGCCTGTAAGTCGCACACAGTTAAACACACACCGTTAAACACACACAGTTAAACACACGGTAATACTGCATACTACAGCTTTTATTTTGAAAAGGCTTCGTCGGACATCTCCCTGCAGGTACCAGAAGGCTTTGAGGAGGGATGTGTGTGCGCAGAGATTTATAAACCTGTTTACTGTGTGTGTGTGTGTGTGTGTGTGTTGTTATTTTAGCGAGTTGAAAGATCACACCATGCTGACTGGTATTTTCCTGGCGGTGGGAATCGATCCCGCAACCACACCAGCTCTGGAGAGCCTTCTATCACGCCCCTTCCTGTAAGACAAAGCCCAGCTCCCCCACCCCCCGCCAGTCTGTGTTGTCCACTTTCAGGTCAAGCTGCAACGCCAAAGCCCTCAAAATACTCACATCAACTGACAACTATAAACCAAAATCCTCACGTAATCTCTGGTTTTAAAGGGAAACCACGATAGTTTGAATTTAATGTCACAAAACTAAAGGAATTCACCACTTTTTTCAGTGCTGATGGTAGAGGTTGTCGATTGAAGCAATAAATCCCTCTTTGCAGTCTATATTGACCAAGATACATTTTTTATTTTTTTTATTCGTTGAAGAATTTATTGATTCACTTGATGACATTTACCATTAACACTAACATACAAACTGGCAAACTTTCTTTTTAAGACTCTCTAACCCTGTTTTTAGGGCCCTTAAGTCGAGAAAGTATCGGGTATTATAAATATTTATTCCATTTATTTCAAAAGAAATTGAAGTGTTATCATAACGTATGATTTAACTACAGGCTAACAACAATGGCAAACCTTATAAAAGGTATGTTTAAATATAAAAAAATCTACAGCCTGATCAGAAAAGTCTTCAATTTGTCTTTACATTTGTTGCCAAGTTGTTTTCTGCCAATGAAAAAAACATTTTAAATTAAGTATTTTTATTTTATCCAGTTCCTCTCGCCAGAAAAGGTCATAAGAGCAGGATCCTCAGCATCTTTACTTCTTGTCGAGAAGCCAATAAACCGTATGAGAACATGCAGAAGCCCGAAAACAGGTCATCTCTTTGTCAATTATCTAAATATCTGTGTGACTTTGCAGCTTGGTCTAAAAGAGACAACACTTCCTCTTTTAGTTCCTCAACCTCCTGTAGACATCCATAACCTCCCTAACTGCCCTTAGTTTGTGTGCGTGTGCGCGTGTGTGTGTGTGTGTGTGTGTGTGTGTGTGTGTGTGCGTGTGTGTGTGTGTGCGCGCGCGCCTATTTGCTCACAAACTAATCACGTTTGGACTGAAATAAAAAGATCTGTTTGGATCTGTTTTTATTCAGCTAACTTCATAATCTGACTTTATTTAACAGGTTCCTGGTTTATTGTCACATCCGCACACACACACACACACACACACACACACACACACACACACACACACACACACACACACACACACACGCTCACACTTCAGTATTTTCTTTCTTAAAAATGGATCTGGATGAGAAATAATGCAAAAATAACACATTTTAAGCAGCACGCTCTGCAAATACAATGTAAAAGGCAGAGCAGCCCCTTGCAGGTGTTTCAGCGGTGGACATCCCCGTCTCGTACACGGACCATCCCACGAGGCCTGGTTACGTTTGTACTGTGTTAACCTGATCACTAACAGTCACTAACCGTGTGTTCGCTCATGTAAACTGTAGTCCCACAATTTAGTTAATGTTTTACGAGGCGTCACATCCGAGAGGTCGGTCTTTACTGGGAGTTTCACGGTGGTGCAGATTCTTTACTGCAGTCCGCATGATCACATCGTAACGCCTCCTCGCTGATTCAGTAGTTCTGTTGCATGCGTAATGTCCTTTAAGATGGAATCATTTATCAATTTGACTCACTGAACACCCGGTAAACGATGTTCAGTTTACTGTTTGTGTTTGTCTACAATGTATTATCACTGTTCTTTGAAGGCAGCCAGTTACAGATAAACAAAATAGGTCTGAAAACTTTTAGGGACAAAAAAATGAAAAGATTAACAGCAGGAAGGATAAAACTGATTTTTACGGTGAATTCTAGGAGTGAAAGCAAACATCCTGAATACATGACTGTGGATTAGCTAATTTCTCTGTTAGATTCTACTTCCTGTTACCTGTCTGTGTGACGTTTGACCCTTTAGGAGCAGAAAGTGGGCAATCTCCTCTCCAAAAGAAACCAGCTCGGCAGGCCATGGATGGAACCTCTATGTCGTCAACACCGTCTCGCCCCTCACTCTCTACCAGGAGATGGTAACGCTAACTCCTTAAGGAGCAGTGTGTAGGATTTAGTGGCATCTAGTGGTGAGGTTACAGATTGCAGTGAGCTGAATACCCGTTCCTCTTCAAGCATGTTGAAGAACCTGCAGTGACCTTCAGGCTAGTGTAGAAACATGGTGGTACAGGCTCCACAGGAGAGCACCGGCTCCCTATGGAGATATGAAAAAGTCATTATAAAGTGAAGAAAGCACAAGTCTTACTTTATGTTGATTTAAACACTTGAAAACACAATCATAATTATTATATTTTATTTATTCCAATGGATCCTCCTAAATCCTACACACTGACCCTTTTCTTTGCAAAAATAGAAATTTACATTGCTACTATTGTGTATTTTTTGGGGTTAATATGCATCAAATATTTTTGTTGAACTTGAAACACTAAATAAAAGCAGTTTAAGAGTAAAAAAAAAAAGAGACGTAGCGAAGTACATGCACATGAAAAAGAAAACAAATATTGTTGGTATTCTTAAAATTATTCAGGTTCCAAAAATGTATAATGCTTTTGTTTCAAATATTTCTTAAAATTAACTTTAATTTTAAAATAATCTAGTGCAACAACCTGCTGTAGTCTGTGTGTGTTTTTCAGAAATTACCGGATAAAATGCAGGTTTCTGGTTTCTGATCTGTTTGTATGTAAATGTTCAACTATTACAACCACCTGCCATGTGTCTCTGTTTGTGTACAACCACCTGCCATGTGTTTCTGTTTGTGTACAACCACCTGCCATGTGTTTCTGTTTGTGTACAACCACCTGCCATGTGTCTCTCTGCGTGCCAGGTTGAATATAGTCAGTCCTATGCGGAGCTCAACCCGCAGGCTCAAAGTCTTCAGCACCTCCTCAGCGAAGCTCACCTCCTCCTCCGCGCCTCCTTACTCCAAACATCGGACCGGCAGCAGAGCACCGAGGGCGACCCTGCTGTGGCTGCGCGGACGGATGCAGGCGGAGCAGCCGACAAAAAAGCAGCCGTACAGACAGACAGACGGGAACTGGAGGAGGCACTGAGGCAGAACTGTGCACAGCTGGGAGACTGTTTCAGCAGGTAGCACATAAACACACCTGCAGGACGAACATCCCAAACCATGACCACGTGACAACCAATGTACCCAACTATTAATATAAACTCACTGAAGTCACTGAGATTGGTGTCTTTAATAGACATAAACTGCATCTCTTGGTACATGTCTCACAATAGTGGGAATTCTGCTGGGTGTCAGCATATTGACAATATCATTAAGAGAAGGGGAAAAGATAAAAGCTATAGCTGTTGTGAGAATTTTTTTTTTTTTTTTTTTTTGTCAGTAATATGATCTGTTGCTAATTCAAAAAGACTTTTAACAGACTTCGACTCGTCCAGAAAAAGACCTCCAGGTCAGAGTTTAGATGTTTATGCCAGTATGACTGAGATCGCATTCATTTCCTGAAAAGCTGAAATAACCAAATCAAAGGCATAATAATCTCATGTTTCTCAAGCAAATCAAATTTGATTATTTCTTGCCTGAAAAATTATTTTCAGAGCATCATCCAAATGCAACAAACTGACTCGCATGATTTAAGAATACGCAGCCGTCTTCACCTTTAAGAGCTACTTAAATACACATCTCAGCTCTACTATACAACAGATCATACTTAAAGTGTTTTGAATTGGTCTAAAACAAGTGTTTAAATTACCTTTTGGCTGATTTTACAGATTTTCAGTATTGCGTAATCATTGTGTATTTTTTTTTTTTTTTTTTTTACTCCATTTACGACCGCAAAATAGCTTGTGTTTCATCAGTATTTGTGTTCCTCCCTGTTCTGTCAGGGGCAGCGTGAAGGACTGTCACCTGGCTCTGCCGTACTACAGGATGTCTGATCTGTCAGTCACAGACGTCATATGCAGAAACCGCCCGCTCCCGGGCTACTCTCACACCTACGGCCCCGGCTTCCTGTTCTACCTCAAACATTACCTGCTGGAAGAAACAGACCACACCCTCAGTCAGGTACCCAAATATTTTAATTACACTTTAAATGCCTTCACCACTTGTTGGCTAAATATGAAAGATTGACAACAAAAGAAAACTCCAATTCTTGTCCCTGCAGGAAGTAACTGATGAGGTCATCGACATTTTCAGCCTATCAGAGCCCTCGATGCTCGTCAGCGTGTGCGCCAGCCCGTCCATGATAAACGTCAGTCCGGCCCGGATGCTGCAAATTTTACAGCGACTGGAGGAAACGGCCGGCGTGTCCGTTCCGCTGACGATCACCATGGCGACCATGATGCTGCATTTGCGCGACCTGCCGCAGTACATGCAGCTGATGGAGAGACACTCCGAGGTCAGGAGGGGGATTTGTGTTCTTTAACAGAGTGCACCTCTGACGGTCTACTTTAGTTATAAATAATACATTATTGTGTTATTAGAATTTGTTATTCTCGCAGCTAAATTCATTGCCAAATGTTAACTTACATTTTTTTCTGTCCATGTTTCAGTTGATTCCTTCGTGGTGTGATGATTAATTTAGCCTAACTGTAGATTTACGCTTATGCATTCAGCCGCTGCTTTAGTCCAAAACTTCAGAGCCGTCCGTCCTGATCTGTGGTGGACTGAATTGTTGGGACAAACAGGAAGGGATGACGTCTGTAATTTTCTCGATTTGTTGTTGTTTTTTTTGTAGTCAAAGGAATTAAAATGAATATTTGTGTACAAGAAGTCCGGAGCAAGAGACGAGATGATCAAAGATTTTAACTCACGATCGCGTTAAGATGTTAAATCTGTGGCTTCCTCTGCGTGTGTTTAGATGCTGCTGGTGTACGGGTTCATCGAGGAGCCGAGGCTGCTGCTGCACGGCGGAGGTGGACGCCGGCACGCACACGTCTATCCCACAGCGCTGACTCGGCAGCTGGCAAACTCCCATCCTGGACTGCTGGTGGCGGCGATGGTGGCTTTACATGAGAACAACAAAGTTCAGCTGGACCAGGCGGATCACATATTCAAGGTGCGCACGCACACGCACACACACACACACACACACACACAGATGCCTTCAGCTTACAAAATGTCTTTTGATCAGTTGTACATGAAGAATATCAAAAAGTGTGTGTGTGTGTGTGCGTGCAGGAGCTGGGCTGTGAGAACTGTTTGCAGGTGGATTTCTGGGAGGCGATGCTCATGGCCTCCTCACAGGACGCGGTGATCCAGGAGCTTCTGTTCCGGCTGGCGTCGGTCTACATCGACCGACTGACAAACTCGGATACACACCACGAGCTTCAACACGCGGCTCCAAAACGCAAGTCCCTGAAGACCGCCGACGATCTGGTACGGCGATTTTTGTTTGATTTTGAGTAAAATTCAGAAAGATCAATTCATCATCTAGAGTTATATTTCTTAATTTTGTGTCATAAGGTTCAGAAGTTTGTTTGTGCCGATATCGTCTGTGTGTGTGTTTCAGATCAACTCGTGCTCTCATTACGGCGCTCTGTATCCGTGGCTCACCGTTCTCAGTCCTGCGTACACTACCAGCTACCAACACCAGGAGGCGCTGTACAAACTGCAGGCATGTTTTTTAAAAAAAATAAATTTAAGTCTGTTTCTATTAACCACAAAACGTTTTCACAGCTTGTTACAGCAGAAAACTTACTTTTATTCACCTTCAAGTTCACCATGTGACTTTTGCTGAAGAAAAAACTCAGTAAACAAACAGATCAGTTGCAGCAGGCTGTAAATGCTCAACACTGTAACAGTAGCAGAGCTGCACACAAGTCATGTCTGCTGTATATTTTTATTTAAAGGTTAGGGACATGAAATGTAGTTCACCCTTTCTTTTTATGAATTTGGATCTAGGGTTTTTCTTAAAGGTGGCAACACTATTATTAGAATCTGTCTTTAAATTTGACAATTATCAGGCCAAGAAAAAAATATTAAAAAGATGGACAACTCAAAACAGTAGCTTGACAGCTATTAAATAGAAAAAAAAAATCTTCCTGGCAGAGTAAAGAAAGCTTTTAGGTTGTCAGTACAGAAATTCAGGGACTTTAAAATTAATTAAACACTTTAGAAAAAATGTAACAGAAGAATTAAACATAGAAAGATGAATAAAAAGCCTGTAACATCACACATCAGTATTTTAAAAATGAAAAGAGAAACTGACTCGGTGACATCAACTGAATAGCAACATCCATCTAAAGTGCTAACAATAGCGACAATAAGCTGGTGTTTGTAACTCACACTCAGCAGCGAGCTTCAAGGAGCTTCAGTTGAGTAATAATTTTAAAAGAAAGATTATGTCAGTCGATCTTTTAGAAATGCATCTTCTCTTCTGCTACCGTTGTCCGGTCATTTTCATTGTCCTGGTTGCAGTCTCTGCTGTGTGGTCCGTCCCTGTCCGTGGGCTCCGTCCTGCCTCTGTTGGAGCGTCTGTCCGAGGAGACCTTGTGGGGCTTCAGCCTGCACCTCCTCTGCGCCACCAGAAGGGGGCAGTACGACAGCAGCATTGCGAAGCTGTTGGACCGATGTCCTCAGGCCATCATCGCCTACGCCAATCACCAGTTACAGGACAGAAACATGGTGTGTACCGAAGCCTACTGCCCTCACTCTGTATCATGGCTGTACGTTTAATTTATTTTAATTTGATAACCCCGTCTGACGGACATGTCTGATATTGACAGGCATTATGGTGGCAGAAGCTGCTCCCTGAGCTTTGTAACCGGATGCGAGCTGCTGCAGACAACAGCATCCTGCTGGCTGCTCTTAAAGGTGAATTCTTCTTCCAGGGAACTTTCTTTTTTGTTTACGTCCTCACTTTCGTTTGCTGTAATTTAGCCCAAAGGCATTGTTACGCAAGTCATTGTCGACTTGACACGACAGTTTGGCTCCTGTTAAACTGTTGACGATGTTACCGAGCAGGTTTGACAACAATCAGACCTTTATTATCTCTAAAGTCACGACATCTGTGTTTTACCAACACAGGGATTTTACAGGTTGTGAGATACTAATATTTTTTTTGTATTCTGTACTTTTAATTTGGCTACTTTTTAAGATAGATAAATATTAGCTAGATAGATGGATTATTTTCCCTCCTGAAGGTTAATCTTGACATTTCAGAAAAAAGTTTGAAGCAACATTTAGACAGCTGAATACATTCAACATGGAAAACCAAGAGTGTCCAGTAATCAAATAGTTACGATGAATATCATACAGCAGTAATGTTTCCTGGTTTGACTTCAAACAGAGACTTCTGTCATCTTTCTTTGTGCATCTCCACTATTTTAATCAAATTAAAGGCAAAATGCCCCCAAAAATATCCTCTATCTAAGCAAAAAGATGCATTATTCAGTAAACTGTATGCGAGTCAAAGCAAAATATAACAAATAGACAATACTATTCATATCCTCATTTTGCACACATTAGCCACCATCTGCTTTAAGTGGATTTATTACTTTTAATGACGTAGAACGATTAGACGAGTAGAAACTCTGGAAGTGTCAGGAAGTCATGTCATTGTGTTTAATGATCCGGATTTTCATGCAAACAGAGACGCTGGTCGTGGTTGCCATGGAGATGAGCCCCGCAGAGTTCCTGGAACTCATACCTGACGACGGCACGGCTTCTTACTTCCTGCCTCACCTGTTGACGTGTAGCCGTAGACACCTGCGGGCCTGACACACACACAAACAAACACACGCACGCACACACACGCACGCACGCACGCACACACACACACACACACACACACACACACACACACACACACACACACACACACACACACACACACACACACACACACACACACACACGTACACACACGTACGTCTTTGTCTGCTGTTGGCTGTTAATTTGCTGCACCGGAGCAGTTGAAGCTTCAGTGTTTCGGTCAGAGGACCCTCAAAAGGCTTCAGGATGATTTATCCATCCTGCAGTCTCTGTAATCTTTGCTTGACCTCAGACAATCATGTATTTTACCTACAGTATTAATTTCATTTTGTGACGTTTTAAAATGTGTTTATTTTGCTGTGACAGCTGCGGAGAATGATTTCTAAATATGGTTCATAGCTGCTGAATGGCTTCTTCAGTGTCCAGCTGTTGTGACAATAAGCTTTTATTTATTACTCTTAAAGTGCAGAACTTTACAGTTACAGAACATCGAGTGAGCTTTGAGCACTTTTGAGCTGAGTTTCATCGTCTTTATTACTACACTGAGTTTTTGAATAATCCTGTGCAAAGGTTTGTGGTGAATTTCACAGCTGTTAAATCAGAAAATAGCCTATTAGATCAAAAGAAAACAGAAACAAGTCGACCTGTTCTTCATGTTTCATTTATATTGTATTATAAAGTTTGCAACATTTTTTCAGCGAGATAAAGGCATTTTCTTCAAACTACAATCAGTCCAATAAGAACTGTTATTGTTTTACAGCTATTTTCCTCCTTGCATTATACAGTCTGAAAACCCTTTATCCCTTTGATCATGTGAAACTCTTGTACGTTTGAGTATTCGACTTCTTGTGAGTTTGAAGTTGCTGCAGTCAGAAGTTGCTGCTTGGCTTGATTGCCGTGCTGATTACAGATTGTTCAGTTTGTGGTTTTGATAAGTCGCCACAGTTTAACCACTGAAATGAAGCACGACATTAAACAAACAGTTTTGACTTTGTCCCAAAGAAAAACAAAACGCATGATTAGATGACGGATCACTGTGGTGTAGTAGCTGCTGTCTGGGCTCCTGTGCAAGTCTGCAGACTAAAGTTATTCGTCAATTGTTACATTTTAACCGTTATTTCACAGTTACTTTGAACACGATGGTCATGAAACATCTTTTATTTTAGCTTGCACACAGTATGTTGATCATTTTAAAAGTATCACTTTTCAAAAGCAAGTTAAAGTGCTTCACAAAAGGCAGTAAATCAACAATGCAAACAATTAAGGTTGCAAGGTTTTGGCAAACGCAGTAAAAGCACATTATTTAAGCAATTCTCTGAATTGTAACTAAAATAATGAGTTGTTTAAAAGCTTCAAAGTCCAGATTTCTTCATAACCTTTATGTTTTATATGTAATAGTCATTTATAAGATGTTTTGGGAGGCCAAAAAACTGGGATAGTTTGAGATAAGTGATGCAATCACCTGGTTAATGATGTAATGATGTGTGGAATGGTGTTGATTAATGGTCTCAACTGTGTCTCTTTCTTGTATCTGATCTTCTGTAAACTTCCTCAGACCACATGTTGACTCTAGTCTAAAGATACCACCAAACCAATTAGAGCTTTTTAACAGAAGTGTCGGCCAATGACGGCCTCCGAATCATCCAAAGAACCAATCGCAGCCTTGAGAGCACAGCTGTGAGCCAATCGGAGCTTTGGACTCTGATGGATCTCAGCTTGAGATAATGAGAGCTCAGCTGGTCAGATGGGCCACAGTCAACTCAGGAAAATCTGAAGGTTCAACTGGAAACCTTAAAGGCCTGAAAACAGTAAGGAGGGACAAGAAGGTTCTGATCGTGGAGATGCAAAGAAATCAGGAAAAATAAATGCAAAGAGTGCAGGAAAGATAAACTGAAGACAGAAACAGCAGAACAACAGTAAGTGAAGGGGAAACACAGGGGATCCAGATTTTCTGTTAAGTTGCAGCAGAAAAGATGAAGTTGGGTGAGAAGGTCGCGTTGCTGGACATCACAGAAAGCATCGAGATGGAGCTTATTACTTCAGAGGAGCCTCGAGAGGCGAAAACCAAGCAGAAGAAGGAAAAAGAACACAACTGTCAGCAGGTGGGTCTTCTTTCACACAACATGGAGGCGCACAGGATGAGTGAATTTAAAGGAAAGTGTTGATTATAAAAGGTCCATTTAATGTCTGTTTTGTCAAAAAAAAAACTTGACTGAAAAACAAAAAGTCTAAATATCTTGATTTCCATGTAAAACTCATGAACATATTGCAAATCTCAGGTCATGTAAAAAGAAGACTCCCCACTGGTTGTATGCAAAAATGCTGCTGATTCCATCACAATTAATCTAATTTAGTGGTCATGTGATGAGACAAAGCTTCAATTGTCCCCTCAGAGAAACTGATTTGTAACAGTAACTGTAAAGTCTTAACCACTACAAAACTTCAAATTGAGATCCAATAACACGAGTGCTGGTTTTCACAGTAAAGGATCAATTGACCCAAATCTCAAACATAATTTCATACATTATTGTAGTGGCATGCAACCACGCAGAGATGTCTTTTGCAAAGTTTTTGAGTTATCAGTTCTTTTGTGAAAAGGGACTTTATTTTTCTTGCTCTGAGCACCATGTGGGCTTTGTGGCCCAGCAGCAGAACCCTTACCGGCTAATAAAACCCCAGGAAATACAATCAGTGGACCTCAACCTGAGGTCACAAGACAATGAAGAGAACAAGATGGCAGAAAACACCTTTAAAAAAACAAAAAAACAAACTTCATCTTGAAAGCAGAAAGCAGGGGTTTTGATCCTTGATTGGTAGACATGCAACCAGTGATGAGAAGTCTCAGACTTTTGTTTTGAAGGAATCTTGAGTCAGAAAATCACTCGGGTGAAACTGAGTCATTAAACTATACAGAATCTTTATTAAAACTGTAAAAGAATTACAGTGACAGAAGCCATGAACTGAAATAATCATGCCCTGTCCACCTTCATGGAAAGTTTACAGTTGTTCATTGTTTATATAATAAAAACCTGTGCTGCTGGTATGTTTCCTTGTGCTCTTCGTGCAGCAGCGCACACTTCCTTTTTAGATAATCTGGTGCTTTCATGCACAATAAACCACCTCCTTTTCCTCCTCTTGAACCCAGAGACTCCGGGAGCATCTCCTCATCCCTGTCTGTGACTGTGAGGAGGATCCAGAGCTGCAGGTCCAGATCAGTCCCAGGCAGCAGATCAAGCCCAAAACAAAGTCTCCTGTTGAGGAGGGGAACAACCACCGTCCCACTGTCGCACGCATCAAAAAGAAAATAGAGGTAGAGCTTGAGGATTGGATTTCTTTTGGAATGTTTTTCCGCCACATTAACCCTCATTCCTTTCATTTATTTAGTCCCATCTTCTTTCCGTTTCCTTCCTGCAGGTGTTGCCTCTCATCAGAGTGACAGAGTTCGAGCTGGTGGAGATAAAGTCAAGTGATCCTTCCATCATGACTAAAGTATGTCTTCTTGGGTTTGGTTTTGTTATCATCTGATGGACAAATCACAATAAATCGCACATGCCGATATGGAGACTAAAATCCTGTATTTTCTGGTTGAATGATGATCGCTGTCACCGCTGAGACTTACAGCATCTTGATAATATAATGGCTTAAAATATGTTTAGTTGGTTAAAAGTACTTCAGTGCACAAATCCATCAATCAATACTGATCTGTTGCCCTATTTATTATGTGTAATCAATCAGCTCTATCAGTCCATATGTCCATTAAAGTGCTGATGTTATGCATATAAATATAGTATAAAGTGCACAGTGTCCGCTTTGATTTGTGAATGTGGGATACATTTGTCTGCTTTGGGCTTTTTTTTTTTCTCCTTACATTTATATAATTTTAGGTTTAACATAAAATAGATTAATCTACTGACTCTTCTATTAATTATTTTTTTGTTTAACCAATTACTACTACTATTAATGTCCAAAAATGCTAAATTGCCACACTCTTCATCAGATTAAGATCAAAATTTATGCTGGTTTAAGACAGACCAAAGAGGCAAATATTAATTTTGGGGAAGCAGGAATCTTCTCCTGTTTGATCTTTAAAAAAAAAAGAAAAAGTTATTCAATACTTAAAATAATTAATTTGGTATTTAAATTTTCTCAGATTAATTTTCTGTTCATTGACTAATGAATTAACTCATCATTTCCGTGGTAGAATGTTAGAATCAACGTTCTACTTCTGTATTTGATGCTAAAATATAAAACTTTTCCCAGATACTTTTCCTGCGAAACACCATAAATTGCTTCTCTGCCTGAAGTTAAAATCCTGTCTCGTATAAGAAATTGTGCCATTATTATCTAGCCTGTCCTTTCTACTTTGACTGAGTCCGTTTTCTGTGTCTGTGTTTTGTGGATCCACCTTGTTGCTGTACTACAGTGTGACGTTGCGCTGTGTTTCAGTTGTCCCCGAACATGATCAATCGTGTCCGATGGAGGAGACCGACTCCACAGAAGAAAGGACTGGTGGTTAAAGATGTGCTCTGTCTACCCAGAGGATACTACATGGCCCCGCTGGAGAGGTGAGACTCCCCGAAGGTGGAGAAATGTTCATGTAGTTCACCAAAGTCTTAATCCGAGACGTCTACTTGTTTCAGTGAGGTGGTTGTTGTTTACAGTATTTGAAGATTTTTGTCCAGAGAAAATGTTTGATATTGGTTGTGGATATTCATGGCTGCAGCCAAACGTTCTTGTGACTGGAACCCAAACACACACTCGTGCACACATTTAGCCTACGCTGCTGACTACTCGTCCATGAGCTGAAGGGCTTCTTGCTCAGAGGTTGAACTGTTGAGAAGAATATATCATAATGTCAGCGCAAGTTGTCCCAAATGACAAGGAGCAAAGTCATCAGACAAACAAATTCCCAGCATGCCTAATTCTTTTGTAACTTTTTAACAATAAAACCGCCTAATTAGATAGACCCAAGTGATTGGGTAAAAATATGAGTCGATTTATTTTTAATTAAACAATTACTTTTGTAACACTGAAATAAAAACAAAGATACAACAAATAGGCTGTGACCCAAAACCATAACAATGTATACATAGAAATCATATTCAGGTAGTAGTTTTGATTGTGTTGTTTAATGGTTAAGCTAAGTTGCAATGGTTTTGGCAATTTTTGTTCTTACATGGGCCCCTGACAGCTTCTGGGCCCCACCCTGTTTACATTTAAATAATGTTTACAGCAAAATATTTACACAATTGAATTTGTGACCATAGTCTCTGGTGACACGGCTCTAAACTGCTGATTTGTATTGACATCCCACAATCTAATAAAATATATCCCTGACATAAACATTCCTTTCTGTTTTTCCAGACAAGTCGTCCCACGAAGTAAAGAACGAGCAGTTCTGGTTGCCATGGGATTGACTGCTCGCATCACTGTTGACTATAGCTGGTCGGCCAATCAGATTGAGAATCGTCTGGTGATGCTCTTCGGTGGGAAGTTTGAAAAGCGGGCTGGACAAACATTTTCCTTTACATATCTACAGGTGCGTGTGGGGTATATTTTACATTTAGAATTAAATCAAGTTACTTTCAAAATAAATTGAACTTGTAAAATGTTAAATCTGTCTTAATGTTAATTCGTGATGGTCGTCCCAGTGTTTGCAGGGCTCCAGAGTGCTGTTTGTCCCAGACACTCCTGCACAGGGCTGGACTGGAGAGCAAGTGCTCAGGCTCTCTGGACATAGTGCTGTGTACATCCTCAGCGACTACGACTGCCCACAGGTACTCCAAAGCAGCTCTGTGTTCCTCGTTTAAGCATCTTATCAGGGTCAGCGGTGGAGGATTTTGTCTTTGCAAGAAATCAGCAAGCTAATTTTGACCCATTTTCACATTACATAAAACTGAACTCTTCCTCTGTTGCGTCATCACAAATTTAAGACATCAGTCAATTTAAAGAGTCTGATCCAGCTTTGTAACGGTTCCATGAGCTGGATTCACCCATATATTAGGAGAGAACGGGCCTCTGGGAACAAACATGTAAAAGGCCTCCACTTGTCCTACATGTATAGGAGCAAGACACTCGCACTGAAAGCAGCCATGTTTGGAGTTGTTTGGCATCTTTTGCTGTTGTTTTGTGTCTCGTTTGTTTGTTTGTTTGTTTTCATCTGTGGCCATGTATATCTTGTTGTTGCCTTGTGTCGATTTATTTTGCCTCTCTTTGTGATTGGCCTCTTCTTCCTGCATTCATGTATCTTTATAATAATTTTGCATCTCTTTGTCATTGTTTTTGATCTTTTTTTTCCTTTTTTTTTTTTTTAGCTCAATCCATCTGACCTCTTCTGCCCCTGCTGAACAGTGACGTGAACGTGGCTCTGGGTTTTGCACATTTTCAGGCAGAGGGAGACGGAGGAAACAACTGTGCAGAGGTGAAGACGTGGTTATGAAACTGAGGCCCAGCTTGGATACTTTACATCCTAAAGTTGACTCTCTGGAGCTCAAAGGTTTCTGCAGGATTTTAACAAAGTGACTGAGAAGAAAAACACCCTCCAATTTGGGATATAAGTGTCAGTCTGTTTAATAGTTTAAGCATTCAGACTCTAAATATTGTAATGTCTTTGCGTCCTAAGAACAATAATGTTTTTTAAGAAGAGTAGGAGGGAATGATACTTACCATGGCAACCTCATCTACAATGTTTTGGTGGTTGTAGATGACATGTGATGGATTGTGTTGACAGACTAAAAGTGATTGTACCTCTTAATAAGTTTGTTATCTATATATTTTTTAATATATTCATACTTATTCCAGCAAACCATAGATGGCATAAAGTCATGCACCACCAACATACATTTATTTTCAAACTGCCATTTTGACCACTGACAGAGAAAAGCTCATTATTTATTGGATTTCACATTCATGATCTGATTTATTAAAGACAGGATTTACACATTCACAAGCAAATTTGGGACTTGTTTTCATAATTTTTTGTATTTTGTAATGTTTTAAGGCAGGTCTTGACAGTTTATGTATAAATCTATGTCCTTTAAAATCAAATGCTGAATAAAGTTTCTTTTTAAAGGATTTATTAAAGAAGATCACAACAAATGGGTACTTCAAACAAGTATATATCTTTATTCATCTTTCAAAAGGCGACAATATATAATGAAATAACTGTCAATCTTTGTTATAAATCTAGTGTGAAATCTAATCCCTAAATCCCTCCTCCTGTGAAGTATGTTAATGAGGTGGACGAAATAATAGGAACACTTCAATAAAATGCAGTCCATTACATAACTACCATTCACTATGACCTCAGTAATAACTATAAAGTGCAATGATTACCTTTCTCACCATGTCAACAAAAACTGACCAGGTGTGAGCTTTATAAAAGTTTACTTAATGGCAAAGCTGCTGTATTGGATTGGATTAGATTGCATCAGTGTTCCTTATAAAGTGCTCGATGAGTCATCATCAGAACAATAAGAATTTCAGTACAACAATAATTAGAACAAAAAAAATTCTGAATCCGTAAAACTGGGAAGAAATAGACTGTTTCACTTCCATCACAAATTCTTTAGCCTACATTTAATGTCAAAATTGAGATATTTCTATGTATCTGCCACTTAGAAAAAAGAGTGAAACATTCTGTACAATGAAAGGGAGGCGTGAACAAGAAATATTCTTCATAGTTTCCTGGTTACGAGGCTTGTCAGTATGGTATCTGCTTCTCCAGTTACAAAGTGTAGTTACGAAACTTCTAACAAATCAGATTTCTTGGTTTAAGCTTCCTATTGTTTAGTGATACTCTACACTTGAGCCAACTCAACAAATCACACTCCTTTTTCTTTTTGATACAGTCAACACTGCGACTGCAAATATTTGATTTAATTTGACTCAATGATGAAAGACCTAAGAGGGCCTCAAACCAAAGCCTTTGTGTGTCACTCAAAAACCTTTTTTTCTTGCACCTGGTGATCAATCCAGATACGTCGAGTGGCTTGGTTGTAGATAAGATATGATGAAACGATAGAGATGAACTGCCGCGACACATTATGTTAAAACAACACCGCCAGCACAACCTTGAATAGCTGTCTTTATATATTGGCTTTCTGTCCATGAGAAGCTTCTATGGTCCAACTCTAACCTTTTGAATATTTGTCACAGAGACTGTGCGGCTTGTTCCATTCAGAAACTGGTGTCTGAAAATCTAAATGGAGAGAAAACACAAAAATTGATCTAAGTCTCTTTGCATTTTCATTGAAAGTTAGAGGAACAAAAATATTTTAAAGATTTTGTTTCACATACCTGTTGAACAAGCTCAAGGATAGTTCCATTGCTGACCACTCCAAAGGAAGTTATCTTCATCTGTAGACGTGCTAGTGACACCAAGCCTATAGTGGTTTGAAAGCATTACATTTGGAAATGAAAGGAGGGAAACAAATGAATGTGAAACTATTATTCTATGTTTACAATAACAACAATGGAAAGCGCTTGTTTTGGAAAGTCACTTAATATGGGTATGATTAAAAGTCAACTGACCAGTTGCAGCTGGGGTGCTTGGTGCTACAGCTGCAGCTGGGGTGGTCGGTGCTGAGGTTGATGGTGCTGCTATTGCAGCTCGTGTGGTCGGTATGGCAGTTGGTGGTACTACAGTTGCAACTGGGGTGGTGGGTACTTGAGTTGATGGTGCTGCAGTTGCAGCTGTGGTGGACGGTGCTCCAGTTGGTGCTACGGTGGTAGCTGGGGTTGTCGGTGCTGGGATTGATGGTGCTGCTGTTGCAGCTGGGGTGGTCGGTGTTGAGGTTGATGGTGTTGCTGTTGCAGCTTGTGGGGTCGGTACTCGAGTTGATGGTGCTGCAGTTGCAGTTCGGGCGGTCGGTGGTGCAGTTGATGGTGATACAGTTGCAGCTGGGGTGGTCAATGCTGCAGTTGATGGTATAACAGTTGCAGTTCTATTGGTAAGTGGTGTAGTTGATGGTGCTGCAGTTGCAGCTGGTGTAGTCGGTGCTGCAGTTGATGGTGCTGCAGTTACAGATGGGGTGGTCGGTGCTGCAGTTGATGGTGCCACAGTTGCAGCTGGGGTGGTTGGTGATGCAGTTGATGGTGCTACAGATGATGGTGCTGTATTTGATTGTGCTGTAGTTGATGGTGCTGCAGTTGCAGCTGGTGTAGTCGGTGCTGCAGTTGATGGTGCTGCAGTTACAGATGGGGTGGTCGGTGCTGCAGTTGATGGTGCCACAGTTGCAGCTGGGGTGGTTGGTGATGCAGTTGATGGTGCTACAGATGATGGTGCTGTATTTGATTGTGCTGTAGTTGATGGTGTGTCAGTTGGTTGTTCTGTAGTTGATTGTGTTGTAGTTGATGGTGCTGCAGTTGCTAGTTTGGCAGTAGATGGTGTTGCATTTGATTGTGCTGCAGTTGAAGGTGTTTCAGTTGATGGTTCTGCAGTTAATGGGGCTGTAGTTGATAGTAATTCAGTTGATTGTGCTGCAGTTGATTGTGCTACGCTTGATTTTGCTGCAGTGAATGGTGCTTCAGTTGATGGTGCTGTAGTTGATGGTGCTGTACTTGATGGTGCTGTAGCCGATGGTGGTTCAGTTGATGGTGGTGCAGTTGATTTTTCTTTGGTTGATTGTGCTGTAGCCAATGGTGCTTCAGTTGCTCTTTCTGTAGTTGATTGTGCTGTAGTTAATTGTGCTTCAGTTAATGATGCTGTCGTTGATTGTGCTGCAGTTGATGGTGCTGTAGTGGATTGTGCTGTAGTTGATGGTGCTGCAGATGATGGTGCTGTAGTTGATGGTGCTGTAGCCGATGGTGCTTCAGTTGATTGTGATGTAGTTGATGGTGCTGTAGTTGATGGTGGTGCAGTTGATTGTGCTTCAGTTGATGGTGCTGTAGTGGATTGTGCTGTAGTTGATTGTGCTGCAGTTGATGGTGATGTAGTTGATGGTGCTGTAGTTGATTGTGCTTCAGTTGATGGTGATGTAGTTGATTGTGCTGCATTTGATTGTGCTGAAATTGTTGGTGGTGCAGTTGATGGTGGTGCAGTTGATTTTTCTTTGGTTGATTGTGCTGTAGCCAATGGTGCTTCAGTTGATTGTGCTGTAGTTGATTGTGCTTCAGTTAATGATGCTGTCATTGATTGTGCTGCAGTTGATGGTGCTGCAGTGGATTGTGCTGTAGTTGATTGTGCTGCAGATGATGGTGCTGTAGTTGATGGTGCTGTAGCCGATGGTGCTTCAGTTGATTGTTCTGTAGTTGATTGTGCTGCAGTTGATGGTGCTTTAGTTGATGGTGGTGCAGTTGATTGTGCTGCAGTTAATTGTTCTTTAGTTGACTGTGCTGCAGTTGATGGTGCTGTAGTTGATGGTGGTGCAGTTGATTGTGCTGCAGTTAATGGTGCCGTAGTTGATGGTGATGCAGTTGATGGTGCTGTAGTTGATGGTGCTGTAGCCGATGGTGCTTCAGTTGATTGTGCTGTTGTTGATTGTGCTTCAGTTAATGATGCTTTAGTTGATGGTGTGGCAGTTGACTGTGCTGTAGTTGATGGTGCCGTTGTTGATGGTGATGCAGTTGATGGTGCTGTAGTTGATGGTGCTGTAGCCAATGGTGCTTCAGTTGATTGTGCTGTAGTTGATTGTGCTTCAGTTAATGATGCTGTCATTGATTGTGCTGCAGTTGATGGTGCTGCAGTGGATTGTGCTGTAGTTGATTGTGCTGCAGATGATGGTGCTGTAGTTGATGGTGCTGTAGCCGATGGTGCTTCAGTTGACTGTGCTGTAGCTGATGGTGCTGTAGTTGATGGTGGTGCAGTTGATTGTGCTGTGGTTGATGGTGGTGCAGTTGATTGTGCTGTAGTTGATTGTGCTTCAGTTGATGGTGCTGTAGTGGATTGTGCTGTAGTTGATTGTGCTGCAGATGATGGTGCTTCAGTTGATTGTGATGCAGTTGATGGTGCTGTAGTTGATGGTGGTGCAGTTGATTGTGCTGTAGTTGATGGTGGTGCAGTTGATTGTGCTGTAGTTGATTGTGCTTCAGTTGATGGTGCTGTAGTGGATTGTGCTGTAGTTGATTGTGCTGCAGATGATGGTGCTGTAGTTGATGGTGCTGTAGCCGATGGTGCTTCAGTTGATTGTGATGCAGTTGATGGTGCTGTAGTTGATGGTGGTGCAGGTGATTGTGCTGTAGTTGATTGTGCTTCAGTTGATGGTGCTGTAGTGGATTGTGCTGTAGTGGATTGTGCTTCAGTTGATGGTGCTTCAGTTGATTGTGCTGCAGATGATGGTGCTGTAGTTGATGGTGCTGTAGCCGATGGTGCTTCAGTTGATTGTGCTGTAGCTGATGGTGCTGTAGTTGATGGTGGTGCAGTTGATTGTGCTGTGGTTGATGGTGGTGCAGTTGATTGTGCTGTAGTTGATTGTGCTTCAGTTGATGGTGCTGTAGTGGATTGTGCTGTAGTTGATTGTGCTGCAGATGATGGTGCTTCAGTTGATTGTGATGCAGTTGATGGTGCTGTAGTTGATGGTGGTGCAGTTGATTGTGCTGTAGTTGATGGTGGTGCAGTTGATTGTGCTGTAGTTGATTGTGCTGCAGATGATGGTGCTGTAGTTGATGGTGCTGTAGCCGATGGTGCTTCAGTTGATTGTGATGCAGTTGATGGTGCTGTAGTTGATGGTGGTGCAGGTGATTGTGCTGTAGTTGATTGTGCTTCAGTTGATGGTGCTGTAGTGGATTGTGCTGTAGTGGATTGTGCTTCAGTTGATGGTGATGTAGTTGATTGTGCTGCATTTGATTGTGCTGAAATTGTTGGTGGTGCAGTTGATGGTGGTGCAGTTGATTTTTCTTTGGTTGATTGTGCTGTAGCCAATGGTCCTTCAGTTGATTGTTCTGTAGTTGATTGTGCTGCAGTTGATGGTGCTCTAGTTGATGGTGGTGCAGTTGATTGTGCTGCAGTTAATTGTTCTTTAGTTGACTGTGCTGCAGTTGATGGTGCTGTAGTTGATGGTGGTGCAGTTGATTGTGCTGCAGTTAATGGTGCCGTAGTTGATGGTGATGCAGTTGATGGTGCTGTAGTTGATGGTGCTGTAGCCGATGGTGCTTCAGTTGATTGTGCTGTTGTTGATTGTGCTTCAGTTAATGATGCTTTAGTTGATGGTGCGGCAGTTGACTGTGCTGTAGTTGATGGTGCCGTTGTTGATTGATCTTCAGTTGATTGTGCTGTAGTGGATTGTGCTGTAGTTGATTGTGCTGCAGTTGATGGTGATGTAGTTGATGGTGCTGTAGTTGATTGTGCTTCAGTTGATGGTGATGTAGTTGATTGTGCTGCATTTGATTGTGCTGAAATTGTTGGTGGTGCAGTTGATGGTGGTGCAGTTGATTTTTCTTTGGTTGATTGTGCTGTAGCCAATGGTGCTTCAGTTGATTGTTCTGTAGTTAATTGTGCTGCAGTTGATTGTGCTGTAGTTGATGGTGCTGTAGCCAATGGTGCTTCAGTTGATTGTGCTGTAGTTGATTGTGCTTCAGTTAATGATGCTGTCATTGATTGTGCTGCAGTTGATGGTGCTGCAGTGGATTGTGCTGTAGTTGATTGTGCTGCAGATGATGGTGCTGTAGTTGATGGTGCTGTAGCCGATGGTGCTTCAGTTGATTGTGCTGTAGCTGATGGTGCTGTAGTTGATGGTGGTGCAGTTGATTGTGCTGTGGTTGATGGTGGTGCAGTTGATTGTGCTGTAGTTGATTGTGCTTCAGTTGATGGTGCTGTAGTGGATTGTGCTGTAGTTGATTGTGCTGCAGATGATGGTGCTGTAGTTGATGGTGCTGTAGCCGATGGTGCTTCAGTTGATTGTGATGCAGTTGATGGTGCTGTAGTTGATGGTGGTGCAGTTGATTGTGCTGTAGTTGATGGTGGTGCAGTTGATTGTGCTGTAGTTGATGGTGCTGTAGTTGATGGTGCTGTAGCCGATGGTGCTTCAGTTGATTGTGTTGTTGTTGATTGTGCTTCAGTTAATGATGCTTTAGTTGATGGTGCGGCAGTTGACTGTGCTGTAGTTGATGGTGCCGTTGTTGATTGATCTTCAGTTGATTGTGCTGTTGTTGATGATGCTTCAGTTAATGGTGCTGTAGTTGATTGTGCTGCAGTTGATGGTGCTGTAGTTGATGGTGGTGCAGTTGATTGTGCTGCAGTTGGTTGTGCTGCAGTTGACTGTGCTGTAGTTGATTGTGCTGTAGTTGATGGTGCTGCAGTTGATGGTGCTGCAGTAGATGGTTTAGCAGTTGATCGTGCGTCAGTTGATTGTGCTGTAGTTGATGGTCTTTCAGTTGATTGTGCTTCAGTTGATGATGCTGATGTTGATTGTGCTGCATTTGACTGTGCTGTAGTTGATGGTGCCGTTGTTGATTGATCTTCAGTTGATGGTGCTGCAGTTGATGGTGCTGTAGTTGATGGTGGTCCAGTTGATTGTGCTGTAGTTGATTGTGCTTCAGTTGATGGTGCTAGAGTGGATTGTGCTGCAGATGATGGTTGTGCAGTTGATTTTTCTGCGGTTAATTGTGCTGCAGTTGATGGTGCTGTATTTGATGGTGCTGTAGCCGATGGTGCTTCAGTTGATGGTGCTGTAGTGGATGGTGCTGTAGTGGATGGTGCTGTAGTTGATTGTGCTGCAGTTGATGGTGCGGCAGTTGACTGTGCTGTAGTTGAGGGTGCCGTTGTTGATTGATCTTCAGTTGATTGTGCTGTTGTTGATGATGCTTTAGTTAATGGTGCTGTAGTTGATGGTGCTGTAGTTGATAGTGGTGCAGTTGATTGTGCATTAGTTGATTGTGCTTCAGTTGATGGTGCTTCAGTGGATTGTGCTACAGTTGATGGTTCTGCAGTTGATTGTGCTGCAGTTGACTGTGCTGTAGTTGTTTGTGCTGTAGTTGATGGTGCCATTGTTGATTGATCTTCAGTTGATTGTGCTGTTGTTGATGATGCTTCAGTTAATGGTGCTGTAGTTGATTGTGCTGCAGTTGATGGTGCTGTAGTTGATGGTGGTGCAGTTGATTGTGCTGCAGTTGATTGTGCTGCAGTTGACTGTGCTGTAGTTGATTGTGCTGTAGCCGATGGTGCTTCAGTTGATGGTGCTGTAGTGGATGGTGCTGTAGTGGATGGTGCTGTAGTTGATTGTGCTGCAGTTGATGGTGCGGCAGTTGACTGTGCTGTAGTTGAGGGTGCCGTTGTTGATTGATCTTCAGTTGATTGTGCTGTTGTTGATGATGCTTTAGTTAATGGTGCTGTAGTTGATGGTGCTGTAGTTGATAGTGGTGCAGTTGATTGTGCATTAGTTGATTGTGCTTCAGTTGATGGTGCTTCAGTGGATTGTGCTACAGTTGATGGTTCTGCAGTTGATTGTGCTGCAGTTGACTGTGCTGTAGTTGTTTGTGCTGTAGTTGATGGTGCTGCAGTTGATGGTGCTGCAGTAGATGGTTTAGCAGTTGACGGTGCGTCAGTTGATTGTGCTGTAGTTGATGGTGCTGTATTTGATTGTGCTTCAGTTGCTGGTGATGTAGTTGATTGTGCTGCATTTGATTGTGCTGAAATTGTTGGTTGTGCAGTTGATGGTGGTGCAGCTGATTTTTCTTTGGTTGAATGTGCTGTAGCCGATGGTGCTTCAGTTGAATGTGCTGTAGTTGATGTTGCTGCAGATGAAGGTGGTGCAGTTGATTTTTCTGCGTTTGATTGTGCTGCAGTTGATTGTGCTTCAGTTGATGGTGATGTAGTTGATTGTGCTGCATTTGATTGTGCTGCAATTGTTGGTGGTTCAGTTGATTTTTCTTTGGTTGATTGTGCTGTAGCCGATGGTGCTTCAGTTGATTGTGCTGTAGTTGATTGTGCTTCAGTTGATGGTGCTGCAGGTGATTGTGCTGTAGTTGATTGTGTTGCAGTTGATTGTGCCGCAGTTGATTGTTCTTTTGGTAATAGTGTTGCAGTTGATGGTGGTGCAGTTGATTTTTCTTTGGTTGATTGTGCTGTAGCCAATGGTGCTTCAGTTGATTGTGCTATAGTTGATGGTGCTTTACTTGATGGTGGTACAGTTGATTGTGCTGCAGTTAATGGTGCCGTAGTTGATGGTGATGCAGTTGATGGTGCTGTAGTTGATGGTTCTGTAGCCGATGGTGCTTCAGTTGATTGTGTTGTTGTTGATTGTGCTTCAGTTAATGATGCTTTAGTTGATGGTGCGGCAGTTGACTGTGCTGTAGTTGATTGTGCTGTAGTTAATGGTGCTGTAGTTGATTGTGCTGCAGTTGATGGTGCTGTAGTTGATGGTGGTGCAGTTGATTGTGCTGTAGTTGATTGTGCTTCAGTTGATGGTGCTGTAGTGGATTGTGCTGCAGTTGATGGTTCTGTAGTTGATTGTGCTGCAGTTGACTGTGCTGTATTTGATTGTGCTGTAGTTGATGGTGCTGCAGTTGATGGTGCTGCAGTAGATGGTTTAGCAGTTGATCGTGCGTCAGTTGATTGTGCTGTAGTTGATGGTCTTTCAGTTGATTGTGCTTCAGTTGATGATGCTGATGTTGATTGTGCTGCATTTGACTGTGCTGTAGTTGATGGTGCCGTTGTTGATTGATCTTCAGTTGATGGTGCTGCAGTTGATGGTGCTGTAGTTGATGGTGGTCCAGTTGATTGTGCCGTAGTTGATTGTGCTTCAGTTGATGGTGCTAGAGTGGATTGTGCTGCAGATGATGGTTGTGCAGTTGATTTTTCTGCGGTTAATTGTGCTGCAGTTGATGGTGCTGTATTTGATGGTGCTGTAGTGGATTGTGCTGTAGTTGATAGTGCTGCAGTTGATGGTGCGGCAGTTGACTGTGTTGTAGTTGAGGGTGCCGTTGTTGATTGATCTTCAGTTGATTGTGCTGTTGTTGATGATGCTTTAGTTAATGGTGCTGTAGTTGATGGTGGTGCAGTTGATTGTGCATTAGTTGATTGTGCTTCAGTTGATTGTGCTGTAGCCGATGGTGCTTCAGTTGATGGTGATGTAGTTGATTGTGCTGCATTTGACTGTGCTGTAGTTGATGGTGCCGTTGTTGATTGATCTTCAGTTGATGGTGCTGTAGTTAATTGTGCTTCAGTTGATGATGCTGTAGTTGATTGTGCTGCATTTGATGCTGCTGCAGTTGATGGTTCTGCAGTTGATTGTGTTGCAGTTGATGTTGCTGCAGTTGATTGTTCTGCAGTTGATTGTGCTGTACTTGATGTTGCTGCAGTTGTCGGTGCTTCAGTTGATGGTCGTACACTTGTTGGTCCTGCACTTGTCAGTCCTGCAGTTGATGGCGCTGCAGTGGATGGCGGTGCAGATGGTGGTTCTGCTGTTGTCGGTGCCTCAGTTGACGGTCCTGCAGTTGATGTTGCTGTCGTTGATGATATATTAAGCATCAACTAAGAGTTTATTAACAGGTAACTAAATGGTAAATAATAATTGTCTCTTGGTTTATATGACATGGTTTTTTGCATTCGTTGTTTAAAATTAAAGCTCTTTTGTGGAAAAGTAGTAGTTAATGATAACTTTTCAAAATGTAGGCAGTGGCCACTGATACTTTCAGCCTGTCAGTATTTAAGGTAATTCCCTTGTTTACAATCTCCAATGTCCTTTACAGAGGACCAATCAAGCATTAAACAGATTATTGATGGTTAACCAAAGCTAATGAATCACTTGTAGACAAATCAGTTCAATGAAGTACTTACTCATTTTACAACTGTATCTTCATCAAGTTTTAATAACCTGTCCGGTTTTCATGTACATGCTTATAATCAGTCAATATGTTTTTATTTGTGACAATAAATTAACTAATTTGCGTCTGATTTTCATGTAGAATAACTATGGAAACCCTGTGGAAATTAGTCGAATGTATTTCATCAGACAACTCAACGTTTTTTGTTTTTCTTCAAAGGAGACCTATACATACAGCATCATTTTGAAAAATGTCGTGTATAACAGAAGAAAGTACACTTTCTCAATAGTATTAAAGCTGCTCATTAAACACTCCTGTCTGTCTTCTCTTATCTAAATACCATAAAAGTACAAACATGAAAACCAGTACTGGTAATAAATATTTACTTTGTCCAGTGGATCCATGAAAAAATCCCAGCAAAAATATCCAACAAAGGAGTTTTCCTTCCATGATGAGAGATGTCACCTCTCAATACTCTCGTTCCAGATGGGTTTGTGTTTGTGATTGCAGTTTTTGCTTAGTTCAGGAAATACTCCACCCCTCTGCTATTCAGTGGGAGTGAACAGGCATCAGTGAAAGAGGATATTTTCATGTAACCTGAAAAACCAGGTGGAGATAATGACAAATAATGTCTAATCTTCGGCCACTCTACATCAGCTGATAACTGCCACTGATTTATAGAAGACATTCAAATGCTCCAAGTGGGTTTTGATTTTTGTGCAAATACAGTAAAGTTGTTTTTTAAAGAACTGTAAGGAATTTGTGGAAAAAATTAAGCAAAACAATGGATATAGATGAACTTCTATTTTGAAAATCAATATCAAGACAGGAAAGTTTGACTTAAACAGTGATTCATTAAATTGTGCCTTCATGTAAGTTCATGTTCAGAAGACATGTTATCAGTAATGCCTGACAGACAATTGATTTCCCTGATTCGGGGGGGAAATAGTCATACACTTGGTATGAGTCACTTACCATGGTTATAGTGGCTATAAATAAATACAAATTCAGATTGCCATAAAATGGTTCGTCAACAGGTTCACGTTCACCAGGCTTCTCCACAAAATACTCGTGTGGTTGCTTTTTTTCACAATTTTGCATCTCTTTGTGATTGACCTCTTCTTCCTGCATTCATGTATCTTTATAATAATTTTGCATCTCTTTGTCGTTGTTTTCGATTTATTATTTTTTTTTTATATATATATATTTTTCAGCGCAATCCATCTGACGTTTTCTGCCCCTGCTGAACAGTGACGTGAACGTGGCTCTGGGTTTTACACATTTTCAGGCAAAGGGAGACGGAGGAAACAACTGTGCAGAGGTGAAGACGTGATTATGAAACTGAGGCCCAGCTTGGATACTTTACATCCTAAAGTTGACTCTCTGGAGCTCAAAGGTTTCTACAGGATTCTAACAAAGTGACTGAGAAGAAAAACACCCTCCAATTTGGGATATAAGTGTCAGTCTGTTTAATAGTTTAAGCATTCAGACTCTAAATATTGTAATGTCTTTGTGTCCTAAGAACAATAATGTTTTTTAAGAAGAGTAGGAGGGAATGATACTTACCATGGCAACCTCATCTACAATGTTTTGGTGGTTGTAGATGACATGTGATGGATTGTGTTGACAAACTGTACAAACTAAAAGTGATTGTACCTCTTAAAATAAGTTTGTTATCTATATATTTTTTTATATATTAACATTTATTCCAGCAAACCATAGATGGCATAAAGTCATGCACCACCAACATACATTTATTTTCAAACTGCCATTTTGACCACTGACAGAGAAAAGCTCATTATTTATTGGATTTCACATTTATGATCTGATTTATTAAAGACATGATTTACACATTCACAAGCAAATTTGGGACTTGTTTTCATAATTTTTTGTATGTTGTAATAATGTTTTAAGGCAGGTCTTGACAGTTTATGTATAAATCTATGTCCTTTAAAATCAAATGCTGAATAAAGTTTCTTTTTAAAGGATTTATTAAAGAAGATCACAACAAATGGGTACTTCAAACAAGTATATATCTTTATTCATCTTTCAAAAGGCGACAATATATAATTAAATAACTGTCAATCTTTGTTATAAATCTAGTGTGAAATCTAATCCCTAAATCCCTCCTCCTGTGAAGTATGTTAATGAGGTGGACGAAATAATAGAAACACTTCAATGAAATGCAGTCCATTACATAACTACCATTCGCTATGACCTCAGTAATAACTATAAAGTGCAATGATTACCTTTCTCACTATGTCAACAAAAACTGACCAGGTGTGAGCTTTATAAAAGTTGACTTAATGGCAGAGCTGCTGTATTGGATTAGATTAGATTGCATCAGTGTTCCTTATAAAGCGCTCGATGAGTCATCATCAGAACAATAAATGAGAATTTCAGTTAAAAAATAATTAGAACAAAAGATTTCTAAATCCGTAAAACTGAGAAGAAATAGACTGTCACTTCCATCACAAATTCTTTAGCCTACATTTAATGTCAAAATTGATATGTTTCTATTTATCTGCCACTTAGGAAAGTCAATATCAGGACAGGAATGTTTGACTTAAACAGTGATTCATTAAAGTGTGCCTTCATGTAATAAAAACTTTTTGAAAGTTAACCTGCACACACAATGTCCTGGAGCAAAGTGCATTACATTCAGCTGGCTTTTCAATTAACTGGAAATACAAGCGGAAACAGCAAATTCACATCTTTAGAATAAACTCTCTCTGAGTTCAAATGAACTCCTTTTGCTTGTACATGTGAGACCATCGAATACACTCTCAAGGAGAGTGAAAGTAACTATTTTTTTGGAGTTGATTTTTAACACTTTTCAGGAGTTGAACCTGAACTCTTTGGGAGTTAAAACTCAACTCCCATGAAGAGTAAATTTTACTTTAATCTTGAGTTTGAATGTGAACTCTTTCACAGTGTTAACAGTAAACACTTAAAAGTGTGTATTGTTTGACATTCACAAAGTTAAAATTTCATCACACTATAAAGGTTTTAGGTAAAACTGACAACAAGACAACAACATATTCAACACTAATTTATATTTAACAATTATATGCAGTGTGATTATATGCAGTGTGATTGTATGCAGTGTGCAACAATTAACGATACATGAAATATTTGCGTAACAAGTAACACTAAAATTTATCAGGGTCGCTGTGATTGGTTTATATCTTAGGTTTCTACCTTGTACACGTATGGTTTTGAATTATAGCCCCATTTTATTTATCATTATGTCTTCATTGAAATATTAATAAACAGCATTTTTTAACAAAACTGAATATAATTTCTGCCCATCACTTAGATTTAATTTGGTTGCTTTATTCTCAAAAGTTACAAAGAAATAACTAAGGCATCCTGGGAAAAGCTAATACGGCAACAAAGCTGTGCAGTCAACACCGGGAGTCGTGTTGAATCGAGCTCCTCAACACTCAGCGAATGAACACCAGAATATTTCCCCACCAGAGAGTTACACTGAACAGAAGCTGGAGTCTAACTTAGAAAATAAACTCCCAAGATCAAACTCTTTGTTTAACTCCAGGATATTTCACTCCAGAAATTTGCTGTGTATAAGCATGATTGTTTCGTTCACAATGAAAAAAAGAGATTCGTGTTTCAGAAGACATTTTATCAGTAACGGCTGACAGACAATTGATTTCCCTGATTCGGGGGGAAAATAGTCATACACTTGTTATGAGTCACAGTTTTGAGTGAAACATTCTGTATAATGACAGGGAAGAGTGAACAACAAATATTCTTCATAGTTTCCTGGTTACGAGGCTTGTCAGTATGGTATCTGCTTCTCCGGTTAGAAAGTATAGTTACGAAACTTTTAACACATCAGATTTCTTGGTTTAAGATTCCTATTGTTCAGTGAAATTTTACACTTGAGCCAACTCAACAAATCACACTCCTTTTTCTTTTTGATACAGTCAATACTGCGACTGCAAATATTTGATTTAATTTGAATAAATGATGAAAGACCTAAGAGGGCCTCAAACCAAAGCCTTTGTGTGTCACTCAAAAACCTTTTTTTCTTGCACCTGGTGATCAATCCAGATACGTCTCGTGGCTTGGTTGTAGATTAAATATGATAAAACGATGCTGTCTTTATATATTGGCTTTCTGTCCATGAGAAGCTTCTATGGTCCAACTCCAACCCTTTGAATCTTTGTGACAGAGACTGTGTGGCTTATTCCATTCAGAAACTGCTCTCTGAAAATCTAAATGGAGAGAAAACACAGAAGTTTATCTTTGTCTCTTTGCATTATCATTGAAAGTTAGCTGAAAAAGTTTATTTATTCATATGTAATGTATTTAAATATTTTGTTTTTCATACCTGTTCAAGAAACCCAACGATTGTTCCATTGCTGACATCTCCAAAGGAAGTTATCCTCATCTGTAGATGTGCTAGTGACACCAAGCCTATAGTGGTTTGAAAGCATTACATTTGGAAATGAAAGGAGGGAAACAAATAAATGTGGAACTATTATTCTTTGTTTACAATAACAATAATGGAAAGTGCTTGTTTTGGAGAGTCACTTAATCTTGGTACGATTTAAAGTCAACTGACTTTTTTCAGCATGTCACACTGGGATAATACAGTACAATTATGACTTTTAATAAAAAAGAATATTCAGAATTGCGTACCTTCGGTTGTTGTGGCTGAGAGTGGGGACAGGGTAGTTGGTTGTGAAGTTGTAGTGGTTGATAATGGGGTGGTTAACACTGATGGTGGGGTTGTAGTGGATGTGAATGGGGGTGGCGTGGTTGGTGCTCCGGTTGTCGATGCTGCCGTTGTCGTTGCTGCAGTTGTCGTTGCTGCAGTTGTCGTCGTTGTGGGTGCTGCCGTTGTCGTTGCTGCCATTGTCGTTGCTTCCGTTGTCGTTGCTGCCGTTGTGGGTGCTGCCATTGTCGTCGTTGTGGGTGCTTCCGTTGTCGTTGCTGCCGTTGTCGTTGCTTCCGTTGTCGTCGTTGTGGGTGCTTCCGTTGTCGTTGCTGCCGTTGTCGTTGCTGCCGTTGTCGTCGTTGTGGGTGCTTCCGTTGTCGTTGCTGCCGTTGTCGTTGCTGCCGTTGTCGTCGTTGTGGGTGCTTCCGTTGTCGTTGCTGCCGTTGTTGTCGTTGTCGTTGCTGCAGTTGTCGTTGCTGCCGTTGTCGTTGTCGTCGTTGTGGGTGCTGCCGTTGTCGTCGTTGTGAGTGCTGCCGTTGTGGGTGCTGCCGTTGTCGTCGTTGTGGGTGCTGCCGTTGTCGTTGCTGCCGTTGTCGTTGCTTCCGTTGTCGTCGTTGTGGGTGCTTCCGTTGTCGTTGCTGCCGTTGTCGTTGCTGCCGTTGTCGTCGTTGTGGGTGCTTCCGTTGTCGTTGCTGCCGTTGTCGTTGCTGCCGTTGTCGTCGTTGTGGGTGCTTCCGTTGTCGTTGCTGCCGTTGTTGTCGTTGTCGTTGCTGCAGTTGTCGTTGCTGCCGTTGTCGTTGTCGTCGTTGTGGGTGCTGCCGTTGTCGTCGTTGTGAGTGCTGCCGTTGTGGGTGCTGCCGTTGTCGTCGTTGTGGGTGCTGCCGTTGTCGTCGTTGTGGGTGCTGCCGTTGTCGTTGCTGCCGTTGTCGTCGTTGTGGGTGCTGCCGTTGTCGTCGTTGTGGGTGCTGCCGTTGTCGTCGTTGTGAGTGCTGCCGTTGTCGTTGCTGCCGTTGTCGTCGTTGTGGGTGCTGCCGTTGTCGTTGCTGCCGTTGTCGTCGTTGTGGGTGCTGCCGTTGTCGTCGTTGTGGGTGCTGCCGTTGTCGTTGCTGCCGTTGTCGTCGTTGTGGGTGCTGCCGTTGTCGTCGTTGTGGGTGCTGCCGTTGTCGTTGCTGCTGTTGTCGTCGTTGTGGGTGCTGCCGTTGTCGTCGTTGTGGGTGCTTCCGTTGTCGTTGCTGCCGTTGTTGTCGTTGTCGTTGCTGCAGTTGTCGTTGCTGCCGTTGTCGTTGTCGTCGTTGTGGGTGCTGCCGTTGTCGTTGCTGCCGTTGTCGTCGTTGTGGGTGCTACAGTTGTCGGTGCTGCACTTGTCGGTGGTACACTTGTCGTTGCTGCAGTTGTCGTTGTCGTTGCTGCCGTTGTCGGTGCTACACTTGACGTTCCTGCACTTGTCGGTGGTACACTTGTCGTTGCTGCAGTTGCAGCTGGGGTGGTTGGTGATGCAGTTGATGGTGCTACAGATGATGGTGCTGTATTTGATTGTGCTGTAGTTGATGGTGTGTCAGTTGGTTGTTCTGTAGTTGATTGTGTTGTAGTTGATGGTGCTGCAGTTGCTAGTTTGGCAGTAGATGGTGTTGCATTTGATTGTGCTGCAGTTGAAGGTGTTTCAGTTGATGGTTCTGCAGTTAATGGGGCTGTAGTTGATAGTAATTCAGTTGATTGTGCTGCAGTTGATTGTGCTACGCTTGATTTTGCTGCAGTGAATGGTGCTTCAGTTGATGGTGCTGTAGTTGATGGTGCTGTACTTGATGGTGCTGTAGCCGATGGTGGTTCAGTTGATGGTGGTGCAGTTGATTTTTCTTTGGTTGATTGTGCTGTAGCCAATGGTGCTTCAGTTGCTCTTTCTGTAGTTGATTGTGCTGTAGTTAATTGTGCTTCAGTTAATGATGCTGTCGTTGATTGTGCTGCAGTTGATGGTGCTGTAGTGGATTGTGCTGTAGTTGATGGTGCTGCAGATGATGGTGCTGTAGTTGATGGTGCTGTAGCCGATGGTGCTTCAGTTGATTGTGATGTAGTTGATGGTGCTGTAGTTGATGGTGGTGCAGTTGATTGTGCTTCAGTTGATGGTGCTGTAGTGGATTGTGCTGTAGTTGATTGTGCTGCAGTTGATGGTGATGTAGTTGATGGTGCTGTAGTTGATTGTGCTTCAGTTGATGGTGATGTAGTTGATTGTGCTGCATTTGATTGTGCTGAAATTGTTGGTGGTGCAGTTGATGGTGGTGCAGTTGATTTTTCTTTGGTTGATTGTGCTGTAGCCAATGGTCCTTCAGTTGATTGTGCTGTAGTTGATTGTGCTTCAGTTAATGATGCTGTCATTGATTGTGCTGCAGTTGATGGTGCTGCAGTGGATTGTGCTGTAGTTGATTGTGCTGCAGATGATGGTGCTGTAGTTGATGGTGCTGTAGCCGATGGTGCTTCAGTTGATTGTTCTGTAGTTGATTGTGCTGCAGTTGATGGTGCTTTAGTTGATGGTGGTGCAGTTGATTGTGCTGCAGTTAATTGTTCTTTAGTTGACTGTGCTGCAGTTGATGGTGCTGTAGTTGATGGTGGTGCAGTTGATTGTGCTGCAGTTAATGGTGCCGTAGTTGATGGTGATGCAGTTGATGGTGCTGTAGTTGATGGTGCTGTAGCCGATGGTGCTTCAGTTGATTGTGCTGTTGTTGATTGTGCTTCAGTTAATGATGCTTTAGTTGATGGTGTGGCAGTTGACTGTGCTGTAGTTGATGGTGCCGTTGTTGATGGTGATGCAGTTGATGGTGCTGTAGTTGATGGTGCTGTAGCCAATGGTGCTTCAGTTGATTGTGCTGTAGTTGATTGTGCTTCAGTTAATGATGCTGTCATTGATTGTGCTGCAGTTGATGGTGCTGCAGTGGATTGTGCTGTAGTTGATTGTGCTGCAGATGATGGTGCTGTAGTTGATGGTGCTGTAGCCGATGGTGCTTCAGTTGACTGTGCTGTAGCTGATGGTGCTGTAGTTGATGGTGGTGCAGTTGATTGTGCTGTGGTTGATGGTGGTGCAGTTGATTGTGCTGTAGTTGATTGTGCTTCAGTTGATGGTGCTGTAGTGGATTGTGCTGTAGTTGATTGTGCTGCAGATGATGGTGCTTCAGTTGATTGTGATGCAGTTGATGGTGCTGTAGTTGATGGTGGTGCAGTTGATTGTGCTGTAGTTGATGGTGGTGCAGTTGATTGTGCTGTAGTTGATTGTGCTTCAGTTGATGGTGCTGTAGTGGATTGTGCTGTAGTTGATTGTGCTGCAGATGATGGTGCTGTAGTTGATGGTGCTGTAGCCGATGGTGCTTCAGTTGATTGTGATGCAGTTGATGGTGCTGTAGTTGATGGTGGTGCAGGTGATTGTGCTGTAGTTGATTGTGCTTCAGTTGATGGTGCTGTAGTGGATTGTGCTGTAGTGGATTGTGCTTCAGTTGATGGTGCTTCAGTTGATTGTGCTGCAGATGATGGTGCTGTAGTTGATGGTGCTGTAGCCGATGGTGCTTCAGTTGATTGTGCTGTAGCTGATGGTGCTGTAGTTGATGGTGGTGCAGTTGATTGTGCTGTGGTTGATGGTGGTGCAGTTGATTGTGCTGTAGTTGATTGTGCTTCAGTTGATGGTGCTGTAGTGGATTGTGCTGTAGTTGATTGTGCTGCAGATGATGGTGCTTCAGTTGATTGTGATGCAGTTGATGGTGCTGTAGTTGATGGTGGTGCAGTTGATTGTGCTGTAGTTGATGGTGGTGCAGTTGATTGTGCTGTAGTTGATTGTGCTGCAGATGATGGTGCTGTAGTTGATGGTGCTGTAGCCGATGGTGCTTCAGTTGATTGTGATGCAGTTGATGGTGCTGTAGTTGATGGTGGTGCAGGTGATTGTGCTGTAGTTGATTGTGCTTCAGTTGATGGTGCTGTAGTGGATTGTGCTGTAGTGGATTGTGCTTCAGTTGATGGTGATGTAGTTGATTGTGCTGCATTTGATTGTGCTGAAATTGTTGGTGGTGCAGTTGATGGTGGTGCAGTTGATTTTTCTTTGGTTGATTGTGCTGTAGCCAATGGTCCTTCAGTTGATTGTTCTGTAGTTGATTGTGCTGCAGTTGATGGTGCTCTAGTTGATGGTGGTGCAGTTGATTGTGCTGCAGTTAATTGTTCTTTAGTTGACTGTGCTGCAGTTGATGGTGCTGTAGTTGATGGTGGTGCAGTTGATTGTGCTGCAGTTAATGGTGCCGTAGTTGATGGTGATGCAGTTGATGGTGCTGTAGTTGATGGTGCTGTAGCCGATGGTGCTTCAGTTGATTGTGCTGTTGTTGATTGTGCTTCAGTTAATGATGCTTTAGTTGATGGTGCGGCAGTTGACTGTGCTGTAGTTGATGGTGCCGTTGTTGATTGATCTTCAGTTGATTGTGCTGTAGTGGATTGTGCTGTAGTTGATTGTGCTGCAGTTGATGGTGATGTAGTTGATGGTGCTGTAGTTGATTGTGCTTCAGTTGATGGTGATGTAGTTGATTGTGCTGCATTTGATTGTGCTGAAATTGTTGGTGGTGCAGTTGATGGTGGTGCAGTTGATTTTTCTTTGGTTGATTGTGCTGTAGCCAATGGTGCTTCAGTTGATTGTTCTGTAGTTAATTGTGCTGCAGTTGATTGTGCTGTAGTTGATGGTGCTGTAGCCAATGGTGCTTCAGTTGATTGTGCTGTAGTTGATTGTGCTTCAGTTAATGATGCTGTCATTGATTGTGCTGCAGTTGATGGTGCTGCAGTGGATTGTGCTGTAGTTGATTGTGCTGCAGATGATGGTGCTGTAGTTGATGGTGCTGTAGCCGATGGTGCTTCAGTTGATTGTGCTGTAGCTGATGGTGCTGTAGTTGATGGTGGTGCAGTTGATTGTGCTGTGGTTGATGGTGGTGCAGTTGATTGTGCTGTAGTTGATTGTGCTTCAGTTGATGGTGCTGTAGTGGATTGTGCTGTAGTTGATTGTGCTGCAGATGATGGTGCTGTAGTTGATGGTGCTGTAGCCGATGGTGCTTCAGTTGATTGTGATGCAGTTGATGGTGCTGTAGTTGATGGTGGTGCAGTTGATTGTGCTGTAGTTGATGGTGGTGCAGTTGATTGTGCTGTAGTTGATGGTGCTGTAGTTGATGGTGCTGTAGCCGATGGTGCTTCAGTTGATTGTGTTGTTGTTGATTGTGCTTCAGTTAATGATGCTTTAGTTGATGGTGCGGCAGTTGACTGTGCTGTAGTTGATGGTGCCGTTGTTGATTGATCTTCAGTTGATTGTGCTGTTGTTGATGATGCTTCAGTTAATGGTGCTGTAGTTGATTGTGCTGCAGTTGATGGTGCTGTAGTTGATGGTGGTGCAGTTGATTGTGCTGCAGTTGGTTGTGCTGCAGTTGACTGTGCTGTAGTTGATTGTGCTGTAGTTGATGGTGCTGCAGTTGATGGTGCTGCAGTAGATGGTTTAGCAGTTGATCGTGCGTCAGTTGATTGTGCTGTAGTTGATGGTCTTTCAGTTGATTGTGCTTCAGTTGATGATGCTGATGTTGATTGTGCTGCATTTGACTGTGCTGTAGTTGATGGTGCCGTTGTTGATTGATCTTCAGTTGATGGTGCTGCAGTTGATGGTGCTGTAGTTGATGGTGGTCCAGTTGATTGTGCTGTAGTTGATTGTGCTTCAGTTGATGGTGCTAGAGTGGATTGTGCTGCAGATGATGGTTGTGCAGTTGATTTTTCTGCGGTTAATTGTGCTGCAGTTGATGGTGCTGTATTTGATGGTGCTGTAGCCGATGGTGCTTCAGTTGATGGTGCTGTAGTGGATGGTGCTGTAGTGGATGGTGCTGTAGTTGATTGTGCTGCAGTTGATGGTGCGGCAGTTGACTGTGCTGTAGTTGAGGGTGCCGTTGTTGATTGATCTTCAGTTGATTGTGCTGTTGTTGATGATGCTTTAGTTAATGGTGCTGTAGTTGATGGTGCTGTAGTTGATAGTGGTGCAGTTGATTGTGCATTAGTTGATTGTGCTTCAGTTGATGGTGCTTCAGTGGATTGTGCTACAGTTGATGGTTCTGCAGTTGATTGTGCTGCAGTTGACTGTGCTGTAGTTGTTTGTGCTGTAGTTGATGGTGCCATTGTTGATTGATCTTCAGTTGATTGTGCTGTTGTTGATGATGCTTCAGTTAATGGTGCTGTAGTTGATTGTGCTGCAGTTGATGGTGCTGTAGTTGATGGTGGTGCAGTTGATTGTGCTGCAGTTGATTGTGCTGCAGTTGACTGTGCTGTAGTTGATTGTGCTGTAGCCGATGGTGCTTCAGTTGATGGTGCTGTAGTGGATGGTGCTGTAGTGGATGGTGCTGTAGTTGATTGTGCTGCAGTTGATGGTGCGGCAGTTGACTGTGCTGTAGTTGAGGGTGCCGTTGTTGATTGATCTTCAGTTGATTGTGCTGTTGTTGATGATGCTTTAGTTAATGGTGCTGTAGTTGATGGTGCTGTAGTTGATAGTGGTGCAGTTGATTGTGCATTAGTTGATTGTGCTTCAGTTGATGGTGCTTCAGTGGATTGTGCTACAGTTGATGGTTCTGCAGTTGATTGTGCTGCAGTTGACTGTGCTGTAGTTGTTTGTGCTGTAGTTGATGGTGCTGCAGTTGATGGTGCTGCAGTAGATGGTTTAGCAGTTGACGGTGCGTCAGTTGATTGTGCTGTAGTTGATGGTGCTGTATTTGATTGTGCTTCAGTTGCTGGTGATGTAGTTGATTGTGCTGCATTTGATTGTGCTGAAATTGTTGGTTGTGCAGTTGATGGTGGTGCAGCTGATTTTTCTTTGGTTGAATGTGCTGTAGCCGATGGTGCTTCAGTTGAATGTGCTGTAGTTGATGTTGCTGCAGATGAAGGTGGTGCAGTTGATTTTTCTGCGTTTGATTGTGCTGCAGTTGATTGTGCTTCAGTTGATGGTGATGTAGTTGATTGTGCTGCATTTGATTGTGCTGCAATTGTTGGTGGTTCAGTTGATTTTTCTTTGGTTGATTGTGCTGTAGCCGATGGTGCTTCAGTTGATTGTGCTGTAGTTGATTGTGCTTCAGTTGATGGTGCTGCAGGTGATTGTGCTGTAGTTGATTGTGTTGCAGTTGATTGTGCCGCAGTTGATTGTTCTTTTGGTAATAGTGTTGCAGTTGATGGTGGTGCAGTTGATTTTTCTTTGGTTGATTGTGCTGTAGCCAATGGTGCTTCAGTTGATTGTGCTATAGTTGATGGTGCTTTACTTGATGGTGGTACAGTTGATTGTGCTGCAGTTAATGGTGCCGTAGTTGATGGTGATGCAGTTGATGGTGCTGTAGTTGATGGTTCTGTAGCCGATGGTGCTTCAGTTGATTGTGTTGTTGTTGATTGTGCTTCAGTTAATGATGCTTTAGTTGATGGTGCGGCAGTTGACTGTGCTGTAGTTGATTGTGCTGTAGTTAATGGTGCTGTAGTTGATTGTGCTGCAGTTGATGGTGCTGTAGTTGATGGTGGTGCAGTTGATTGTGCTGTAGTTGATTGTGCTTCAGTTGATGGTGCTGTAGTGGATTGTGCTGCAGTTGATGGTTCTGTAGTTGATTGTGCTGCAGTTGACTGTGCTGTATTTGATTGTGCTGTAGTTGATGGTGCTGCAGTTGATGGTGCTGCAGTAGATGGTTTAGCAGTTGATCGTGCGTCAGTTGATTGTGCTGTAGTTGATGGTCTTTCAGTTGATTGTGCTTCAGTTGATGATGCTGATGTTGATTGTGCTGCATTTGACTGTGCTGTAGTTGATGGTGCCGTTGTTGATTGATCTTCAGTTGATGGTGCTGCAGTTGATGGTGCTGTAGTTGATGGTGGTCCAGTTGATTGTGCCGTAGTTGATTGTGCTTCAGTTGATGGTGCTAGAGTGGATTGTGCTGCAGATGATGGTTGTGCAGTTGATTTTTCTGCGGTTAATTGTGCTGCAGTTGATGGTGCTGTATTTGATGGTGCTGTAGTGGATTGTGCTGTAGTTGATAGTGCTGCAGTTGATGGTGCGGCAGTTGACTGTGTTGTAGTTGAGGGTGCCGTTGTTGATTGATCTTCAGTTGATTGTGCTGTTGTTGATGATGCTTTAGTTAATGGTGCTGTAGTTGATGGTGGTGCAGTTGATTGTGCATTAGTTGATTGTGCTTCAGTTGATTGTGCTGTAGCCGATGGTGCTTCAGTTGATGGTGATGTAGTTGATTGTGCTGCATTTGACTGTGCTGTAGTTGATGGTGCCGTTGTTGATTGATCTTCAGTTGATGGTGCTGTAGTTAATTGTGCTTCAGTTGATGATGCTGTAGTTGATTGTGCTGCATTTGATGCTGCTGCAGTTGATGGTTCTGCAGTTGATTGTGTTGCAGTTGATGTTGCTGCAGTTGATTGTTCTGCAGTTGATTGTGCTGTACTTGATGTTGCTGCAGTTGTCGGTGCTTCAGTTGATGGTCGTACACTTGTTGGTCCTGCACTTGTCAGTCCTGCAGTTGATGGCGCTGCAGTGGATGGCGGTGCAGATGGTGGTTCTGCTGTTGTCGGTGCCTCAGTTGACGGTCCTGCAGTTGATGTTGCTGTCGTTGATGATATATTAAGCATCAACTAAGAGTTTATTAACAGGTAACTAAATGGTAAATAATAATTGTCTCTTGGTTTATATGACATGGTTTTTTGCATTCGTTGTTTAAAATTAAAGCTCTTTTGTGGAAAAGTAGTAGTTAATGATAACTTTTCAAAATGTAGGCAGTGGCCACTGATACTTTCAGCCTGTCAGTATTTAAGGTAATTCCCTTGTTTACAATCTCCAATGTCCTTTACAGAGGACCAATCAAGCATTAAACAGATTATTGATGGTTAACCAAAGCTAATGAATCACTTGTAGACAAATCAGTTCAATGAAGTACTTACTCATTTTACAACTGTATCTTCATCAAGTTTTAATAACCTGTCCGGTTTTCATGTACATGCTTATAATCAGTCAATATGTTTTTATTTGTGACAATAAATTAACTAATTTGCGTCTGATTTTCATGTAGAATAACTATGGAAACCCTGTGGAAATTAGTCGAATGTATTTCATCAGACAACTCAACGTTTTTTGTTTTTCTTCAAAGGAGACCTATACATACAGCATCATTTTGAAAAATGTCGTGTATAACAGAAGAAAGTACACTTTCTCAATAGTATTAAAGCTGCTCATTAAACACTCCTGTCTGTCTTCTCTTATCTAAATACCATAAAAGTACAAACATGAAAACCAGTACTGGTAATAAATATTTACTTTGTCCAGTGGATCCATGAAAAAATCCCAGCAAAAATATCCAACAAAGGAGTTTTCCTTCCATGATGAGAGATGTCACCTCTCAATACTCTCGTTCCAGATGGGTTTGTGTTTGTGATTGCAGTTTTTGCTTAGTTCAGGAAATACTCCACCCCTCTGCTATTCAGTGGGAGTGAACAGGCATCAGTGAAAGAGGATATTTTCATGTAACCTGAAAAACCAGGTGGAGATAATGACAAATAATGTCTAATCTTCGGCCACTCTACATCAGCTGATAACTGCCACTGATTTATAGAAGACATTCAAATGCTCCAAGTGGGTTTTGATTTTTGTGCAAATACAGTAAAGTTGTTTTTTAAAGAACTGTAAGGAATTTGTGGAAAAAATTAAGCAAAACAATGGATATAGATGAACTTCTATTTTGAAAATCAATATCAAGACAGGAAAGTTTGACTTAAACAGTGATTCATTAAATTGTGCCTTCATGTAAGTTCATGTTCAGAAGACATGTTATCAGTAATGCCTGACAGACAATTGATTTCCCTGATTCGGGGGGGAAATAGTCATACACTTGGTATGAGTCACTTACCATGGTTATAGTGGCTATAAATAAATACAAATTCAGATTGCCATAAAATGGTTCGTCAACAGGTTCACGTTCACCAGGCTTCTCCACAAAATACTCGTGTGGTTGCTTTTTTTCACAATTTTGCATCTCTTTGTGATTGACCTCTTCTTCCTGCATTCATGTATCTTTATAATAATTTTGCATCTCTTTGTCGTTGTTTTCGATTTATTATTTTTTTTTTATATATATATATTTTTCAGCGCAATCCATCTGACGTTTTCTGCCCCTGCTGAACAGTGACGTGAACGTGGCTCTGGGTTTTACACATTTTCAGGCAAAGGGAGACGGAGGAAACAACTGTGCAGAGGTGAAGACGTGATTATGAAACTGAGGCCCAGCTTGGATACTTTACATCCTAAAGTTGACTCTCTGGAGCTCAAAGGTTTCTACAGGATTCTAACAAAGTGACTGAGAAGAAAAACACCCTCCAATTTGGGATATAAGTGTCAGTCTGTTTAATAGTTTAAGCATTCAGACTCTAAATATTGTAATGTCTTTGTGTCCTAAGAACAATAATGTTTTTTAAGAAGAGTAGGAGGGAATGATACTTACCATGGCAACCTCATCTACAATGTTTTGGTGGTTGTAGATGACATGTGATGGATTGTGTTGACAAACTGTACAAACTAAAAGTGATTGTACCTCTTAAAATAAGTTTGTTATCTATATATTTTTTTATATATTAACATTTATTCCAGCAAACCATAGATGGCATAAAGTCATGCACCACCAACATACATTTATTTTCAAACTGCCATTTTGACCACTGACAGAGAAAAGCTCATTATTTATTGGATTTCACATTTATGATCTGATTTATTAAAGACATGATTTACACATTCACAAGCAAATTTGGGACTTGTTTTCATAATTTTTTGTATGTTGTAATAATGTTTTAAGGCAGGTCTTGACAGTTTATGTATAAATCTATGTCCTTTAAAATCAAATGCTGAATAAAGTTTCTTTTTAAAGGATTTATTAAAGAAGATCACAACAAATGGGTACTTCAAACAAGTATATATCTTTATTCATCTTTCAAAAGGCGACAATATATAATTAAATAACTGTCAATCTTTGTTATAAATCTAGTGTGAAATCTAATCCCTAAATCCCTCCTCCTGTGAAGTATGTTAATGAGGTGGACGAAATAATAGAAACACTTCAATGAAATGCAGTCCATTACATAACTACCATTCGCTATGACCTCAGTAATAACTATAAAGTGCAATGATTACCTTTCTCACTATGTCAACAAAAACTGACCAGGTGTGAGCTTTATAAAAGTTGACTTAATGGCAGAGCTGCTGTATTGGATTAGATTAGATTGCATCAGTGTTCCTTATAAAGCGCTCGATGAGTCATCATCAGAACAATAAATGAGAATTTCAGTTAAAAAATAATTAGAACAAAAGATTTCTAAATCCGTAAAACTGAGAAGAAATAGACTGTCACTTCCATCACAAATTCTTTAGCCTACATTTAATGTCAAAATTGATATGTTTCTATTTATCTGCCACTTAGGAAAGTCAATATCAGGACAGGAATGTTTGACTTAAACAGTGATTCATTAAAGTGTGCCTTCATGTAATAAAAACTTTTTGAAAGTTAACCTGCACACACAATGTCCTGGAGCAAAGTGCATTACATTCAGCTGGCTTTTCAATTAACTGGAAATACAAGCGGAAACAGCAAATTCACATCTTTAGAATAAACTCTCTCTGAGTTCAAATGAACTCCTTTTGCTTGTACATGTGAGACCATCGAATACACTCTCAAGGAGAGTGAAAGTAACTATTTTTTTGGAGTTGATTTTTAACACTTTTCAGGAGTTGAACCTGAACTCTTTGGGAGTTAAAACTCAACTCCCATGAAGAGTAAATTTTACTTTAATCTTGAGTTTGAATGTGAACTCTTTCACAGTGTTAACAGTAAACACTTAAAAGTGTGTATTGTTTGACATTCACAAAGTTAAAATTTCATCACACTATAAAGGTTTTAGGTAAAACTGACAACAAGACAACAACATATTCAACACTAATTTATATTTAACAATTATATGCAGTGTGATTATATGCAGTGTGATTGTATGCAGTGTGCAACAATTAACGATACATGAAATATTTGCGTAACAAGTAACACTAAAATTTATCAGGGTCGCTGTGATTGGTTTATATCTTAGGTTTCTACCTTGTACACGTATGGTTTTGAATTATAGCCCCATTTTATTTATCATTATGTCTTCATTGAAATATTAATAAACAGCATTTTTTAACAAAACTGAATATAATTTCTGCCCATCACTTAGATTTAATTTGGTTGCTTTATTCTCAAAAGTTACAAAGAAATAACTAAGGCATCCTGGGAAAAGCTAATACGGCAACAAAGCTGTGCAGTCAACACCGGGAGTCGTGTTGAATCGAGCTCCTCAACACTCAGTGAATGAACACCAGAATATTTCCCCACCAGAGAGTTACACTGAACAGAAGCTGGAGTCTAACTTAGAAAATAAACTCCCAAGATCAAACTCTTTGTTTAACTCCAGGATATTTCACTCCAGAAATTTGCTGTGTATAAGCATGATTGTTTCGTTCACAATGAAAAAAAGAGATTCGTGTTTCAGAAGACATTTTATCAGTAACGGCTGACAGACAATTGATTTCCCTGATTCGGGGGGAAAATAGTCATACACTTGTTATGAGTCACAGTTTTGAGTGAAACATTCTGTATAATGACAGGGAAGAGTGAACAACAAATATTCTTCATAGTTTCCTGGTTACGAGGCTTGTCAGTATGGTATCTGCTTCTCCGGTTAGAAAGTATAGTTACGAAACTTTTAACACATCAGATTTCTTGGTTTAAGATTCCTATTGTTCAGTGAAATTTTACACTTGAGCCAACTCAACAAATCACACTCCTTTTTCTTTTTGATACAGTCAATACTGCGACTGCAAATATTTGATTTAATTTGAATAAATGATGAAAGACCTAAGAGGGCCTCAAACCAAAGCCTTTGTGTGTCACTCAAAAACCTTTTTTTCTTGCACCTGGTGATCAATCCAGATACGTCTCGTGGCTTGGTTGTAGATTAAATATGATAAAACGATGCTGTCTTTATATATTGGCTTTCTGTCCATGAGAAGCTTCTATGGTCCAACTCCAACCCTTTGAATCTTTGTGACAGAGACTGTGTGGCTTATTCCATTCAGAAACTGCTCTCTGAAAATCTAAATGGAGAGAAAACACAGAAGTTTATCTTTGTCTCTTTGCATTATCATTGAAAGTTAGCTGAAAAAGTTTATTTATTCATATGTAATGTATTTAAATATTTTGTTTTTCATACCTGTTCAAGAAACCCAACGATTGTTCCATTGCTGACATCTCCAAAGGAAGTTATCCTCATCTGTAGATGTGCTAGTGACACCAAGCCTATAGTGGTTTGAAAGCATTACATTTGGAAATGAAAGGAGGGAAACAAATAAATGTGGAACTATTATTCTTTGTTTACAATAACAATAATGGAAAGTGCTTGTTTTGGAGAGTCACTTAATCTTGGTACGATTTAAAGTCAACTGACTTTTTTCAGCATGTCACACTGGGATAATACAGTACAATTATGACTTTTAATAAAAAAGAATATTCAGAATTGCGTACCTTCGGTTGTTGTGGCTGAGAGTGGGGACAGGGTAGTTGGTTGTGAAGTTGTAGTGGTTGATAATGGGGTGGTTAACACTGATGGTGGGGTTGTAGTGGATGTGAATGGGGGTGGCGTGGTTGGTGCTCCGGTTGTCGATGCTGCCGTTGTCGTTGCTGCAGTTGTCGTTGCTGCAGTTGTCGTCGTTGTGGGTGCTGCCGTTGTCGTTGCTGCCATTGTCGTTGCTTCCGTTGTCGTTGCTGCCGTTGTGGGTGCTGCCATTGTCGTCGTTGTGGGTGCTTCCGTTGTCGTTGCTGCCGTTGTCGTTGCTTCCGTTGTCGTCGTTGTGGGTGCTTCCGTTGTCGTTGCTGCCGTTGTCGTTGCTGCCGTTGTCGTCGTTGTGGGTGCTTCCGTTGTCGTTGCTGCCGTTGTCGTTGCTGCCGTTGTCGTCGTTGTGGGTGCTTCCGTTGTCGTTGCTGCCGTTGTTGTCGTTGTCGTTGCTGCAGTTGTCGTTGCTGCCGTTGTCGTTGTCGTCGTTGTGGGTGCTGCCGTTGTCGTCGTTGTGAGTGCTGCCGTTGTGGGTGCTGCCGTTGTCGTCGTTGTGGGTGCTGCCGTTGTCGTTGCTGCCGTTGTCGTTGCTTCCGTTGTCGTCGTTGTGGGTGCTTCCGTTGTCGTTGCTGCCGTTGTCGTTGCTGCCGTTGTCGTCGTTGTGGGTGCTTCCGTTGTCGTTGCTGCCGTTGTCGTTGCTGCCGTTGTCGTCGTTGTGGGTGCTTCCGTTGTCGTTGCTGCCGTTGTTGTCGTTGTCGTTGCTGCAGTTGTCGTTGCTGCCGTTGTCGTTGTCGTCGTTGTGGGTGCTGCCGTTGTCGTCGTTGTGAGTGCTGCCGTTGTGGGTGCTGCCGTTGTCGTCGTTGTGGGTGCTGCCGTTGTCGTCGTTGTGGGTGCTGCCGTTGTCGTTGCTGCCGTTGTCGTCGTTGTGGGTGCTGCCGTTGTCGTCGTTGTGAGTGCTGCCGTTGTGGGTGCTGCCGTTGTCGTCGTTGTGGGTGCTGCCGTTGTCGTCGTTGTGAGTGCTGCCGTTGTGGGTGCTGCCGTTGTCGTCGTTGTGGGTGCTGCCGTTGTCGTCGTTGTGGGTGCTGCCGTTGTCGTTGCTGCCGTTGTCGTCGTTGTGGGTGCTGCCGTTGTCGTCGTTGTGGGTGCTGCCGTTGTCGTCGTTGTGAGTGCTGCCGTTGTGGGTGCTGCCGTTGTCGTCGTTGTGGGTGCTGCCGTTGTCGTCGTTGTGAGTGCTGCCGTTGTGGGTGCTGCCGTTGTCGTCGTTGTGGGTGCTGCCGTTGTCGTCGTTGTGGGTGCTGCCGTTGTCGTTGCTGCCGTTGTCGTCGTTGTGGGTGCTGCCGTTGTCGTCGTTGTGGGTGCTGCCGTTGTCGTCGTTGTGAGTGCTGCCGTTGTGGGTGCTGCCGTTGTCGTCGTTGTGGGTGCTGCCGTTGTCGTCGTTGTGGGTGCTGCCGTTGTCGTTGCTGCCGTTGTCGTCGTTGTGGGTGCTGCCGTTGTCGTCGTTGTGGGTGCTGCCGTTGTCGTTGCTGCCGTTGTCGTCGTTGTGGGTGCTGCCGTTGTCGTCGTTGTGGGTGCTGCCGTTGTCGTTGCTGCCGTTGTCGTCGTTGTGGGTGCTGCCGTTGTCGTCGTTGTGGGTGCTGCCGTTGTCGTTGCTGCTGTTGTCGTCGTTGTGGGTGCTGCCGTTGTCGTCGTTGTGGGTGCTTCCGTTGTCGTTGCTGCCGTTGTTGTCGTTGTCGTTGCTGCAGTTGTCGTTGCTGCCGTTGTCGTTGTCGTCGTTGTGGGTGCTGCCGTTGTCGTTGCTGCCGTTGTCGTCGTTGTGGGTGCTACAGTTGTCGGTGCTGCACTTGTCGGTGGTACACTTGTCGTTGCTGCAGTTGTCGTTGTCGTTGCTGCCGTTGTCGGTGCTACACTTGACGTTCCTGCACTTGTCGGTGGTACACTTGTCGTTGCTGCAGTTGTCGTTGTCGTTGCTGCCGTTGTGGGTGCTACAGTTGTCGGTGCTGCCGTTGTCGGTGATACACTTGACGTTCCTGCACTTGTCGGTGCTACAGTTGTCGGTGGTACACTTGTCGTTGCTGCAGTTGACGGTGATGCAAGTTGAAGGTTAATAATCATAAAATACCAGTTATTTTATTCAATAATAAGCATTAAGTGACTTTTGATAACTAATTTAGTAACAACTTTTTATAATTGTCTTTTGTTAACAAAAGCTCTTTGGGGTTTTGTTTTAATAATTGTCAGACGATATTACATTTACTATGTCTGAATTTAGCGGAAAAGTAGTAGTTGATGATAACTTTTCAAAATGTAGGCAGTGGCCACTGATACTTTCTGCCTGCCAGCATTTATGGTAATAACCTTGTTTATGATTCTCCAATGTCCTTTACAGAGGACCAATCAAGCATTAAACAGACTCTTTAGGGTTAACCAAAACTTATGAATCACTTGTAGACAAACCAGTTCAATGAAGTACTTACTCATTTTACAACTGTATCTTCATCAAGTTTTAATAACCTGTCCGATTTTCATATTCATGCTTATAATCAGTCAATATTTTGTAATGTCTAATAATAAATAAACAAATTTTTGGCAAATTTTCATGTGGAATAATTTTAGAATTGAGTTTGAAGTTACTCTAATTTATTTGATCAGACAATTAAACGTTTTTTTTTTTTCTTCAAAGGAGACCTATACATACAGCATCATTTTGAAAAGGGTCAAATGTATAACAGAATAAAGTCCACTTCCTCATTAGTATTAAATCTGCTCATTAAATACTCCTGTCGGTCTCCTCTTATCAAAATACCAAAAAAGTACAAACATGAAAACCATCACTTGTAATAAATATTTACTTTGTCCAGTGGATCCATGAAGAAATCCCAGCAAAAATATCCAACAAATGAGTTTTCCTTCCATGATGAGAGATGTCACCTCTCAATACACTCGATCTAGATAGGTTTGTGTTTGTGGTTGCACTTTTTATTTAGTTTGGGAAATACTCCACCCCTCGGCTATTCAGTGGGAGTGATAGAAAGAAAGAGCCTACCTTCATATAACCTGAAAAACCAGGTAGAGATAATAACAGATAATGTGTAATCCTTGGCCACTCTGCATCAGCTCATAACTACCACTGATTTATAGAAGACACGCAAATGCGCCAAGTGGGTTTTGAGTTTTGAGCAAATACAGTAACGTTTTTTATTTCATAATTACAGGTGACTGTTGTTGTTTTTTTAAGAAATGTAAGGAATTTGTGGAACTTTCTCAGGGTATAGGTGTCGATTGGATGCATGCTATGTAGAAACAACAATTTTGAACTTAAATCAATCATGTAGATCAATCCCTGCTGCATTTACTTGGAAAATGTATTTGCTGGAGTGGCCCTGTTTGGGGTAAATCTGAAAGCCTCAAGCTGGAATTCCAATCCTAAAACCTGAATTTTTTTTCAGCACAACTGGTTCAAATGGGGGTTTGCTAGCAAGCTCAACAACGCAGAAAAATATTGTTATCCGACTTAAAAACATTAAACTGGATTGCTTTGTCTGTTCCTGAAATATTGAAATATTTTGTAGGTTTGCAAATAAATAACTTAGATTTGTTTTTCGAAAGACACAAGACAGGGATCTCTAAATTACAGCTAACGACTGCGGTTTGTCTGACTCATACAATAACATGACCGCGGTGTAAAAACTGAGGATGGACAGAGACTTGTTGAGACAGTCTGACACATCACGGAGAAGCACTTTTCAACAAGCTGAAATGTGAACAAAGGGAGAACCCAAACTTCCGAGGCGTGATGTCGGACCAGTGCAAGGCCACGTATGAAAGGCATGTCAACAGGTTCACGTTCACCAGGCTTCTCAGGCGTGGTTACATTTTTCAAAATTTTGCATCTCTGTGCGGTTGTTTTCGATCTGGTTTTTTTTGTATATATTTTTCAGCCCAATCCATCTGACCTCTTCTGCCCCTGCTGAACAGTGACGTGAACGTGGCTCTGGGTTTTTACACATTTTCAGGCAGAGGGAGACGGAGGAAACAACTGTGCAGAGGTGAAGACGTGGTTATGAAACTGAGGTCCACCTTGAATACTTTCCATCCTAAAGTTGACTCTCTGGAGCTCAAAGGTTTCTGCAGGATTTTAACAAACTGACTGAGAATCTTTTCTTTTATAATTACAGCTAACTGTTTTGTTTTTTGAAAGAAACGTAAGGAATTTGTGGAAAAAAATGAAGCAAAACAATGGATATATATGAACTTTCTCAGGGTGTAGGTGTTGATGGGATGCATGCTGTGTAGAAACAGTTCGTTATTTCATTGCATTTTGAATTTAAATCAGTAACGTAGATCAATCTCTGCTGTATTTGCTGCTGTATCAAATATATTTACAAGAGTGGCCCCGTTTGAGGTAAAACTGAAAGCCTCAAGCTAGAAGTCAAATCCTGAAACCTGAATTTTTGCAGCACACATATGTTAAACAGGGAAAGTACAGCTACATCAACATTATGAGTTTTCTCCAATGAAAAAACAAAACATTGCATGTAAATAGCTAAACCTGCTGGAAACCTTCATTGAAACTGTCAAACAGATTTTGTGTTTACGTGGTGCATTTCCTCTTCTCCTCTGCCCCCTCTGATTTTTGTCAGTTCAAACTCAGGTGTTTACTATTATTACTTTATTTTTACTATTATCGTATAAATTACAGCAATACTATGGGGATTCTAATCTCAACTCTCGGCAGATTAGTTATAAAAGACTGTCCCGTGTCTACCTCCCTTCCAAAGCGGAGATATATTTATGAACTGTGTAAATAGTGCACAACACTCCTTACATTTTATACAGAAATCTTACTGCGCCTCAATCATGTTGCACTCAGTTTATTTACCTGTGCTGGAGCCCTTTTCTGAATGATTTATATAAAACAATACAAATTGTTTTTGCTGATGGTGTGTGTTGTCTCTGTGTTTCTAATTTTGCTGATAGTCACTGAGATCCAACATCAACTTCTTGTGAATAGTTGGCTTGCAAAAGCTGTATGTAGAACTATTACTGTTTTATCTTTTAGTTTTTGTGAAAAACTTTATACTTTTGCCTCTTAATCCCTAAGAATTTATTAGGTTCATAAATAATAACCTTTGATGAGGGGTTTTGAGTTGATTATTTTAAAGGCTCATTAATAAAACAAAGGCAGCAAACTAACTGATTATTTAAAATAGATCATATTTAATAATTGATTTATCGTGGCCACTATGGTTCCTACATGGAACTTGTTTCTCCCGACATTTTCCGTGTAACACACTGTTGCGCATGCTCACACGTCTATGGTTCCTGCTTGTGCTCGGAAATTTGAACAGTTGAGTTTAATCTGATGCAGCTAAACTCGATTCAATTCAAACCACAATTGTGGTTTTTTTTGTTTTGTTTTCTTCTCCTTCAGGGAAACGGGGATCTTTTAAAGTGAAAATTGTGAGTTTTTGAGAAGATAAACAGCAGAAACCTCACGTGCCGAAGCGTTAGCATTTGTGTTTGCTAGCGAGCTAAACAACGTTGTTATCTTAAAAACAACAAACTAAATCGCGTTTTCTGTTCCCGAAACATTAAAATATTCCGTGTGTTTAAAAAAAAAAAAATAAGCTAACTTTTGTTCCCCCCCCCCCCCCTCCCAAAAAAAAAAAAATGACGACTCTTAAGACAGGACTCTGAATATTTTTAACTCGTACAATAATGTAACCGTGGTGTAAACAACAACAACAACAACCCGAGGATGGACAGAGACTTGTTGAGACAGTGTCTGACGTATCACGGAGAAACGCTGTTCAACAAGCTGAAATGTGAACAAACGGAGAACCCGGACTTCCGAGCCGTGGTGTCGGACCTGTGCAAGGCCACGTATGAGAGGTAAGTCCATGTGTTTGAAACAACCAGGCCAAGTCGAAGTGATTCACCTGAAACCATTCAAAAATAATAATAAAAAAAAGGACAGTTAAATACAATTAAGTGATTAAAACACTTGTGCAAACAACAACAAAGTTATAGTGCAGTTTAAGACCTCAAATCTGGTTCAGTGAAAGGCAGCAAACAGGAAAAAAAAAAAAAAGAAGTCTTCAGTCTTTGATTTAAAGGAGCTGAAAGTTGCAGCAGGACCTGCAGCTTTTCACAAATGTACTTTGGCCTTGAAAGCATCCGGTGTTTTGTAGACCGACAGCATTAAAGTCGATTCTCGGTTCGAGAGGACGCCGGTGGAAAGACCTCAGAACTGGAGGGATGTGATCCAGCTCCTTCGTCTGACTTGACTTTTTACTTTTTAAACGCACCGTTACAGCGTTTGAGTCTGCTGACGATAAATAAACCCACAGTCGTAGTTTTTCCAGTCCTCTAATCCTCGATATATTCTTCACGTGATAGTCGGCTGATTTTTTTTTTTTGTAATTGTCTTAGTGTGGCTGTTCAGATTGAAGTCTCCTTAGTTTGTGGTTTTTAACATCAGCGATTGAAGCTGAGCGCCGACTTTCGATCGTTCTTCCTCAGTTGATTTGTTCAATGCGTTTACCTTAACCCTTGTATGGGATTATAATCCCCTGGCGGTATAGTTGTGTAAATGTGTGTGTCGTCTGCAGGTTCACCAGAGACTCACCAGGCTTCTCCACAAAATACTCGTGTGTGGTGACTCTTTTCGTATTTGTTTGACCTGAAGGTTTGACCGGTGATGGGAAGGCTACTTCAGAAATTTAATAGGTTACCAAAAAAGCTTGATACCCTGTTAAAAATGTAATGCAAATTATTTGAATTACTTTATAGATACAGTTGAAACCAGAAGTTTACATACACTGTGCAAAAAGACACATAACACTTTTTTTCTCACTGTCTGAAGTTAAATCAGACTAAACATCTCCTGTTTCAGGTCCGTTAGGATTACCAAAATTATTTAACTTTTGCTAAATGTCACAATAATGAGAAAGAGAATTTTATATTACTTTCTTTGAGGTCAAAAGTTTACATACACCAAAAGTACTATGTCTTTAAACAACGTGGGCAAGCCCAGATGATGATGTCATGGCTTTTGAAGCTCCTGATAGGTTAACTGACAACATGTGAGTTAATTGAAGGCACACCTGGGGATGTATTTTAAGGCCACACCTCAAACACTCTGCTTCCTTGTTTGAAATCATGGGAAAGTCAAAAGAAATCAGCCAAGAAATCAGGGAGAGAATCGTGGAGCTCCACAAGTCTGGTTCATCCTTGGGTGCAATTTCCAGATGCTTGAAGGTGCCACGTTCATCTGTGCAAACAATTATACGCAAGTATAAACATGGGAATGTCCAGCCATCACACCGCTCAGGAAGGAGACGGGCTCTGTGTCCCAGAGATTAACGTGTTTTAGTCCGACATGTGCAAATCAACCCCAGAACAAAAGCTAAAGACCTTGTGAAGATGATGGCTGAAGCTGGTAAGAAAGTGTCATTATCCACAGTAAAACGAGTCCTGCACCGACATGGGCTGAAAGGCTACTCAGCAAGAAGGAAGCCATTACTCCTAAAGAAACATAAAAAAAAGCCAGATTACAGTTTGTAAAAAGACACCAAGACAAAGACCTTAACTTCTGGAGACATGTCCTGTGGTCTGATGAAACTAAAGTGGAGCTGTTTGGCCATAATGACCACCGTTACATTTGGAGGAAAAAGGGGGAAGCTTGTAGACCTGAAAACACCATCCCAACTGTGAAGCATGGAGGTGGCAGCATCATGTTGTGGGGCTGTTTTGCTGCAGCAGGAACTGGAGCGCTTCATAAAATAGACGACATCATGAAGAAAGAACATTACCTGGAAATATTAAGGCAACATCTCAGGACATCAGCCAGGGAGCTAAAACTTGGGCGCAAATGGGTCTTCCAAATGGACAATGACCCGAAGCATACTGCCAAAATAGTTAAAAAGTGGCTTGAGGACAACAAAGTCAATGTCTTGGAGTGGCCGTCACAAAGCCCTGACCTGAATCCCATCGAAAATGTGTGGGCAGATCTGAAAAGGCGTGTGCGAGCGAGGCGGCCAACAAACCTGACTCAGTTCCACCAGTTCTGTCGGGAGGAATGGGCCAGAATTCCTGCAGAGTACTGTAAGAAGCTTGTGGAAGGACACCCAAAACGTTTGACCCAAGTCATGCAGTTCAAAGGCAATGCTACTAAATACTAAGGAACTGTATGTAAACTTTTGACCTTGAAGAAAGTAATGAAAAATTCTCTAAAATATTCTCTTTCTCATTATTGTGACATTTAGCAAAAGTTAAATAATGTTGGTAATCCTAACGGACCTGAAACAGGAGAGGTTTAGTCTGATTTAACTTCAGACAGTGAGAAAAAAAGTGTTATGTGTCTTTTTGCACAGTGTATGTAAACTTCTGGTTTCAACTGTATAAGTAATGTAACTACCGTTTTAAACTGGGCATTAAAGCAGAACATGTAAACTAATTCAAAGTTCTTCAATGTAACTTGAATCAAGTTTGAATGTTTTGATTTTAAAAGCACAACCCGCCAGAACAAACAAAAAAAACAGCTGACTGCAGCGAAGGAAAAATGATCCCATAACTTCAAACCAAGTCTACGTTCAGGTCGATGATTTTAAATGCTTTTTAAATATCTCTTTGTTTTATTCAACGATGACGGCTGTGTCGTAGTTGCTTAAAGTAATGCAGATTGATTTTAATTTATTTGGTAAGACGAGAGGTGTGAATTCAAACAATCAAAACAACACCATTTTTACGGCAGTGGGAATCATCCCTCCTTTTTCACGGGTTGTTTCAGCTGTGTGGCTGCAGAACAAAGATGTCGGCCTGTCACGCAGTTGATTTAATCTCTGATGAAGATCCATGAAAAAAAAAGTTGAGTAATAATCTCAGTGCTATCACGAGTGCAGCATTTCAACCGTTTCCATTTAATTTCCCTTTGCGTCCGTCTCACGGAAATCCTTCGTGCAACACTTTGTTTGCCCAGATTTTTATCCAGTAAAGAATGTTTGTGTGTTTTTTTTTTTTTCCCGTGTAGCAGCGGTGAAGAGCAGAACAACCCGCTGGTGGAGCAGTTCATCGCCAGGAAGGCCGACATCCTCTTCTGTCCAGCATGGAAGACCGCCACGCCTCAAGAAGAGGAGCACGAGGAGGAAGAGGATGCTGCAGGTGTGTGTTGGTTCGACCACATTAAGCCATCTTCGTACGCAGTGAAACATCTGATCTACAGGAAAGCTGCTAAATTACTCCTTCTTAGCCTCTTTTAACCTCTTTAAAAACTTTACTGGAAAAGGATGCAGAGCTCTCAGAACTCCACCAGAACTCGGTCTGAGCTGACATTTATTTTTTTACGATCAATATTAATCGGAGTATTTTGCAAAGTAATCGTTTTTTTTTTTTTTTTTTTTTTTCTTAATGTGAGAACAGAATGAAACATACCTGAATGACATTTTCAAACATCCTGTTTAGTCACCCGAAGATACACAGAAAAAGACGAAAGCAGCAAAGTTTATTGTTTTTCTTAAAAAAAAAAAAAAAAAAAAAAAAAGATTACTGAATAATAATGATCAAATAATTGATATTAATTAACTGATCATCGATTAATTGATGTAATTGATGAAGTTCTGTGTTCTGTTTCTGTGTCAGATGAAACAATGAGGGTGATTGTGGATCACAACCCTTAACCACCATAACACCTTATTGATCCCCGTGGGGGAAATTCAGTCATCAAGCAGTGGATCAGAGTAATCTTTAACTATGACTTTAATAATGAACATATAATGGATTTTTCACACTTCGGGCAGTTTCGCCCCAAAACATTCAGATCTTTTGGAAGAGATATGTTATTGCAGAACTGTTGTATTGGAGGACATTGTATTGTGCAGGAAGACCTAGTAAATTGGCCACTGAGTGCATATACATAGGTCACTTCTACAAAAATAAAACAACCTTATAGATAATATGACACAAAATAAATCTAAAATGGATGTGCGGTATATGTGTAAGAATAAAATATGAAGAAGAAGTCTTGTCTGATGCAGCTTTCTCTGCCTGTGCTCTTCCAGAGCCCTGTGCCATCATGCCGCCGGCGGAGTTGTTCATGGAGGTGTCGTACGAGGAGAGAAGATCCATGATGTACCGGGACTTGGAGAGAGGAGACATTGTGCTGGGGAGGATCAACAACATCCGAGAGTACGGCTTCTTTCTCACGCTGCTCTGCACGTCGGGAGGTCTGAAGAGGGACATCGAGGACCTGGAGTTGTCGGTGGGTCGACGAGTCAAATCAGTCAAATGCAAATAATCTCTGGAGGAAGTTCACCAATCAACCGATACCTTTAAACTGCTGCATGAAACATACAAATACACATCCATGACTTTGTTTCACTCTCAATGAATAAGAAGCAGTTGAAAAATCATTGCTGACTTTGCACTGTTGTTGTGCAGGAATGTATTTAAATCCATTTCTGTCTGCCTTCAGGCTCTGTGTCACATCAGAGAAATTCCCTCCTCTGGCAGCCACGATGATCCCCTGTCCTACTACCAGATCGGGGATTTAATCAGAGGTGAGTGTCTTAAACAACTAGCAGCTTAATCTCTACACAAAAAAGATAAAGTTGACTTGTAATCATTGTTGTGATGATTTAATGCGGGTTTTTTTTGGGTGTCACACCTTTTTTTTCACCAGTACGATTTTGGTGGAACCTAATAATGGGCTTATTAGGCACTTCACACAGTTTATTAATTTTACCAATAGCACCTTGCTGGATGATGCTGCATTGCAGGAAACTTTAAGCCAAATGTGAAGAAAAGTGTTGGCTGTGTTTCTTTCACTCAGTGCTGTTGTATGTCTGAACACTTCCTTAATCCTGAGAGTCGGGGCTTTAATTACTATTTTTGTTTTAATCCCACTTGATTTTGTGGCACAATTTTGTCGTTTATGTTGATATTTATCATCACAACAGAGGTTTAACTGCCTTGGAAGTTCCACTGTAAGATGCCCTTATGGTTTGTCGAGAATCGTTTTACCTGTGAAACACTGGACTCAAACCAACATTCCAAAACTTAGACTTATTCAGTTTACTACAAGATAAAGTAGAGAAGAGGAATGAGGAACCAGGAACTTCTGTTTAAGAAATGAATTGTATGTTTAATCTACTATCAAGACACTTGTTTTAAATCAGCTAAGTCACTGATCAATGTGGATAATTTTCAGAAAGTCTGTTAACTAAAGTGCCATCAGGTTGTTGAGACCAACATGACTCACTCCTCTGTCAGGCCTCATATCTCACAGAAAAACAAGTAAAATCTTCTCCTAAGCTGTGTTTTATTTTATTTTTTTCTTTGTAGCTGGACTGAAAGACATCGACCGCTACCAGGAGAAAATCACCGTGTCCCTCCATCAGACCTCTGTGTCTGCCAGCATGGCGCACATCAAACTGGGCGTGATTACCCGGGAGGAGCTGCCCGTACACTACAGGTGACAACACGACAAGGAAGGAGCATCCAGCTACGTTTACTGACCGCTGAAGGAAAAGATCACTATCAAATTTGTTTGTTTCAGCCTGACTGAGACTGGACATTCACCGACCCCGCTGTCGATAACGAGTCAAGCTGATGGTCTTTTTTTTTTTTTTGGTGGCAAATGGCCTCATTGATGTATTAATTCAGCTCAGAAAATAAACCCCTCGAATGCAGCAAATTGTGGCAAGAATTGCTGTAACTGAAGTCATTATGATGAAGTGTTTAGATCCACTTAAGTTTTCACTTCTGCCCACCTCTCGTTTAGTCGTAGCGTCCGTGCAGCGAGCGACTCCAGCCAGACGTACGAGCGCATACTGATGAGTTGCCACGGTTACCACAACCCCTCCGTGGTGGACTACCTGCTGGAGAAGGTGGGCGTCAGCGACACCCACCCACCGTCGATGATGCGAGGACTGCAGAGGTAAACGCGTCGCAGCTGGAATATTTTGTCAGAGTTTCATATTATTTCAGTGAGTCCGGTTGCCTTTAGATAACCGAGATTAACCATGACCTGGAAGTTTGACTGTGTTGTTAGCGACAATGTTTGGTTTCTCTAATGCGGTTGAAAATAAAAACCCAGGGAAAAAAAGCTCTTTTTAAGATGACGACAACTCGGGTAGCTTATAGAGCTTCTTAAGAGCTCCTTCAGCTTCATTTATTTAAAGATACTTTAACTAGTGTCAAGGCATGTAGCACAATGTGCCTACAGCTGGAAGTGGAGAGCCTGGCAAGCAAAAAAAAATAAAAATAAAATGACATGAATGACTCCATTATTCATCTTTGAGTCACTGTTTATTAAACTTCTACTTTGTATGCAGTATTAAGTACTTGTGAATGTATCTTGACATGAGTTCACTCTTCAAACTGAATCCTGCTAAAAGGGACCGTACAAGTTTTTGCTTTCGATCTGGCAAATAATAGAAGCCTTTCGAAAGAGTTCTTTCATGTGCTTCTTTGTCTCCACAGTAAACTTTTCCAAGAGGAGGATTTTGCTTCTGCCATCAGGAAGAAGCAGTCTGCATCCTGGGCCTTAAAGTGGTAATTTTAAACTATTCAACTTTGACCACAGGAAATGGATTCTTCTTGTCGGTGTCTAATTGTGTCACTTTTATGAGCTGTCTTAACTTTCCTCCTGCGGTTCCCGCTGACTCGACACGAAATGTAAACCGGACCCCTGTTTTGCGTGTGCTTCCAGCGTGCGTGCGGGTGTGGACCACTTCAAACACGGTCGTCACGTGGAAGCCATGAACGAATACAACAAAGCCTTGGAAATCGACAAAAATAACGTGGAAGCGCTGGTGGCACGTGGAGCTCTGTGAGTTGACTTTCAGGTTACCTTTGATGTCATAAGAGCTCTGCAACTTTGGTTTGGTGCTATAATTTAGAATTTGTGAATTGTGCACCAAGTACTTGGGAGTTGTAAAAGCTGTCTAGATGGTGCGCTTTTATTTTGGTGGATGTTAAAAATGTTTCAGTCCTCTTTAGAGGGTTGAATACGGTTCATTGGCTTCATGTAAATTTGAACATAAGTAGAAACTGTCAAAGAAAACAATCATTTCATTTGTCAGAACATGGTATGAGGAACAGTATTTTGGACACCACAGCTGTTCTTGTTATAATTTCATTGTCTGTGTTGCAATATTCTTTGGCTGTTTCTGCTCCTTATGACGGCAAACCTGTTTTGTATTTGAAACATGTTGAAGCTCTGTTACGATAACAGAAAAGGGACTCAAACAACACTGAAACTTGCAGCAATGTGTTGCAAACATGTTAAGATTTTCTTGTATATATTTACATAATTGTGTGTTTCGCACATTTAAGCAAGAACGTTATCAGCCCATCTGTACGCAGTCATTACTTATGTCTTAAAAATCCAGTTGGTCGTAACCAGAGAAACACGTTTCAGCAGTTTGAGAGAAATCCTAAAAATGAAATGAAATCTTCTCAGAACAAACCTGAGAATGAGTTGTTGTTGTTGTTTTTTGCTCTGACTTTGTGTTCGTTCATTGTTTGCTCTCAGGTATGCGAACAAAGGCAGCATCATGAAGGCGATAACCGACTTCGAACTGGCTCTGGAGAGCTGTCCCGACCACCGCAACGCCAAGAAGTACCTCTGCCAGACACTCGTGGAGAGAGGAAAACAGTGAGCGCTTTTAAACCTCCTTTTTTGTTTCATGTGAGCGATCTGCAGCGCTGCTTTAACTGAAACAGAGTTGTTGTTGTTTTTTTTTTTTTTACTCAAATTCTACGTCCCGTTCTATTTAATGACAAATCTCACTCTTTGACCGTACAACAAACCTGCTTCGTAAATATAGAAATATCGGTGATGTTGGACCGGAAAGTCACGCAGATACGCAGGAAAATCATTTCCGGCAATAATTTTCTTGAGCTCGTCAGGCTGTGCAACCAGCTCCACCAGTTTTGTTTTGCTTCCCGTTAAGTTCATTGTCAAAGATTCCAAACAATCTTTGTGAGGAGGAATGTTATTTTTCGTTTCCTGAAACAAAAACCCGGCAAACGCGAGTTCATCGCAGCTTTGTTAGTCTCGTCTCAGAAGACGTGTCTTTATGAATGTGGATCTTACGTGGACACGTATGTGATGTATGTATTTATCTGTGTATCCCAAAGTCCTCATTATACTGCGGCTTGTCTGGTTTGCTCCAGTAGTAAAAAGGAGGTCACCTGACTGTTGGGAGTAGACGCATTGTAATTGATTTATTTTTATCGAGTCAAATTGTTTACATCGGTTGTTTTGTGTGTCTTAAGACTTGAAGAACAGGAGAAACTGGTAACAGCGGAGGGACTGTACAGAAAAGCTCTGTCCCTGGATGACGCCAACCCGGAGGCGCAGGAGGCTCTGCACAAGATCACGGACACGATACAGGTGCGTGGCCACAACACACACACACACACACACACACACACACACACACACACACACACACACACACACACACACACACAATGCACTGTGTCTATTTAAGGCTTAAAGCCACATCAAAGCTACGTATGTCATTTGTAAAAACAGCATCTGACTCCATTTCCCCCCCTCCCCCCTTTTTGTTTTGGTTGGTTTAAGTTGTCATGTATGAAGAACAGATGCTTCTCCTTCTTCTGTGAATATGAATTTTGTTTGTAATACTGATGAAGCGTTTTGATGTGTGTGTGTCTGCGACCCTGGGACTGTGCCCTTTGACCCCTCCGACTGCCATGGCCTTGTCACCTGCCTCGTGGGGGCGAAACAAAAAACAAAAAAAAACTGCACAACGACTCCTCCTCCTCTGGACGCCGGTGTGTGTGTGTGTGTGTCGTGGCCGTGGTCCAAATACGGTAACGTTGAAACCTTCTCTGTCTCATTGGGGAAAAAATAAATAAAAAATGCTGTTTGAATTCTCATCCATCTGCTCTTGGATCATATGATTGTAAAAAAAAAAAAAAAAAAACGCTCTGTGGTCGTGATGCTCTCATCTCCTCCCTCAAACTTCTAACTCCTTCTTTTCCTCCCCATACTTTCTTTTACGCTGGTCCAAACCACTGTTTTGGCGTCCCTGGTGTATGTTTTGGGTCATTGGTGTTTGGTTTTGAATATGTTTTTTTGTGGGCCTTTGCCTGCCTTCCTGCCGTCGTCATGCGTTTCCTCGCTTTGCCCGGCGACCGTAAAGAAATCCATTCGCATGCGAGAAGAAGCGCTGGCCAAGGAGCAGGTCAAACCTAAGAGCGGCCCGACCAGCGCCGAGAAATTACGTAAGATCATAAAAGAGGAGAAGAGGTAAGCTGGCTGATGTTTTAAAGGTGTGGCAGGTAAACCTGCTGCCGGTAAACACGCGATCATCTCATAATTAAAACAAATAAATCATGCGATTAAAAAGAAAAAGATCATCGATTTTTTTTATTTTTTTTTTATTTTATTTTTTAGGATGAAGAAAAAACGGAAGAGATCAGCCTCTTCTTCTTCCTCATCCTCCGCTTCCTCCAGGAACTCCTCCTCTTCCTCTTCGTTGTCTTCCTCCTCCCGCAGGAGGTCCAAGAAGAAGAAAAAGAAGCAGAGGAGGTCGGAGCGCGCGAGTAAACGCCATCGCAGGATCTCGTCGAGGGACAGCCGGAGGAGCGACGAGGGTAAGAGCGAGAGAGACAGGAAGGAGAAAGAGGAGGACGAGGTGGAGTGGTATCCCGCACCTCCCAACACCTCCGCCACTTTTCTCAACCAGAAGGGAGGCCCGGGGTTCGGGGCGATGGAGGAGCTGGAGGTGGTAGAGGGGAAGGACGCAGAAGATAAAAGGATCTGTCAGCTGTACTCTCTGTCAGCGGCTTCAGAGGAGGAAGAGTCCGACGACTCGCGTAGAGAAAGGAGGAGGAGAGGAAGGAACAGCCTGAGCAGAAGCCCGGAGAGGAGGAGCAGGAGTAGAGAGAGCAGGGACAGACGAGACAGCGAGTCAAAGAGGAGAAGCAGCTTCGATGATAATCGGAGGCGGAAACTCTCCTGCTCGTCGGCGGAGATCGAGTTTTCCCGCAAGTCTAGTTTCCGATCAGAATGTTCAGGACACTCCGGCTGTGCCTCCAAACACTCGGAGAACAGGACGGCACACGACTCCTCGACGAGGAACTCCCTCGACGGCGGTAGGTATGAGAACAGAGGGAGGCAGGAAGTCCGTGAGGCAGAAGAGGTAAAGAGAGGGAAGGAAATGAGAAAAGGGAGAGCGGAGGAAGAGAGCAGCAGCTCGGACCGCGGACACGGGGAAACCTCGGAGAGCGCCGGGAATCATAACGAACACGGCGGCACGAGGCCTAAAAAAGACCTCCCGACTAACCTGCTGGATATTTTTAACCAGATTGCCCAGTTTGAGAAAGAAAAAGGAACGAAGGCGAAAAAATAACTCCAGAACAAAAGCTCATATTATCCAGATATAAAAAAAAAAAATTAAAAAAAAAGATCAAATGGATGTTTGCTCCATGAAATCCTTCTCTGCACCTAATAGATGGCCAAATGTGTCGCTGAATCAATGTCCTCAGCTGCTGTAAGTTACTGCAAGTGTTGGAGAAAATGAATTCTTTTGCTTTGAGATGTCTTATTCTTTAGGGTAGATTTAAGGCCTGCTAGCAGCTGCTGTGATTTTTGGATAATGGCTCCTCAAAATGGAATAAAATGTGATTTCAAACTTTTCAAATTGTTATTTGAGCTGGTGGAGTAAAACATTTTTCAGTAATTGAATCTTCTTACAGAATACATTTACAAATTTTCCAATTGAATTGAATATTATTATGTACAATCTCTCTGATTTACAGGGTAATAAGTGAACATTTTGACGAGTTATTATTGCATCATTTGGCTCCACAGGCTTTAAAATATCTTGAATTGTGATGTTGAGACTTTTTATCGTGAAAGACGATAACTGCCTTATGTTTGCTGCCGTGTGCCATGTCGTGCGTGCTCTCTGTGATTTGTTGAAACCTCACCCCAAACGACCTTGACTGTCAGTGCTACGGCACTCTTCAGGGCTCTACGTCGTCCAGATGCTCCAGCTGTTTTCCAACACACTTTGTCCCGTAGAGAGACAAACTCGGTTAAATCAATAAAGCCTTTCAAATGTCAAAACCCCGGTGAAGTCCTCGTGCTTTTCCAGTTGTCGTGCCACACGTGTTTCAGATTTCATTCGAATTTTTACTCCCCTTTATGTTTCTTATATCAAAAACTAAATTCTAATGACGTATTACTGTCGCTGGTGGTGAATACGGGAGGCTGTAGATGGAAAAACTACTTCAAGCAGAGCAGCACCGACTTGTAACCAAACTCCAAAGTGTGTTTTTGGGGCTGTGTGAATTACTCTCGAGAGGGTTTCCACAAACTTAATTCGTTTTTATCCAAATAAAGACCAAAGCCAACCTGGAGAGACCACGAGTTAACGAGTGTCGGGAGGACAGCCTACGCATCCAAGGTCAAAATGATTGTACCGTACATAAAAGTCAACATTTTTAACGTGACGGTATCAAAGCGCTTTTTCCCCCAAAAAAAACTCGGTTAAAACCGGGCGGTGGAAATATTCAGCTGTGGGGGTTGTTTCAAGTGAGTTGCACAGGATCCTACCAGAGAGAGAAATAGCGCTGCAGTTTGCCAAGTCATGCTGTTTCTTCTGGCTCGGTAATATGTGTGGAAGTGGATTCATTTTCCAGCAGGGTATTGATCCGCAACACGCGTGGAAGCTGCTGCGTACCGGCCCGTTTGAAGTCCGAGGAGGGGAGGGGGGGAAGGAGGGAGGTGAGGGGGGGGAATTGGGAAGGGAGGAAACATACTGCAACATCACAAGACACCGATTTGGGATATTCGTTCAACCAAACGAATTCAAAAGATCGTGTGCGTAAGAGGACGTGAGCACAAATTAGAAATCAAAAATGTTGAGAATAAACTGGATTCAGCTGACTTCCATCAACGTGCCTTCGCATCATTGTTGTCAAACCAGCCCAGCGTCGGGGCAAATACCCCCCCCCCCCCCCGTCGGTCCGCCGCGCAGGACACCACGTCGGCGTCACGCTTTGCCTCACCGCAGCGTGAAAAGGACACGCGTGTTCCGTCGGGGTCGAAAAAGGTGGACGCGGGAGGTTTGGTGGTGCATCATTCGACGCGTTTCAACGCGGTGTTCAAACTGAGGCCGCAAAACTGCATCGGCCCGCCGCACATCTCCGGCCTCGTCGCTTGACAAATTAAAGCCGAAGTGGCCTTATGGCTTATTGGCGCTTTAAGCTACTTGGTGTCACATATTTGATTTAATAACTGGACACATACACACACACACACACATCATCAGTGGTTGTGCGACCAGCCGTGCGTCCCCCCCCCTCCCCCCCCTCCCCCACCCCTGTACCAAAGTAGCTTACTTCAGGCTTAGCTGCCAACCCCTCGCCTTCCTCCTCCATCATTACTGGTCCCATCATCAGTGATGCGGTGGAGAGGCCGGGCGTCCCAGTCTATCTTGTTAGGGCAGATTAAGCACTAATATACAGGCAGAGAAGAAGCGTCTTCATCTAATGCTGCCGTACACACAGACTCCTGATCCCGTCCGTCCCGTCTCAGACGCCCGACATCTTAATCTTTATAAAATACCGACTGCAGGAGATCTCGCTAAGTGCTCACTCTGTGGGTCATTAGTCCCGCAAAGAATCACTGGAGAGGAGTTTTCGGTCCTCGCCAAGACGCATCACTGAGCACACGGATTATTCCGTCCTAAAAATTTGCGATAAATGGATAAGTGTGATTTTGCTCTGCACTTTCAATTAGAATGGTCAAACAGTGGATAGAGGAGAAAATAGAGAGCACTAAAAAAAAAAACATGTCCTCTCATAATGGTAATAATATGGAATGAATTGAACTGCACACCTTTTTCCGAACAGAAAAACAAGACATTTTTTTAATCCAGATTTATACCATGAAGAAAATATATAAAATATACTGCCCACAAATTCATATTAGGAAACCAAAATCACCTAATTTCGTTCCTCTACCTTTTTGCAGCACAAAAGCGAATGTAGGCACATGACCACTAAAGTTATCCAAATGTCTCCACAAATTGTTAAATTTGATCTGTTTTTACCAGCAGAGCTGTTCCTCAAATCTATTTCAGGTGTTTCAGGTACATTTGGCATTCTTCAGTCTCACAAAACCCCTTTTAACATTTTTTTTACCCCCACAGTCACGAAACATAAACGTAACGAAATCATTTGTATTTCCAGAGATGATATTAAATGTATAACGTCAGATAAATGCATGCTCTTAAGTATCTATTGGCTTTTAAAAACGGTTACATGCATCAGAAGTCTTAGATAATACATCACCCTTGATGTACAGAATGTTTCAGAGTTTTATATAAAAACCCATCCATGGTTTATGAGTTTAACCCTCTCTTCCTCCTGGAAAATCCCCCTCCTCACTTTACAGATGCACCGACGCTGCAGTTCCGCAGGTTTCCACTGGAGGGCACTGGAACATCATGTTTGTGGACGGCAGCGGCGGGTTTTATTTGAGAAGGCCAGCAGGAACACAGCAGGCCAGTGTACTTTCCATCCATACTGCCCGAGCTGAAGTTTATAGAGAATTATATTTGAAGTAGGGTGAACTGGGTTTTTCTCGATGGATGCCAGTGAGCCTAAAACGAACTGATGCACCTTATAAACAATATTTCAGTGGTTTTAATAGATGTTGCGTCACACGCAGAGACACAGCTGCAAAATCTGGCTCCTCTAAATGCATTTCATTAAAATCCGTAATAAAAAAAATTATATATCTAACATTAATATAACAGCTATAGTTTTGAGATCTATGTTCTTAGACTGTTGTCCATCTCTAAGCTGCCAAATCATTAAAAAAATTTCTTTCCGTACGACGTGGCGGCTCAAACGGTACCTGTTACGGTGTCTTTTGATGACACAAAAAAATGCAAAAGGGAGGAATAATAGTGTGAATTAAAAGTTTTAAAGCACTATACATTCAGTTTGATATCATATAAGACTAAGAAAAGCAGAAATTATGTCAATCTTTGAGAAGCTAGAGCACAGCAAAATATATTTGCTTGAACTTATTTATAATGCTAACAGTGTCAAATGGTGAAACGCAACAAAAGCAGAGCAACCATAGTTTAAAAAACACTCCTACATATACAGTAAATTGATCTGGTGGTGGGTAAACTACTAGATCAACCACTGCTTGCACTGAAATATCATAATAATGTGTTGTCAGGTCTTTTTCTAGGAAAAATCTGAATGCTTTTCTGCAGAGAGACCCTGCCATATGTTGCCTCTGTTTCCATCACTCAGCCCATAGGTAACATTCAGGGACGCGCCATAAACACATGTGTCTTCCAGGCACCCGGAGACACCCAGCCACTGTCCTTTTTCTGCAAACCTGAAGGACTTTATTTCTCTGGGAGGTTATGTCCTGACCCTGCACTGTTGCAATAAGCTGAGGGTGAAAAAGAGAGAGAAAAGAAAGAACGACGGAGGGAGGGAGGGAGGGAGGCAGAGAGGTGAGACCGCTGGAGGGAGAAGAATAAGAAGACCTTTAGTCCTTGAAGGTGCGGGTCTGTCTGCTAGTTCGGGAGGTCAGCGGCAGCAGCTGTCCTGCTTGACCGACTCTGATGAAGCTGCAGATTCTCGCCTCCATGAACCATCCCACTCCATTCTCCTCCTCCCCCTCCTCCTCCGGCTCTGCTCCCACCTGGACTCCTTTTCACAAAGAGAGGGGATTCCTCCTCTTAGGCCTCTTTCTTCAGCACTGAGGCAATCAGACTGTTGAACACGCAGAGGGAGATGAGACATTTTAAATTAGTGTTAGGAGAGGGGGAGAGAGAGAGAAGGGGAAAATGACATTTTTCATTTTCTACAATAAAAGGTACTACATTGAATTCTCAGAGCATGACAATACAGAGGAGTAAGTAATGGAATAGGAGCAGACGTGGCGTCTGTGTGTTAGTGGATAATGAGGAATTTAAAGATGTATGGTCCTCTGCTGCCATTCAATCAGACTCTCACCCTGTCGCTGTCACTGGCCCTCGTCTCAGCGCTGTCACAATACTCCGCGGGGACTCAAACTTCTTCTGCGGGAAGACACGTTCTTAAAATAATTTCTGTAGTCATGCAGAACTGGTCTCGAGGGGGTTTTTGGTTGTCAGCTAATCAGGCAAAGTGCACCCTTTTACGACCCCGCCAACCTACTCAACCACAGTGTTTATCCAGACAGAGTGAGCCCCCTTACCAGCAAGGGCGCCCAAAGACCACATATCTGTTGGTATAATGGCCCTAATATGACATTTTATTTGTCTGGAAAATACACTGTTAGCCTTAATGTTGCTTTTAGTGTGCTTATTGTGTTAATCAGCCCCACAAGCATTTAGCTAATCAGGTGTAAAGTGTTTGGAGGAAGTCAATTCCAGATGAGTCAAAGTCAGAAAATTACTGGTTTGGCGAAGGTTTAGCGACCTCAAGTGGCCGAAGTAATTATGACGGGAGCAAATTACGGAATTAAATGAGTGTAAAAAGTATGCGTGGGGACATGATCAGGGCTGGTTGGATGGATTTTCACTCAGGAAGTTGTTATTTGTGTCTTATGTGAAAACAAAAGTCAACATTGAGTTATTTGAAATTGCGAACGTACATTACGTCGCGTATCGTAATTTACACCACATACATAATACACGTATATTAACTCAGACCCTCTTTTCGTACACCTAACCAAGTCATTTCAGAGCCTGAACCAAACTGCGACTGTTTCGCAACGTTAGCCACGTGTTTTTATCGTACGATGCCTTCCTATGGCAACTTATATTTGATTGTATGGCCCACAGTGCTTCACATGGTTAAAAACGGTTTGAAAGGCCATTACAGAAACAAGTTAACCAACCACCATGAAGGGAGACTAGTTTAGACGCGAGGTGTCGTAGTATTTAATCAAATCCGGCATGCAATTAAAAGGGTCTAATTAGGTTTGACAAAGTTGTGAACGTCTTACAATTTAAAAGCTGAAACTCTGTTTTTTGGGGGGTTTTGACTTCTCTTGTGTTCATTTAAATGTGATTATTTTTAAGTGGCTCTTAACAAATACCAAAGAGAGAAGATACAAAATTTGATTACACGACCTTTTCCTTCTCACAATAACTTAACTGCATAATTGGTCGCCGTAGGTGCCAAATCTGAAACAGTTTTAACGGTCTTTTTCAGACATGCAAACAATAATAGAAGACTAAACATAAACATCACTCACTCAGTTCATATTGTCAGTTGTTTGAACAATTTATTTTCATCGAATAACAGTTGAACAATATTATGAATAATTTGCCAAAGAATTCCACTCGTGGAACGTCACATATGGGAATGTGCATTTTTTTTTGTAACGTACTATAAAATGTTCATACTGTAGCATTTATACTCAGTATCACCAATTGGACGAGCTGGGGAGGAGCAAAACGTGGATCTGACTGGGAACCTGAGGATTCAATACCCAGCTACCCATAGTGGAAACCTGACTGCACCCCAGGTATGTCAATCAAAGCAGACTCACCCTAAAACATACCTCCCTTTGAGGCCTAATATCAAATTAATGATATAATTATTTTCAGAAGTACCAGCAGAACACTAATCACAAGCAATTGATTTAGCTAATGACACAATAATGACTCGTGCAAAAAAATGTCATGACTTTGTATTTCATTAGTGAAGTTGATGCTTTTTGAATGGGAGTCTAATGGAGACAGTTTTTCTGGAACAAGCCCCTAGTGGCCCTCTGTGGTTTTGCACTTTAAGGAACTTCGAAATTCACTTCAATTTTCAGACCTGGAGTCAAGTCCATATTTACTTACAGTCTGTCGTTGGTTCATTCTCGTTGAATCTACCTTATGTATAATATAATTCTTATTGCTCTTCTCGGTAATGCGAATAATGGATTTATAGTGGATATGAATATGTGTTGTCCCACACATCCATAAAGTAACAAAAACACGGTAAAGATTTCCAACAAATACACATAGTTGCTTTGTTCAGGATTGCAATAGTTTATATATTAATGTAAGAGTTGACTCAATATGTGGGGTTTCCATGTGAGCTTTATTCTGGCAACACACCAATATTTGATTTTTGCTGTTTTGTGTTTTTTGGACACCCTTTCAATATTTTCTCTATTAGTAGAAGTTGTGACATTATATCTCTTTCCATTATTAAAAAGCCTAAATTTAGTTTTTAAAACAAGAATTGTTTTTCACTAATTTGCACCAGCTGTGTTGCAGTAAACCGGCTGCCAGCTGCTGCAGAATAAAACACGGATCCTTACGTGGCAGTGCACGCACTAAATATGCATTGACATACATTATTCATTCTGAAACAATGTGCCACCCGCGTCAAACGCTGAAGTGTGTCAACACAATAATATGTCTTCGGGGTTTGTCTCCTGTGTTCACACGCTGTAATGATAATAACCATAGTATTTGTAAACTATAGGATATCATTGAGAAACATTATATAGTGACACAATGACAAAGCGCCACCGTAATTTGAGCAGTAAATCTGTCAAGAACGGGAGGGCCCCATTTTCACAGGGCAGAAATATTCTTTACTGTTACAACTGTAAACACTGTTTTGACATAATTGCTGCCCTGAGAGTGCGAGAAGTGTAGAGGGAACCTCTTTTCATTAAAGTCTTAACGTCTCCCAGGGGCCGTTTTCCTCCCAGCGAGCAGTCATTAGAAAGCACACACACAGCGGGAGGCGCCGAGACAAAATGCAAACAAGTCAGTGTATCCTGTGACTTCTTCCTCACAGCCTAATGTCCCTTTTTATTTCTTCCATTTCATTTCAGAAGAGGCGTTTTTGCATTTTTTTTTTTGCTTTGGACATACTGACTTTTTTTTTTTTTTTAATATATATATATATATAAAATGCGCAAAGCTTTAAAACATTGTTCTTGCCACCCAGTTGTGACAGCTCTATTGTCAGCAGGTGAACACTCTTCTGTCTTTCCTAACAGCCCATGCAGTTTTTAATTTCACACAATGTCAGGATGTCACCTTCGAGTGTTCAATTCAGTTCCAATTCAGTTTATTTTTTTTCACCTAATGAGTTCCAGTTTGTATGTTGTTTTCTTTTTCTCTCTCTCTCTCTCTCTCTCGCTCATTATTGAATCAGAGCGACAAGGAGGCAAGGGTTCAGGTTAGAGAGAGGCTGCACAGCCAGCCATCAGAACATCCTTCAGCTTGTGTGGATAAAAAGGATGAATGTTCGGGAAGTGTTCAAGGCCAAAGTGAGAGATGAGAGGAATCTGTTGATTTGCTAATGGAGCAGAGGTGGCAGAGAACATACGGCAGCCTCTGAACAAAAACACTCCTGCTCTGACCTCTTTTTTTTTCTTTTTTTTTTTAAACACCTGGCCTCCCTCCCGTCTTTCCCAATTCTCATTTTTCCCTCTCGTTTTGTCCGCGCATACATTTTAGTCACCACTTACGACTTATATTTTCCCAGGTCTTCTGCATTCAGTTGTTACATCCTCAGCTCCTCTGAAGATGCAGGGACAAGCACATTGTACACCCAAAGGAAATTTCCTCCCAACAACAAAATTACATTCAGATACAAAACAGGCTGAAGTGTACAAAACGCACGGTGGAACACACACATGCATTCACCCGCCGGTGTACAAGAGCATATTAGCATACACATGCACGCAGATAGACACTCAAGCTTGCACAAATTCCATTACACTGCAACCCCCCCCTCACCCCCACCCCCCACCCCCCCAAAAAAAAGAAAAGAAGAAGGATTTGGGTTAATTTTGTAAATACGGGGTCAGAGCTGCCACAAGAGCTGAGAGGAGGTGAGGTGTGTCTGCACAAGCTTCAATGTCTGTGTGTGTTTGCATGCGTGCGTGTATGTGTGTGAGGAAGAAACGCTGACTGTGTGAAGCTGAGAGTCCTGGCAGCAGCAGCAGCAGCAGCAGCAGCAGTCTAAACCCAGCCACACTCTCCAGAGATAGCGCTTCTTTCTCATTTGCTCTGGCCCTATTTTAATAATAGCTGTGCATAAGTAATTTCTAAAAGGCCAGGCAGGCACATGGGCGCGGGTGTGGGGGGGGGGTGGGGGGGAAATTAAACTCATTTTATCTGTGAGCAGGTGGATTCCTATTTATCATTAACATGCATAGAATTTGCACAATGTTATTTCTTGCTGCTGCTACTGATGGCATGTCATCCAAATAATGTCAGAGGAGGGTCTGCCTCTTTTTTTTTTCTTTTTTTTTGCTTATGCTGGAGTGAAATTCATAGATAAAGGTACTAGGGTTTTTTTTTCTTGCAATTTTCTGCAAACGGAAACTAATTCTGGGAAGCTTCTTATTACAGTGCAGGCTCATTTGGTTTGCATTAAAAAGAGGGACAGGAGCGACATTAGGATTTCTGCCAGATTTCCAGGAGATGCTTCAACATTCGCTCTTATATCATTAGTAACGCCCCCTCCCCCCCCTCCTCTTCTTACAGAAGCCCTTTTCCTCTTTTAACTGGCATTAAACAATCTCAACTCATTATTGGCCCAATAATAAAACTGGAATATATTTGACTTCCTGATTTAGATCCTATCAAAATATTGGAATGTAAATGTCTAATTCTGAACGCATGATATGGAGGTTAATAATTGCTGGATATTCTCTGTGTTATTTTAGCATAATTCAACAGCGGGATTATTTGTCATTTATTTAAACCAGGGATTGTGCTTTTTAATTTGTTTTGGATTGTTAATCTTTTTTGTTACAGCACGTTGGAAGCTGTTTCTAGTTTATGTAAATGTAACCCACTAACTATGGTATTAGTCTTAATGTTGCATTTTTAAAGTACATGTACACTTTTTTCTTATTTATAAGGGCTGGAAATAATGATTATTTTCATATCTCAAATAACGGATTGATCATTTGGTTCAGAAAACTGCGAAAAATGTCCATTATGTTTTTTTTTTTTTCCAAAGTTGAAGGTGACACCTTCAAATACACTATTATTGTCCAGTCAACAGTCAAAAACCCCAAAACATTTAGTTTACCATGATATAAAACAAACCAAGACTGCATATCCTCACTATTGAGATGCTGTAACCATAGAATTTAATTTTGAAAAGACTCAACCAATTTATTAATCAAGAAAATAACAGTCCAATTCACTTCTACGTTGCTTTTCTGGTTCTGAAATTGTATTAATTGTCTAACTATGCGCATTGTGGACTTAATTCTTAAATCAAAACCCAAAGAAGCAATCAAACCAGGGATCAAACCACATCGAGCCGAGCTTCACTTCTTCTTTCGCTTCCTGTCACCCCTGCATCCACATCCATGTTGTTGTCATGTTGTGGAACAACATCACACGCCGGTACTTTGCAGAAGGGGATCATGGGAGATGCGTCTGCGGGCGGGATTAGGCTCCCTGTGACCAGTCATTCACACCAGTGTTTACTGCGATGAGGAGAGAGATGATGATGTGTGTCTCTGTCTCCTTTTCTCTCCCCTGACAAATAACAGCATGGCAGCTCATGGCAGCTCTGCAGCTCCTGACAGGCAGCCAAGCAGCCAAGCAGGCAGGCAGTCAGCCATTGTTTTGTAATGTGTTTCACTCTGCCAGCGCTGATCCTTGCTAAGGTACTTACCACGCCATTGTTGTCTAAGTATGCTATTTTCTGGCTGGGCACCTCCACTATAGAATAGGGTGCTTTTTCCCCCCTTTCTTCTTTCTTTTTTTTTTTTTTTTTTTTTTTTTTCAAAAGAGAGGTTTGTTACAGTCACCGTCATACTAATCCTGGTGTGTGATATGTATATGTGTCAACACGGAGAAAGAGAGAGGGAGAGAGGGGAGTCTTAACCCCAGAGAGGAATGGTGTGAATGGCAGAGAGGCAGATAGACAGACAAGTCCCATTCAGTCCTTACTGTCCTCCGTGACACCAAATTACTGTTTATCAAAATAAGACGAGCAGAATAATAAGGATACTTTAGGAGTGTATCGTCTAATGCGTCTCCAGTGTGTAGAGGCCTCGTGGTATTTCCACAGAAACATTCACCCAGCAGTCAGATTAACAGAGCAGGTCAGAAGAGGACTTTGAGCTGCAGCGATGGTTGATTATTAATTTATATGAACATGACATAAAGTGAGACTCTTTTGCACTTTAATACGTATAAAATGAGGCAAAAGAACAGTACAACTGTTTTATTATCAAAATTATAGTTTGACATTTTAAGAAATAGGTTTATATGCCTTCTTTTGCACAGAGGTGAGAATATTAAATTGACTCTCACGTCTGCACAGTGACTATGAAGTTAGCTTAGCGCACTTAGCACAAAAACGAGACAAATGGGAACAAATAGCCCGTTCAAAGGTAACAAACTGTCGTTTAATTTACTGTAAAGACACAACCACGGTATCAAACTTATAATTTAATTCTGAACAGGATTCCAGATGAGTGTTGAACGACTCTTTCACACCTCACAACGTCTCCAGCTCATTACAAACTCATGCCAAAACTTGTTCAAACCCACAAAACTTTATTTTAAATTCCTCCGGAGATCCCAACGTTTCCAAGAAGTTACGACAAATTTAGGGGAATTGTTTGAAAAATGAAGCGCGAGACATAATCTAACTTAATCACACAGGTTCATTGATGAGCAGGAACGAGCCACAATAGTTATGATGATAGGCTGATTTTCTATAGTTTTGTTTTCATTTCAATGTTAAATTATTTTTTCAGTAAGTTTGAAATCTCGAATCAGGATCCTAATTCAGTTTTAGAGACCTCTATGTATATAAATCCCTTTATTTCAGTTTAAATTTTTTGGTCTAAACAAAGCTACAAGGAGGAATATATACATTAAATACTAGATTAAGCCATATAATCAACTCACCATTATGCAGTTTATGTATAACTATATATATATATATATATAACTATATAGAATGTAAACGCCTCAAAAGACACAAATTCCCAGAGACAATACTGAGGACATGTCCTCAGTCTCCATAAAGGTTGTGTTTTGCTGCGTATTTAACTGCAGCATTTCTCTCTCTTGTGCGATAAATCTCCGCACAATCTCCATTTTAATTAATCGCCGCTCTGAGACCTTTTATTTCCCCGTTTCCGGTTAAGTGTGCATATTTCACTCAGCCAGTCTGATGGCGGAACAGAAAATCTGTGGGAGCATTAATAAGCCTAATATAGAAACATATTTGAACCCTGGTCCTCCACTAAGTAGATTATAAACATTTATTATTGCATGTTATCATAATATCCTGCACAGCATATTGCGAAACTTCTGTGGGCCAGTTTTTCTCCCGGTGCAGTGGAAGATCATAGTTAATTCAGCAGCGTTATGGTAATGTAGAGGTCCCTATCGAGGCCGGCATCACACATACTAACAAGCTTAGGATAAGCCCAGCCTGGAATGGTATGAGGTTTGAATTTCTGGAACCAGCGCGGTCTCTGCAGCCAAATCTCACTTCAGCAGAAACCAGTGGGGTGATTCCTCTGCTTAAAAAATTAGTGCTAGTGCATATATTTTTTTTGCAAGGAAAGGAGGTTTGATACCTTGCGAGGGAAAAAAATGCACTGTATGTAAAAAAAATAAAAAATATTTTAAGGATGGCAAAAATCGTCTTGAGAGGGCTAATCAGCTGGCAACTCTGAAAAGCCTGTAAGGTGCATTAAGAGATTTATACACAGCGCAGGGGTAAAGCCTCACAACATTGTTGACTCATTTAAAGATGCCAACATCTCAACTTTGTGCACTGTTAACAAATGCACTCATGTTAAGTTGGTGTACTCTGCACTTCTCCTGTCTCTGTAAATCGCAGTGTATCTGCCATAAGCATGTTATGCCCCAGGGCTCATCAGCACCATGTGATCCCAAGGCAGAGCTGCCACTATGAGACAACATGCTAAATCCTGTTTGCGAGACTTGACTGCTCTCAGCTCTTAGACTAATCTAACCACCCTCAACCTCCAACACGGGAGAGGAGCGTCTGTCGATCCGAGCGGAGAGGAGAGGGGAAAAAAAAAAAGGGAAGCAGATGAAACCTATTTTTTCCCCCATCAGTTTAAGAGAACGGGGCGGTTTGCAAATGAAAATTGTAAAGTGAGTCTGTATCGGCTTCGAGTTCGATAAAAGCTTCACGTTGACAGTAACTCAGGTGTGTTTTACAGAAAACTGACTAAACATAAAAGCAAAAATGTACGTACAGAAAACGAATGAAGTGATGATGAAGCTGATTCTGACTAACTTCAGTTCTAGACTGTGTTTTCTTCCAATATTTCAAGTGTGAGAATCTGCACCTGCCACATCCTTTCAATGCCTCTTTTAATTTTACTGCACCAACACAGAGAGTATTTTAGCTCCGTCCTGCAGCCACATTTTGCTTTCACTACCCCTGCTAGGATGCAAAAGAACAACATCTTTGTCAAAGTGCTTTCTCCATCATACAAGTTTGGAATCTACACTCAAAAACACAAGCGCAACACTTTTATTTTTACTCCCATTTTTCATAAGTTGAAGATTATTGAAGAAGATCTAAGACTTCTTTTATCCACACAAACGTTTTATGTCTTTCAAATTTTGTTCACCAATTTTTTTTTATCTCAAAACTTGTAACGTCTGTGCCATTGTGTGATAAAACTACACATTTTCGAGTGCCCTTTTATTGTGACACCTGTGCAATAATCATGCTGTTTAATCGCCATCTCGATGCGCCGCACCAGTCAGGTGGATGGATTATCTTGGCAAAGGTGAACTGACACGGATTTGAACAAATGTGTGAACATTTGAAAGACAGAAACCTTTCGTGTGCACAGAAGACGTCTTGAATCTTTTACTTCAGCTCATGAAAAATGGAAGGGAAAACAAAAGTTTTGCGTTTATATTTTTGAGTATATTCATGATTGCATTTCAAAATGACATCGTTATCATCCATTCTATCAAACAAGAACTAATTATGACTTAAAGAAGTGGTCATTTCCAAGCTTTAATGAACAGCTATGAGGAAAATTGTACTAATGTGAGAATCGGAAGTGGTCAAATAAGCATTATACTAAAGACTAGATATCGATTCCACTCTGCAGTTTAAACCACGTAAGACAAAATTACTTTCTACTTCACTAGTTCACTTTTTAGGTTTTCTGCCTTCCACAAAGTTTGTTTATTTTTAAATTACCAAACATCAGCTTTTTAGCGATTTAACATGACGGCCACTTGGCATGGCATTTAATCACTGGCGGACAAATATGAGGAGGATGAAGAAGAACGGAGGCAGATATAAAGTTAGTATTTGTCTCACTTTTATTCTCCCTCACTGTTTCAGAAACTGTCTATCTGTTTTTTTCTTTTTTTTTAACCCTCACTGTCTGTCTGTCCTTTCTTCCTCTCTAAATGATAATTCAGGACATCACAGATTTGGCACTTGTAGCAGGTCTCGCAGAAAAATTAATTAATGCAAACTCCAAGTGCTATCAAAATTATACATTTGGAGCGCACGCAGATACAGAGAAAGAGAGAGAGAGAGAGATGTGAGGACGTTCTGGTCTCATTAAGAGAGCAGGCAGAGTGGAATTAGTCTGAATATAATGACAGGCCACACTATCTCATGTAAAAACAGCCCTGTTTTCCTCTCATTCATTGGCACTAGTAATTAGTTTTGGCCCTAAAACTGTCACCCTTTACTCTGGAAAAGGCAGATGTGATTTGAGGTGCAATTTAATCTTGCTTTAATGAAGAACTAATGGACGCATTGCAAATTACTTTTTCTCCCCCCCCCCCCCCCCCCCCCCCCCCCCCTCCACCCACCCCTCCAACCCTCTGTGTGATTGAACAGGGGCTTGGGAAAAAGAAAAAAAAAAAATCTATTTCCTGCTTTTGAAAAGATCAAGAGTATCTTTGATAATGGTGAGAGCGTCACCGGCAGCTTCATTGCATCGAGCCAACAAGCTCTTTTAGCCGAATCACAATTCAGTGGAGAGGAGGCCACAATTAGTGACAAAGCAGGGAGAGCGCTGCGGGGCCCGGGGCGAGCAGAAAGCCTCTCGGTGCTCCAGGCTCCTTGTTTGAAACGGGCCCTGGAGGTGTCACACAGGAACAATGAGGCCTGATAAATTACCCCTCCAAAAAAAAAAAATGTACTACTAATTTTCAATTACACCTATAATGCATTCCCGCTTGCAGAGAGAAATTGGACGTGTGGAGGAGAACAAACAGTCATAGGCTCAATACTCCTCTCTGTGTTTGTGACACTGGAGCTTTTCTAAGGACCTCTGATGTCCAGAGTGTATGAGCAACAAATTACATGGTGTTTAATGTGGCAGCTCGCCACAGAAAAGACAAACATAGAGAGAAGGGACAGAATATTGGTGACAAATAATATCTCATCATTATATTTGATTTTTCTTCTTTTTTTTTTTTTTTTTTTTTACGTCGGAGGATAATGACGAGCAAAAAGACAAAATTGCATTCTTATCTAATTTAGCCCAATTTTTTTTTTTTTTAATTTGATGTTGTTGGAAAAAGGAACATTTGTGCAAGCTTTTATCAGAAGAGAGTCTGAAGTGTGTGTGTGTGGGAGAACTGCCTGTCTGCAGCTCTCTGAACCACTTAAGGGACGCTGTGTTTCAAACTGGCATCGCTAACGGATGATGTTGTAGAGAATATATCAAGGCCAAATAATAGTCCTTGAAATGGGTGAAAGGGGATGTGAGAACTGAGGAGGGTCAGACATGTGGAACATGTGTATCTGTCTTCTTGTGTGTGTGTGTGCATGTATTTGACTACAGCCGGAGCAAAGCAGAAAGCCTAATGGGAGTGGGCTTAACTCCTGCACACAGCCTCGCTGCTACATATCTGATTACTGGGACCAGTAATTTTCTTTCCTTAAATAAGGAAGAAATTGGATAGGATGAATGAAATTTGGCTGTCATATTGCAATGATGGTGCAGCAGGGAGATTATGTGTTTCACATAATCGTTCATCATTTCCCAACCAGTGTTCGGGCTTAGCATAATGGAATTGGTAAACTGGTTTAAATCAGGACGTGAGGACCGACTATCAGGCAGACTGTGAGGGTCTGTGGAAATGTCTTCAGACCGAGCAGAGTGTTTTCACCACGGAGCTGCACACAGTGCAAACACGGCAGGAACACGCCGTCTTCATCCCCTCTGCCCCATCACAGTGTCAAAACGCATCAAAAGATACTTCACTGCATCCGTAAAGATGCGCCTTTTTTTAAAAAAAATTTTATCTCTTGCTGTGTAATAACTTCTATTTATATGTGCGGTTTCATACACCTGTTTTTATGCTTTTATTTTCTTGATTTAAGCAGTATATTTGTTTAATTTTTCATTTCACTCAGTGTAAGTACTGAGTCTTATTCTGAAAATGTGATTACACATCAACAATTTAATGGCTATCTAAAGCCACAATATAAAATGTTGTACAATACAACATACAAAAAATACCAGTTTGGTAGGATATGACAAAATATGATGGCTACTTTTATTATATTTCAACAAAGCACCAATGTAATGTTTTGAAAATCTACATATATATTTATTTACTTCTCATCTTTTATCTGTATTGAATTGTATTTGGACACAGTTGAATTTTACCGTCAGGTTCATTTATTTAAGTTTCTTCTGTTTTCTTGCATGTGTAACTCTATCGCTCTTTAAAGGATCATTGTGGAAGTAAGAAAAGTCTAAAAGGCTGATATATGTGTAAATATCATACTGAATCCTTTTTTGTAAATGTTTGGAATTTATATTAATAATGTTATTAATTGATAACGTAGCAAAAATTGTTGTATGACAATTAATACCATCACTGTCCGTTGTCCTACAGTACCTGTTGAACTGTTTAACGACACCGAGTACATTTTTGCAAACACACCGTGAGTAATTTTATATTTGCACACTATGATTCAGGAAAATGTGGCTAATAGAAGGCAAATATGTATGTGTCTGTTCTTCAGCTGATCATGATCGAACATAAAGACACGCTTACTGCTGTGATAGTTGTCAAACCCCCTATAATCTGTGTATTTGAACTGAAACTCCTCTGATTTATTTTGGAGTACAAACCTTTTCCAGGTGTTTTATATGAATTTTGATGCTGGAAGCTGAACCTTTTATTTGGAAACTTCCACATCAATCAATTTTAAGCCATTTCCATTATTTTCTTATGACCGAGCAAAAGTCAAAGGGACATTTCCAAATTGATGACATTGATTGATTTTGTACCTCAGTCCAACTTGAACAGTAATCAAACAGAGGAAAGAAACACGTCAAGAAATTTCCTGTAATGAATTGAATGGATGTATGTCTTGATTTTACACCGACGCACCCTGATGAGGTTCATTTCAGCATGCAGCTCTGGCGTGTATCTCTGGCTCAGTCTCACGGTGGTGCCAGTTCAGAAGAAATATCTGCTTGTGCTGGAGCATCACTCCCCAGGCGGTAGCTGTTGGCCACTAGGTGTCACAGTGGCTGTTTGTAAAAGAGGAGCCAGCTGCCTGCTCTCTGACTGCCACACTCAGGGCAGAGTCTGGTGTGTGTTTGTCTCCCAAATGTAAACAAGAGTGTGTGAATGCAATCAGTATAACTAGCTAAATAAACACATTTGAAGAAACACACATATCATACGCTTGCTGTATTGTTTCAGTGAAAGCAGGATGAAGTTATGTTTGATTCAAGAGCCGTTGTAGCTGGAGGGAAATCGCCTGCACCGGATGTACAGTAAAGGTGTTTTCTGTACTTTTAGTTTAAAAAAAAAAAGTGATATTTTGAAATGTTTTTTACATCACAGCTTTGTCACAACGCCGCATTATTCACACTTTGCGTGATGAGTGAATTTCTGTTCAAATGTAGTGTGAAATGAGTCATCGGACGTATAAATGTTATGTACCCTTCAGCAAAACGGACTCATTTTGATGCCATTCGTGGGGAAAATGCCGTACTGTATATGTCATTACACCTTAACATGCACACTGAGGAAGAGATCTGCTAAAATGCTTTTCTCTGCATTATAAAAAAAAAAAAAAAAAAGTAAAACACAACAAATGCAAATTTTAGAAGACAGTTTTCTTTCAGTTAAATCTGCAAATTTGACTGTTTTCAACTCCGTAAACAAGGTTGATTGTGGTGATTTTTCATTATATTGCATTAGTACATCCAGTCTTACGATAAGAAAACATGAAAATGAATTCCCTCAATAAGGCATTGTTCCAGAAGTTTGTACACCAGCTTGGAGTCTTGACGCACGTATCTCATATCTCTGTTATGGCCGAGATGTTTGTACATCTGGAGGCTCGTATGTCCGTTGTACGTGGTCACTGTTTTCATGCTCACCACTCCTTTCAGTAACCGCTGTTGCTGTCATCATTCTGGAAGAATGAACTCTCATCAGGACAGAAAAGCTTCTCTGTAGGACAAATGTCATCACTCAGCATGACTTTGAAGTGACTAGTACTTACAATGGCAATACAAGGATTGAAAAGGGATTCACTAGACCAAATCCACACCTGTAAAAAAAAGAGCCGAGCAACCAGAACCACAAAGATGAGGTGAGGTCCTCTTTTTCTTTTCTTTTGTTTTTTTTTTCCTTCAGCTGAGCGCCACAAGTTTGCCCTTTCAGAACTATTAATAAAGAACTTCAATTTTACCCCCGCTGCTCAGTACATTATTGTATTTTTGTATCTCATGACCTGTGAAGCTCAACTTCAACATTTAATCTAAAAAAAAATTAAATTTTTTTTTTAGAAATAGAAACTGGACTGTCTGGGTATTAAGTTTGAAACTCAATGTGTACCAATCCACAATGTTAGTCATAAATATATATATATATATTTTAAATCTTTTACATCAGTCAAAGCAGCAACACTTACACACTGTCAATTTCTACGCCATTACAAGTAAAAAATTCTGCATTCAAAATCTTACTTAAAAATATGGAAGTATTATCTGCTCATTATAAACCCAGTAAATGCAGAAGAACGATGACTACCAGTATATTAACATTTTACTGATGCGTCAGCATTAAAACGTAGCTCACTGAAAGACATTTATACATTATTTATTCTGCGACAGCTCGTCACGTTTTAAAACAACTTTTAATTAGTACAAATCTGGAAAGTAAGTGCGAAATTTGAAGCACTTTTACTGACGTACTTTTTACTACTTAATTTCAGGGAGAAATAACCTCGTGAGCTAAACCTGAAGCCTCAGATAAACTATTGAACTGTATTTAATTGTTGTTTTTGTGCGTTTTGCTCCTCAGACCTGCACGATTATGACTTTAGTTAAAGTTCATGTTGTTTTTTTTAGGGGAAGTTACAGCTTATATTAAACAGAAAGGAAAAGTATTGAACTCCTTTGAGAACTTATGTTTTTTTTGGGGGTGATTTCTGTTTATCAGTGTTGTTGTTTTAAGTGTAAACAGTAAACAAGCTGCAGCTCCAGTCATCACAACAACTCGTGGTGCCTTCAAGGAGCACCTGTCGTCCCGGCATGCTTTGCGTGTCCAATATGGAAGAACTGGTGGTGGAGGTCCGCGGCTCCAACGGGGCATATTACAAGGTAAATACCGGCTTATTAAAACGCCATCGGAACACGAGGGGTCGTCGGACGGGCGCGGCGCGTCGGCCGGCGCCTCTCGGACCGACGCGACTTGTTCCGACTCGCTTCTTTGAACCCGCTTTAAAAGCGCTTTTTGTCGTTAGCTGGCGTTAGCGCTGCTAGCCAAAACTAGCACGCTAAGCTAAGCGTCGCTTCCCTTAAAAGTCTTCGCCTTCTTGTCACTTTATTTTTTTTATTTTTTTTTACGGAACCTAATTTAAAACAACAACAAACTAGAACGGAAGACCTCGATATAACCCGGGTAGATGTTAACCCTCGGGAGCTGTTAGTAACTCCGGTTGCAGCTTCCTCGGAGCTTAAAGTTAGCTCGCTCTGCTAGTTGGCTAACTGGTGACGTCACAGAAGATGTGGTCGAACGAAGTTACAGCTGACGACATTTTTATTTGTTGTTTTATTATTTTTAGGTTTTTTTTTTAAGCTGCTGTCGGAACTGCTGGAGATCAAAGAGCAGCCTTTTGGTCGTCGTGTGTTTTTTTTTTAAATTTTATTTTATTTTTTATTTTTTATTTAACCGTGTACAGACTCAACTCTGGTCTATTATTTCATACTTCATCACGCTCAAACTATTTAAATTCCTAAGTGTGTGTGTGTGTGTGTGCGTGTGCCAGCTGTTCCTTGTCAATCCTGACCAGCTGGTATGTCAGCAGAGGGTCAGATACCACCGAGCTATTTCTGGACCCTGCTGCCTGTCTCCTTCCCTCCTCTCCTCCTTCCCTTATAACCTTTTTTTTCCTTTCCTTCCTCGGGCCTCAAACTCTCCAGTTAATTCTGCTTATAAATGAAACTTGACACAAAGGCTTGAATTAAAAGCTCAATGATGTCGTGTCTTTATTTTGGCGTGGGGCGAAAGAAAGCGGGGAAATAATATCTTTTTTTTTCTTTAAAGTAGTATAATATTTGGTGTATTTGCTCGTAAAGTGACCAGTGATTGAAAATCAAAATAGAAACTGATTGTTTTTTAGCTGTAAACTCAACATCTTTCGTACTTTATTTGGAAACGCTATTGATCTAATTTTGTGACGTTATAGGTTTTAAAGCCTCATTTAGAAAGAAGAAGACCTCACTTTCTTTCTAGTCGTCTCATGTCACGCAGAAACCGTATTTTAGACGTCCGTTGCGGAGACAAGAACATTGGAGCTAATTTAAGTTTTCTATTTAAATCGCAAAAACTTTAAAATAAAATGCTATAAAACTCAACAGCAGCGTCAAAACGTCTCCGTTACTCCAGATATTCAAAAGAGGATGCTGTGGACGGTCTCCGCCTCGAGCTGGACGGCTATTACGTCTTCCCAGACGTTGCTGCATCTCTCTTGTGTGCCATTGCCAACGGAAGATGGCTTTGTACAATCCTCCACGCGCAATATAAACATAACGGGGAACCCACTCATAGAAAAACATCTAAAAAAAAAAACAACCTCTACAGGAAACTTTCAATAGGTGGCACTTTATTTCACTCACCTGTCCGTGTCTTGTCTGTCTGTCTGTCTGTCCTGCAGGGCTTTGTCAAAGACATCCACGATGACTCTCTCACCATTGCCTTTGAGAACAAGTGAGTCTCCGTTTCTCCCGCATTTCAGCTGCTTCCATACGCGTCAAATTCACGTCAATTTTAAGCAAAGTAGGGAAATAACATATTTGTCTTTAGTTGGCAGCCAGAACGCCAGGTGCCCTTCAACGATGTCAGGCTGCCACCGCCTGCCGATGCCAAGAAGGAGATTGGAGAGGGCGAGGAGGTGGAGGTGAGACGGACGCAGATGTTATCTTCTATTTTTTATTTTTATTTTCCCCTCTTGTCCTTGCGTGTTCGTCTCTGTCGGCGTCTCATGCCGCTTCTGTCTTAATCTCCTGGCAGATCTTCTCCAGAGCCAACGACCAGGAGCCTTGTGGTTGGTGGTTGGCTAAAGTCCGGATGATGAAGGGAGAGGTGAGTGCTGGTGTTTACGAAGGGAAGTTTCTACGCTGTACATTTAGTATTCACATGAACAATATTAAGTTCTTACTGATTCTTTTGTATTCATATTTTGTATTATTATTATTATTATTAGATTTCTGTTTGGTGAAATTCATACATTTTGCTGTCTGTAGGTTTTTATTGTAAACACTTACCGTGTCTGTATTTTCCAGTTCTATGTGATCGAGTACGCTGCCTGCGACGCCACCTACAACGAGATCGTGACCTTTGAGCGCCTGCGTCTAGTCAACACCAACAAGGCCATCACCAAGAACTCCTTTCACAAGTGCTCTGTCCCTGTTCCTCAAGATCTACAAGAAGCGTACGTACAATAACGACATCAGAGGACGGACACTTCCCGAATTCACCAGCTTTATTAGCGACGATCTGCATGTATGGGGTGTAATCGTTTGTCGTAGGTGTCACGCATTGTCTGTATTCTGACTTCAGCTGTGTGTCAGATGTTTGGGTAAACCATTTGTTTACATCGGGGATTGCAAGGTAATCCGGTACTCCTCATGTTACAGGTGCCAGAATGAGAACGCCCACAAGGACTTCAAGAAAGCTGTGGGAGCCTGTCGCATCTCGTACTGCCCCGAGACCAGTCAGCTTGTGATTGTGGTAACTGACTCGCCGTGATCCTGTGGTTTCATTTGGATATTTAGAATAGCTTCTGTTCTACTGCATGTTTGTTTGCGTAGCGGATAACTCGGATGTTCGTTCCTTTGCGGTCATCGTCAACAAACGAGCAGCTCCGCATATTTTCACAATTGTTTATTTTATTTTTCCTGTTTGTGTCTGTTCAGTCCACCAATGAGACGACGGTGAAGCGCGTGTCTTTGCTCAGTGACATGCACCTGCGCAGCATCCGAACCAAGCTGCTGCTCATGTCACGTAACCAGGAGGCCACAAAACACCTGGAGGTCAGTTGGCAGCAAGAAAACCGAGCGTAGTATCTTCAGGAGGGAGACTACTGGCTTCCTTAGTATTTCAAGAGTTAGTCCGTCACCATGGTAACATAAAGGCCAGTTACTAACCATATAATCCTACCACTAAAAGTCACATAAAACACTACTGATACTGAACTTTTTGTAGGAGCACCTATGGTGCTGCTTTTTGTATTTAAAATATTTCACTGTTTCCATGCTATTTTAATTGTTTAAATTATACAGAAATACCACTAATACTTGTGGCAATTAAATATTACATTACATTTCATTTAGCTGACGCTTTTATCCGAAGCGACTTAAAACATACCGATGGTACACCATCGGGAGCAATTTAGGGTTCAGTGTCTTGCTCAAGGACACTTGGGCATGTGGACAGGAGGAGCGAACCACCAACCTTCCGATTAGTGTGCAACCCACTCGACCAACTGAGCCACAGCCTCCCATAGATATAATTGGAAAGGAACTGATACAGGATGCGGGCACTTTACTTTTCTTGTCTTCATCACATCCTGTTGGCGCAGCATCTTTGAGATCAAAAGAATCTTCAACTTGTATTTGAGCAAAGTTTGATATGTTATCTGTCAGTTTTAACCAAGAACTTAAGTTTCAGGATGAGCATGATATTTCAGACGAACTTTTTGTTTTATGAACTTTGTTAAAAATGGGACCGTGTTCTTGTGTTTGTGTGCAGACCTCCAGGCAGCTGGTGTCGTCCTTCCAAGAGGAGTTCACGGTGAGGACCGACCTGATGGGCTTGGCCATCGGCAGCCACGGCAACAACATCCAGCAGGCACGCAAGGTTCCAAGTGTCACTGCCATCGAGCTGGACGAGGAGACGGGCACTTTCAGGATTTACGGAGAGGTAGGCTGGACCAAAATCAAAGACAAAAAAAAAAAAAGGGCGGGGGGGTCTGAGGTGCATATAACCAAGAACAAAAAGGGGTTTTCCCACTCAAATTGATAACTTCCTTTTTGTTTTTACATTAGTTGACTAAGCACAGGGGGAAAAACTGGATATTGAGAGATATTTTGGCTCTTTCAGTCCTTCAGTTTCATGGTTGTGCCTCTTAAAGCTTTCAGCAACATTGAATGTCAGTTAACAAATTGTCAACATGCGTGTCCAGTGGCTACCTGCAATCAGAGATGTCCTCAGATCGACATGGGCACAGTAACAAATACTGTCTTTTTTATTGTTTTTTTTTATTTTTCTAAATATTTTTTTAAATATATTTTTTATATATATAGATATATATTTATTATACATATGTTTTTTTTATTGTATGGCAGATTAGGTTGGACTTGATATGATATTGTTGATCTGAAATTAGATTTGTGAAGCGCTCGGTTTTCATAAGTCTCAGGCAGTATAGGGAAACAGCCAAGTTTTGACAGTAACAATCAGAGAGAAAACATTGTGGACATGTTTCAACTCATTGCAACATGTGGGAGATTGTAAATATGTTATATTCAAATTTTTACAGTGTTGGTGTTTTTTTGTTGTTGTTTTTTTCAGTGACTATTATCTTGCGGTTAAGTGACTGTATTCACAACCTGACTGTTAATTGCATGTAAAACATGCAGATGCTTATTGTGGATGATACATATGTGGAACAGAAAAAGTGATCCTGTGTCGTCCATTAGACGGCGGAGGCGGTGAAGAAGGCCAGGAACTACCTGGAATTTCTGGAAGATTCTGTCGAGGTGCCAAGGAGCCTCGTTGGTATGCAGACAAACATTTCCTGAGTTTTGAAAGTCCAAAAACCTGCTGTTAAACAGTGACATGTTAAGTCATGAAGTGGTAGCACATTACAGGAGTTATTTGCAATAATATGCAAGACAGTAATCTAATAATTGTTATAATATTTGTGTAATTTAGGAGGAAAATAAATCCCAAACATGACAAAAATATTTAAATCTTTCATATATTGTGGCATTTTACAAAAAGCAAATACAATGTATTACTATTATTAGTTATTATTCTACTGGTCACCTCCTCATCGTTCCCTGCTGTGTGTCTGCAGGCAAAGTGATTGGTAAGAATGGCAAGGTCATCCAGGAGATTGTGGACAAGTCCGGCGTGGTGAGAGTCCGGATAGAAGGAGACAACGACACCAAGCAGCCCAAACAGGAAGTAAGCCTGCTACTGCGACTCGGTCACTGCTGCTGATAAAGATGCTGCGTCACAAACGCTCATTACAGATGGATGTTCACACGGTCCCATACAAACATGTCTTGTGTTTTTTTTGTTTTTTGTGTGTTTTGTTGACACAGGGAATGGTCCCGTTCACCTTTGTCGGCACTAAGGAGAGTATTGGCAATGTTCAGGTCTTGTTGGAGTACCACATCTCTTACCTCAATGTAAGGCCACTTCTATGTGTGTGTGTGTGTGTGTGTGTGTGTGTGTGTGTGTGTGTGTGTGTATGTGTGATGCATGTTTGTCTGTGTGTTTGCCAATTCTTTTCTTTCACTCAGTGCCACGGCGTCAAACTAAAATCCCAGGGAATGCTTTTGATGCCCTTCCTGGCAGATCACTTGCGCACACACACACACACACACACACACACACACACACACACACACACACACACACACACACACACACACACACACACACACACACAAGGCCTAACGCTTTTGTTTTGTGCTGTAGAGAACTGAGTGCTAGAATGATACTTGATGGGGAAGCATGCAAAACCAAATGGGAAACTATATAATTTAATACTAATAGATGTGTTTGTTTGCAGTAGATAAAAGGATTATGAAGGTTTGCGATTGTTTTTCATAGTGGACGCAGCCCAGTTCCCTATTATAATAACCTCCTTTTTGTTCTGACTAGCTGGAGTGTGTAGTGTTAATTGTGAATGTCACAATTACTACTTAATAATCATCCTAGATATCTCTGCTGTTCTGCTGTGTGTACTTTGCTGTGCTGTTTGCATGTTTTTTTTTGCTGCGTCGGTGTGTGTGTGTGTGTGTATTGCACTGTGTGTGTAGGACATGGTGGAGCTTCATGCGGAGGGCCAGCAGGTAGAGAAAGAGCTGAGGCAGATTGTGGAGTACACACGGGGAGGCAGCCTAGCAAGCTTCAGAATAAGCAGCACAAGGCGCACTGGCTGTAATGAGGATGTGTGTATGCTGATTAATCATGTGCATCCAGCGACGAGCTGAATCTCACACATCTTCTGTCCCCCGTCTTATTTGCTTTCCCTTTGTTATTACTGTGTTCCTTGTTTCTGCTTCTGCTCCAGGAGGTTGAGCAGCTTCGTCTGGAGCGGATGCAGATTGACGAGCAGTTGCGTCAGATCACCCAGGGTCACCGACCAGGCGACAGGGGGGAGAGAGGAGAGAGAGGCGAGAGAGGCGAGAGAGGCGAGAGAGGCGAGAGGGGGGGAAAGAGGAGAGAGAGGAGAGAGAGCCGAGAGGGGGGAGAGAGGAGGAGGATATAACGCAGACAACAGTGCCAATGCCTCCTCATCCACCCTGCACGTCACCCGCTCCTACAACGGCCGAGGCCGCGGGCGCAGAGGCCACAGCTACAGCACAGGATATGGTACAATAGTGAAGTTTAAAAATCTAGACAAATATACCATGCTCCAGTCATGATTATGAATTGTCTACCTCTTCCATTTGAGCTGTTTCTTCATCTTTTTTTAAATTTTAGGCACCAACTCAGAGCAGTCCAACGCCTCTGAGACCGATTCAGAGCGCAGGGATGAGCTGAGTGACTGGTCCCTGGCTGCAGACGACCAGGACAGGTGAGCCTCCGTCTAGTCTCAGACCCAAAGCTGTTGGAAAAGAAAACAAACAAAAAAAATCCTAGCTTTTCAAGTTATCGGTGGAAGCGCAATCATCTCTACAGGCTTTGTCTAAGTGTGCTCTGATGGACTTGCAGGGAGCGGGAGAGAGGCCCACGGCCACTGAGAGACGGTCGCAGGAGGCCGGGACCCGGCAGAGGCCGAGGAGGCCTTGGAGGAAGGGGAAGAGGAGGAAGAGGAGGCTACAGCAACAGCTACGGTGAAGATTCACTCGTAGAGGACGAGGAGAGAAACAAAGACACAACCTTCTCCTACAAAGTCTTTTTCTTTTATTGAAGCACACGTCTAAGAGTGGCCTGTTGTCTGCGAATCTGATCCTAACTCTGCAGGTGGCTCTCGCGACCACGACGATCACCACGGCTACGGAGCCCTGGAGACAAACACGGAGACGGACCAGACGGCCGACACAGACGCCAGCGACTCCAACGTTCCCGCGAACCGCCGCCGAAGGTCCCGGCGACGCCGAACAGACGAGGACGCCACAGTGATAGACGGCATGAGCGAGTCTGACAACGCCTCGATGAGTGAAAATGGAATAGGTATAGAAGTCACATGATTTGGCTGCTTCTTCCTTCACAAACTCAAAACAGTGCAAACAGGTTAGATGTGTATGTTTACGTATCCAAAGCAGTCAAACAACTGCTGCTTTCAGTGGTCACGGTTGTGTGGCGGTGCGGTATTTCCAGTTTTTAAATTGTAAAAGGAGGCAGTTCAACTACAGATCTACGAATTGAAGGCGATTAAGCCCCCAATCTCTCTTTTTTTTTTTTTGATGATCCAACGTCCCTAGATGACCCGGAAGCTAAACCTCAGCGTCGTAATCGTAGCCGACGTCGCCGCATCCGTCTGCCTGAGGAGAGGCAGCCAGGTAACCGTGGCGACTGCCAGCGTGCCCCGCCCTGATCACAGCTCTCAAAGGCTTGGCTAAAAAGTTGTGCGCCTGGCGTCGTGTTTGTTTGCGTGCCACTAACAACACAGAATCGAAGAGTTTCTGTTTACTACCTGGTAACCGAGTGCTGCTTGTCCTCATTGGCTGTTGCTAAATGATTAAATGTGGTTGGTTGACCGTTGTGGGAATTGTAATCCGGTAAAACAACATTTTTCTAACAAAGTTAACTACATTACGTGACCTGCACTTGTTGTGCAATACACTGCAGTGAGTGTGCATCTTTCTGGTTTCAGGCGTTGTCATAACTTGGCCACAACGTGTTTTTGTGTCGTCATTTACAACAGTTTTTGAGTAAACCTGAATGCAACACATTTTTGTAATCTTGTTGAGTCTGAAATGAGTGAAAAGCTCTCAGACTGAGAGAGAGGCTGTGATTTCTCCAGTCGTTGGGGAACTGACTAACATGCCTGCTTTTTACAGTGACACAGGTACACAGGTGTGAAGATGCCTCGCAGTGCCACGATTATCTGTTTTCTACTAATCTTCAAGAATAATGAGATCTGCCGGTGAAATCTTTCCATCCTTTGAACATCTGGGACGGATTTGCTCAGCATCCCTGAGAACTGATAAGAAGCGGTGTCCGTTTTCAGCTCCCGTCCTCTCCTATTTACCGCTGGTTGTGTTTTCTCTGTGCAGTGACTGTGGCCGACTACATATCCAGGGCTGAATCTCAGAGCAGACAGATGACCGACAACGACTCCAAGAACAGCAAGGACGTGGTCAGTGTTTAAATGTCACGTGTTGGCCTTTTATAAAGCTGTTCCTGGTGGTTCATACATATTAAACATGGATTTATTTATTTATTTTATTTTTTTCTACGTCTAAATGTAGATCCAGCTTTATGAATACTTTAGTAATATTTTATGTCTGCTCAGGGTCAGGTGGACGCCATCGCCGAGCACAGCCCACCGGCCGACCCGGCGACCACCAATGGTTCTAACAACGACGCCGCCGACAGCGAGGGCAACGGCGCCACGACAGCTCCCAGGTCTCCCACCGAGAGGCCGGCTAAAGTCTCCTACAGCGAGGAATCTAGCCCGCAACCCGTTGCTAATGGACTCTCCTAGTCAGATCTCAGCAAAGGAAATTGGTTTCAAATATTTGAGCTTCTTTGGCTGCAGCTGATTGAACCTGCGTGTCTGCGGAGCCGCCTCAGAAGTGAATCTTAACATTTAAATACAACAAGCACTGTTCTTTTTTTTTTTTACCTTCTGAATATTTGAAACCGGTTCTGTTGTGCAAGTTTTCGAGGTCTGAACCTTAACCTCCCCTTTACACGTGTTCTGTCCAACTATTCATTTTACTACAGTATATATACATATATATATATTTTTTTTTTACAATAGTTCTTCCTGTATGAGCTTGCCAAAGATAGTCAAACACACACAGACTCACAGACGTGTACACCAACTGTACTTTTCAGTCCCCTCTTCACTGAGAGGTCGGACTGAGTGCAGTGTTTATAAAAACGCAGACAGGGATTCCACTCAAAACCATACTGTGGTATGAATGCAGCAGTTTTTTTTTTTTTTTTTTTTATTAAATTGGTAAAACTATAGCAGGGTTAAAGAACAAAAAAAACAAAACAAAACAAAAAAAAGTCTGCCTTTCACCAGAAGCTTCCACGACCTTATTTCAGGATGTTTTGTGCATCCGAGGTAGTTTGTACATTAAATGTTTCTGCATGAGCAGTTCGACAGTGCAGAATAGGTTTTAGTTGGAAACCGGAGTATGTTCGACATACATGTGATCAGCTGTTGTGCCTTGAGAGTAGATTCAACATGTCGTTGCCCGGCTCTGCACACTGTATGAAATCCTTTCACTAAAATCCGTGTTCCCGGTTTGCCTTCGACCTGTCGCAACCGAACTGGATGAGGCGCGTCCGCCAGCTAAATGTTCTGCTGTGTTACCGCGGGCGGGTGAAGGCAATGTCAGTGAAATGCCCGAAAAGGATTTCAGAGGCATCTTTTTCGAATCAGGTGTGTCTGTTCTTAATGTTATTGCGTGTGTGTGTGTGTGCGTGTGTGTGTGTGTGTGTGTGTGTGGTGGGGGGTGGGGGTGGGGGGAGGGAAATGAATCCAGTTACTCTTTCTATATATCTGTTGAGGAGTTTGACATTAGCTGCTTCCTGTTTTTTCAATATGCAACCACTTGGGTCATAGAAGAAAATGTTATTACAGCGTGTCTGGAAAAGAAACAAAACAATAGAAGAGTTGTTTTCTTTGCACTGAAACGAAACCTTTTTTCTGTTAACAAAGCTGATTGTAGTTGAGTCTGGAAACTGGCCTGTTAACTGTTTAGTGCTGGACAGAGATGTAGCCGTCAGTGCCGGGTTTTCCTGGAAACATCTCATTACTAAACAAGTACAAAAACAGGGATCCTGTGGGCTGTTTTCCCCCCCAGAGATTCAAAGCATGTTTTTTTTTTCTCCGTCTTTGAGGTTATTATTCACTTTTATGAGCCCACTATCGCAAAGATCCTGAAAGATCCAGACGACTCCGGTGTTGTTGAGATGTTTCTGGAAAAACAGACCCGGGTGACGACACTTGTCATTTTAATGGTTCTTCCACACTGGCTGGCTGGAAACTGGTCACGACTGTTTCACTGAGGAAGGAGATTTATTTGGTTTATTTATTTTTAAAAAATGTACAGTATTTAAAAAAAAAAGAAAAAAAAAAAAAAAAGCTCTTCATTTTTTTCTTGACACTAAAAACATGCGATCTCTGGAGGTTTCCTTTCGAGACAAATGACAATTTGGACTACTGAGAGTTGTGACATCCCAAGTGTTTTTGTTGGGTCAACTGCAGTATATTGTTTTTTTTTTTAAGGATCTTCTGGTTGGTTGATGTGCAATATGTTTTGTATGCAGGTAGTTCTTAAATAAACTTGATCTTCCATGTAGATCTAAAACACAACTGTGCGTGGCTCACTTACGAACATCACATCACTTGTTCAAACGTAATGTTCGCTTTCACTAAATCTCTTATTTGGTCGTTTTCATTGGCTGTGGCAGGTCCCAACGCTCGATTTAGATCGTCTTAACGTGCAGGAGGGACTCGGGAGGACACAAACCGGTCGGCCGGTTTGCGCGCTCTGCCTGCGCCTCCACCAACAGCCCGAAGACGTGCGGACGGTTAACTGGTGAATTTTAAATAATCTGTAGGTGCGACTGAGCGCGAATGTCTTTCTTCGCCTGTTGTCCTTGTGGCAGACAAATAATCTTGTCTCTTTGCCCAAAGTCAGCCGAGTTCGGTGGGAGACTGTTCAGGATGAAGGGTTCAGATAACGGTTGGAGGATGTCAGCTCGTCTACCGTTGTATCTGCTTCGTCAGAGCTGCATTAAGTTCCTACGAATGGAAAATGCGTGCAATCCAACATATCTCCGACCTCTTACTTTTCAAGTCTTAAAACAATACTCGTATTCACAAGTGTGCACTGTAAAACTCTTTCAAGGTGAATATTGTTTTAAGACAAAAAAAAAAAAAAAAAGTTTGAGAATCTAGCGATCTTGTCAAGTGGAACATTTTCAGAAATGTACACAAAGTTAATCCGATGCACGAGATGAGATAATAATGACGGACGGTTATCAATTTGTACAGTGGGATTTTATTTGAGAACAATTGGTTAGAAAAATCAGGTGCTCGCTCGGGCCGGTCGGTGCGACGGGATGAATAAAAGCAGCGCAAGATTACTCGGCATCCTCACTTCTATTTTTTGATTTGACCATCCATCAGATCCTTCGCTTCATTTATCTTTGCTGCTAGGTAGGGAGATCCACCTGTGAGGTCACACACACACACACACACACACACACACACACACACACAGTTGAAATTTGTGGCACCACTATAAATCCAAATTTTTGCCGTCATGCAGGACAACTGACGGGAAAACAAATCAGAAGACTATTCGGTGCATTGATTGAAACATCAGGAAATATTTTAACGGTTCAACTTACCTCTGTCTGGATGATTCAGGATCATCAGTTTTCTATGCGCTTCTCTGATCTTACTTTTGTTTGCTGTGGGACTGAAAGACAGAACAGTGGTACGGGACTGAATTAGTATCGGTAGCTTTTTTTTTTCTTTCTGCTACAGTGGACAACAGCAAGACGTACAGCACAGGACCATGAATCTGCAGCATGTCCGACCGTGGATGTACAGTAATACACCGCAGCTGGATGGTGGCAAGAGACACGGATGTGGAGATGAGCGACCACACACCTGACACCTAAAACCAGGGCAGCTTCTCTCTTTGTCATCTTTGGATCAAACCCACCTCGATAGTAGCCTCCTCCAAAAGCCTGAAACGACACGAGAACGAGGTTGGTGGATTACGAAAGAGGGAAAAAAAAACCAAACGAAAGCGAAGATGTTGTCAGAGCGCTTTCCTTCTTACCGTCTTGGGAAAGCTCTGCAGGGCCTGTTTCACTTGAGGCTCCATCTGCTTCATGGCCTGCATGGCATAACGACCTGGTCGACGAAGAGGAGGGCAAACGTGCATATTTTTAACACTTGACTGTATGGTTAATAAAAAAAAAAGAAGCTGATTTTCTGTCTGTTACAGTGTTTTTTTTGTTTACATTGTTCATCATGTTATTGTTTAGTGTGTTGTTTACTCGGTGGGGAAAGTAACTTTAAACAAGTGGCGTATCAATCTTGAGGTACTTCATTTTATTTGATACTCCCCCCCCCCAAAAAAAAATAAAATAATAATTTGTGGATCAAAACTTTGTTCCCTCTCATCTGATTACATTTATCAGCTGTTCCCGTTACATAAACCGGAAGTAGTTCAAACTGGCACCACCTGCAGCAGCTACAACAATAACACGCTGCTGACACACTGAAGCTTCACTATTAGGAATCCAATGATGTCATATAAAATAATACATCAGTCAGAGGGATCAAACCGGCACGTTTTCTTACACGCAAACATTACGCAACATATTTTTTTTTTTTAGAGGAGTGACCGACCGACCTGCAAATCCAGCTGCAGCCAGAGCCAGTCCCACCGCCACCATGGAGCCTGCCTGCAGAGGAAGGAAAAATAATAATAATAAAAAAAGCTGTCAATCACATGAAAAACGTAAAAAACGTAAAAAAAAAACAACAACAAGCCACGTGACCAAAGCTGCGAGGCACATTCGAGCAAAAGCTAACGTTAGCTTAGCCCACGTGTCATCGGCGTTTCCGCACGTCGTCGTCGTCTCGTTAAAAGTAAACACCGCGTCTGACCTACCATGTCTGCGCGTTACGGTCCGTTTCTGGTAGAGCTCAGGACCATAACTTTTGACCTCTCATGTTTCCGTCGCCGCCGTCCGGGCGTTTTCACGTGTTTATGCCAGAAATGGAGAAGGACTGTCGCGAAAGCCGAAGACGACGCGCTGTTCCGTCATCCGCTCCCTTCCTCCCCGTGTAAATAAAATTGGCGGGAAGGAGGATTTGAACGTCAAGCCCCGCCCACAAGGCTATTTAAACCCCTCCCCCCTCCGCTCACCTGTTCGTGTTTGCTACTCCTGGACGCGAAGAAGATGACGTCAGTAAGTTGAAATGATAGTTTAATAAACACACTTTAATTAATTTTTTTCCCCAGGCTATTAACCTCAAAGAAAACTGAGATAATTGTTGGTTTTAATGCGGTCACGTAAATTGCATGCTATTTTTTTTTTTTAATGCTGCCAGTGGTCGTACTTTAAATGCCACTCAGCATTTACTTATTCTGATGCTAATGTTTGTGTGGCCCAGTTAATTTAATACACTTCAGCCAAGGAGTCAACAGAACAATTCAGTGGAAAAGCATTTAAACTGCACTCCAGGCAGCTCAGAGCACAACTGTATAACAGGGAAATTATTTATTCGCGTTAGTTACATGCCATTATTTATGGGAAGCATGCTCATTTTAGCCACCAGAAGCTACGAGCAGTACCAGACCAAAATACAGCTGCAGGACCAAAAACTCTGGGTCGACTGAACTCAGCTGAGCAAGTGACCCTGAACTGCTCTTAATTTTTCAAGAAGAAAAAGTGTCAATTAATGTTAATAAAACTATTTCTATTTTTGTTTTGTTAGCCGACAGGATGATGAGAGGAGCTGCAGGTAATACACATAATTTACTAACGGACAGACTACACTAAAATCTTTCATTGAAAGCCTCTATCTTTTTTATATATATCTTTTAATTTTCTGACCATGGAAAGCACTTTTTGCTTATTGCTTGAAAAGGGCCCTAAATATAATTATTATCATTACAAAAATTATAATTTATTCACTTTACCCAGTTGCACGTCCACTTAATTGTTTTTGGAAATAGTGGGTGTGATGATTTGAACACACTTGTAGCATATTAGTGAACAGCAGGATTTTCACTTGGTTTCCGGAGGGCTTCACGTGATGTGGCGGCGGTGGGCGGTGAAGGGCTGTTATTTGACTAAAAACCTGACTTTTGGACTCTATTCATTCCAATATTCATGAAAAGAAATGCAGTCTGCCACAAATTATCACCAACCATCGGTAAAACAAAGCTTATAGCGAAGCCATAGTGAATTAGGTGGTTTGAAAAAAACGCTTGAGTGGTGCACTTAACTGTTAGGATAACAGGGAAAATGCTGATTCGGCTACTCAAAGTCACTGTCAACATCATTGCAGATATTTAGTGGAAGTGACTCATTTTCTCATCATCTAAATGTATGTGTCTTTTCAAAAATACTGGATGCAGTGCTAATCGGCTTTACGTCACCGGGAGCCGCCTTGCATGTTGTTTCTGTGCTGCAGCTGAAAGCAACTCTTGGAAACTGTAAATTGATTTATATTAAATGAAATTAAAAGAGACCTTTTTCAAGGTTAAATTGCTTAAAGAAATCAAACAGTGTTTACACAACAGGTGTGATATTTAATAACGATAATATTTGGTGGTGTAAGTTGTATTTTACAGTTGACACAGATGTTATTAATAATTTGGGTTGAGGTGAAGTGCAATCACCAGTGTGCACCTTCATTAAAATAATGTGCACCCTCAAAGTAATTTGCAGCTGAAAAGTTTTATGGCTTTAAAACTGTCCTATATTTGATTTCAAAGGGCGAGTTGTCTGAAGGTGCTTTCACACATGCACGACCAGTCTGAACTCATTTAGTCAGTAGTCATGAGAAGCTGTTTGCGTGTCTGAATTAGTTGTATTGGACATTTAGAAGATTTGATGGAGCCTTTGTGTGAAAAGAGCAGGTCATCGTCTGGAGAATTCACAGTGAGCAAGTGGGACGTATTCATGACAAACTAAGTATTTCCAGTTGAAAGTAGGTGACATCTGTAGTGTGAACATCTCCGAACAATGTCCGGACCTGATTCTCCTGTTTCATATATGAAAATGACTTAAATTACAGAGTATAACTCAACAGGAAATATGGTCATTCACATTCTACTGACTGAATTATTCAATTTAACCAAATGTTAAATCTTCAGCTCCGATCTTAATGTAAACGTGTAGATGACTTTTATTTCTTTTTTTTAAAGGTTTCATTCAGTTAAGCGTTCATCATTTCTATTCTGTAAAAACTTCAGTAATAGTACAGGACTTAGAAAATAGTTAAAAAATAGCTTTGACTATTTCACCAGAGCTCAAAGGGACCCTGGAGAATGCCTAATTTACATTTACGCTTTTGAATGACTTAAAAAAAAAAAAAAATTCATTGCCAAGCTTGCGCTTCTTCCTACAGATTGATTATAATACAACACATACAGTGCAGGCAGGTTGATATGCTGCTCACATCAACAGACATAACAGAAAACACAGCGTGTAGGCTACAGCGGCATCTATCACATACCAGCGGGCCTCTGTGCTGCACTGGCATGCAGCTAAACGAGACTCTGTCGTATATCGAGGCTTCCTGGCTCGGGCTGACGGTTAGTTATAGGAGTGAAGACGCTGCGAACATCTGCAAGACTGTCTGTGAGGAGCAATTTAAACCAGAACATTCCCCGCTGTGCTTCTCCTACCGTTGGACTGAAACACGGCGGCAGCTAACACAATGGGACAGTTGAAGGGCCTAATTATTGCCCCTATCATTTGCATAATTACAATGTTTTTCTGAAGCAGGGGCAGTATAGAAATTGTAAATTGTAGTGGACTCGCAGTTTCTCCTCGGTGGAAGTCATATTTAAATGGAGAGCGCCTGTTCTGCTGGCCAGGCAGCCCAGCAAGCCAGTCTCAGGCAAGAGGTCCCAATCAGCCAGCCTCACAGACTGCTCATTCAATAGGATTTAAAAAGCCAACTGTGTGGAGAAATGAGAGTTTTGCCCCCCAAATCATATGGAATTACAGTGCTGGTTGCATATGGAGGGAGCCAGTGGCAGGCACAAAAGCCCACAGGAAGCTGCTATTTCTGTGTGTTTTATTAACCCAACCAAGCAATTTAATTCTTTTGTTCGGGGGAGTTCTACTTCATTGATTAACAAAAGCGGGGATATAATTTTTTCAGCCCCTTTTGAAAAGCCTGAAATGTCAAGCCTTTTAAAGGAGATTATTCTGCCTGTGTGCGATGAATAGAGCCCAGAGTAACCTTTTGTCTACAATTAAATATTCCAGCATAAATATAAAAGAAAATCAGAGATGGGGAAGATTGAGTCAGGAGAGATTGGAGAGGTAGATCCTCTGCCCGATAGTGGCAACAGCCTGGCTCTAATTAGATATGCCAGGCAGGCTGTGAGCAGTCACTCTCCACAGCACGCCGAGAGAGGAGGCAGCCTGAGAGAGGAGGACAGAGGAAACCTATCTGCTCATCTGTCTGTCCAGCGCCTTCCTCTGGGCATCCACAAGGTATTTCAGGAGACTTTGTTTTGTTTTGTTTTCCACCCTTATTTGTTTTCCCGACATCTTTGCCGCCGGAGAGGAGAGAGTCTAAAAGGCAATGCCTTCTGGGAACTGCATAAGCAGATAGGAATGAATGGGGGAAGCGGGGGGGGGGGGGGGGGGGGGGGGGGGGGAGAGAGAAGAAAGTTGAGATTGTTTACGATTTGGAGGTTTGATTAGGAATGACAATAAGATACTTTAGGGATGTACAGTTTTTTTTTTTTTCCCCCCCACTCAAGGAGGTAGACTGTGAGGCTGCCTGGAGGAGATGAAGAGGCGTGATATTAAGTTTTGAGCCTTGCAGTGCTGCATTCGATTATGTTTTGTGAGTTGCAGTTGGCATTTGCATTGTGCACTTAAGGGGCTGAAATGTACTTGGACCGAGTTGACCTGCGTGATGTGACAGAGAAGCGAGCTTTGCACTGTTGTCTGTAGGAAACGTTAATTTGATAATACAAGTTTTGTCATTTAGATGATCGGAAGTTTTTGAGAAGTAGATTGTTGTTCTCTGGAATATGGTGAAGCTGTCATCGTTCGTTTTTGTACAAACAAAGCTTTCCTCTCAACTTTAAAGCAAGTAACAACAAAGCCATTGGATGTTTGCTGGTTTCATTTGCGTTGAGGGCTACTTTGATTGAGTCAGGTTTTAACCTCGCGTCAGCGGATTATTTCTCTGACCAATCAATTTCTGGAGTGACTTCATGAGACCGAGTCATTTCTGCTAGTGGGCGTGGTGCTTCAACTGAGCTGTATGGCATTTTCACACACAGAAGGCTTTTCGACACATGCTTATAGGTAATTTGCCAGCTTTAACATGTTTATCTGAGAATTATCCTTTAGGCTTAAGTCCATTTATGCTTCTTTATCTGTAATATTATGATTCAGTCAAGCCATGTGTTCATCTGTTTATTCTGAGGCTTGATCTGGTCACCACAGAAGAAGTTTCACCAAAGGCTGTGTTGATCTTTTGAAAAACAGAATTCATTTTTACATCATTAAAACTAAATATCTACAGATGTTGGAGAGAGAAAGCTGAGATTAATTTACCTTCATCTACTCTACAAATTACAGACAATTGAAAATGACAAGCAATTTTTGTTTTGTTTACATTACTCAGCTAAGAGTATATTTTGTATTTGACAGTGGAGACAGGAAGAACATATAAACACAATGAACTTATCTGCTGTAAAAAAAAAAAAAAAAAAACATTTAGCATATGAACACGAAAGAAAAGCATTGGTTTTATTGCATGGTTACTCATACACATTGTTGAACTGTTCAATATTCATTTCCTGAGATCCCAACCACATCTGAATTAATCAAATCTAGCTGTATTTGTTTTTTTTGTTTGTTTAAAAGCATACAGAGCTTATCACATGTCTGTGTGTGACCTACAACGGCAAATGTTATCATCAGCAAAACGAAAATGAGGTAGGAGGGGTGAAGACGGCGTATTTACAATGGATGCAACAGCCTCTTCAAACAAGTTAAATGACTTCACATGCAACTGTTCAGTATGCTCGTTTTCCTCCTCACCGTCGTGGATTCTGGATCAATGTTGATCTCCAAACTGCTTCTAAAGGAACACCAAGTCTTGATTAACCTTCACTGGGTCCAAGATATTATCTATTATGGAGGAAAAATAGGAAATGCAATTGTGATATCATGACAAGAATGAGTTTTTATTGCAGTAATGTGCTCTAGTGTAATACATCTATATCTACTTTGCATTAGGTTAATTACATTAGTGCATGTTATATCTGTGTTTGTCTGTCTATCAAGTGGTTGCTGAATCCCTGGAGATTTTCTTCCTCTGAAGACGCTGCCTTATGTCTTCTGTTTTTCCACTCAGGATCCCCAGAAAGACATTTTGACTTTTGAATGAGTTTAATTCAGACGTATTCTCACTATGAAAGGAACCAACACATCTACAGTGTTTATATTGTGGCACTTTAAAACAAGCACAAATTCAGCCACAGCACATTTATATATTTTTAAATGTTTTAATGACAAAAACAAAATGAGATTTTAGGCAAAAGTAGTGAAAGATTTAACAGAAAACTCTACAAACATTTTTAAGCTGAATATCAACGGTTCCATCACGTTTTCTATCTCGTGTTTTTATAAACAGGCGCAAGTAAATTCACCTTGATGATCTCAAACTGTTGCAAAGTAGGCTTCATTCAGGATGAATACACTGTAAAGACTCACTGTCACTTTGGTTTTATTTTTGGAATAAAACTACAGCTTTTTATTCTCTCTGTAAAACACTTGCATTCACTCTGTTTACTTTTTGCATTCAGTCTAACCTTAACCCGTGTTTTAAAAAAAAATAGTATTTAGCTACACATTTGAGGAAAGAAGCACCTCGTGCTTCAAATGAAGTCTCAAACCATTGGTTGCCAACAGAAGAACTAGCCTGGTCTCAGATAGAGGTGTGTTGGGCCCAGCTGCTGAACTACCTGCTGCCTGTTGAGCTGAAGTTACACTTTGTCACAGGTGTTATGCCCTTTATCTTTGATTGTATTACACATAAATACACTGTGATAAAACTGCAGTGCTTGAAATGGGATTTTTATTTGTTAGAAGGAGTTTCATGTCATCAAAACCGAACTTGGAAGATTATTAAGATCTTCAAATCGTCATGCAAAAGTCCATTTTAAATTTTGAGTTTTTTGGTCCGCCTCAGATCCCAGTTTGAACATGCTCCTTCTTATAGAGCAGTGTGGCTAAAGGATAACATTTTTTACTTCGCGGTCAAGTTGCCAAGGAGTGTCGGATGTATACGACGTAAACAAAGACTGGTTCAAAGCCAGACAGGAATCTTTGTTACGTGATCCCGCCGCTCCTTCCCCTTATTTTCTGTCAACTATATTAACAACAACATTTGTAAGGAGCTGTTTATTGGTTTGTTTCCTGGTTCTTCTTCTTCATTTTCTCTGAGCTTGGATTACTTTATAAATCAGTGGTTTTCCACTGGTGGGTCATGACCTCACAGTGTATCACACAGCCATTTTGAGTGTGTCACGGATGTGTTGCATGGAAACCAAAAATGTTGAGTGGTAAAACAAAAGAAGCTGCTGCTGTGCTTTTATTTAGAAAGACATAAGTGTGCGTCAGTAGTTCGCTCTCATTCGAGCATTTGGTAACATGTTTAAGTCTGAAGTCTGGCCTTTTCTTGAATTCAAGAAAAGTCTGCCATTTTATTTCAAAAAGTTTAATTTTGAAACTTGATGTGAATCGCCAGTTTAACCTCCTTATAAAAGCATGTATGCCTCTAGTTCAATAAGTCTGGTTTAAATTGAATTGTGTTTTTACTCCTATTTGAACTGTAGTTGCAATTTTTTTGTGTTGTTTATCTCATGTTTTTAACAGTGCATGACGGCCTTCTCTATCACTGTCAAAAATTTGAAGCATGACCTCATGACTAAAGAAAATTGCGGGTTGACCAGTTGAGAAGCTCTGCTTTAGATATTTATTTAGGTTCGATTTTCATAGTTTTTGCTTTTTTCATTTTGGTTTCCCTGAGGTTAGGTAGGCAGGGAGGTATAGGACCAGCATGCACTTGGGTTGGTTATGGTTTTTTTTTACCAGAGCGAGAGACGCAGAGGAAAAAATGACTCTTCTTCTCTTTGTTCTCTTGCTTCTTTGGGATAAGTGAATCAAAAAACAAAATGGTTTTGTGTGGACAGTTGATTATTTTGCTTGCCACATTACCCATGGTGCATCAGTGGCTTTTGGTTTTTGTTTAAGTTTGTTTGACGACAGTCTACACTATCAAATATAGTCAACCTGCAAAACGGCTTCGGGCTTGAGATTTTTATTTAAAGATTCCAGTGACATTTTAAGTCTATTTGAGCAAGAATGAAAATAAATCTTCACTTGTTTTTTTTCCATAGCAACATATTGACATAAGACGCTTTAAACCCAATTTTCCAAAGCCCAAACCGTCCTACATGTAACTAAAGCAAAGCTCTACCCACAAACTACTCTACATTTAAACTCATTACTAGCCTTTACCTAATCTTAAATTTTATCTTAACCCTCAACAAAAGTGCAAATCCTAAACTAAGCTCCTCGGGAGGTGACTAACATTAAAAAAAAAAAAAACTCACTTTGGTGGGATTTCCTCCTCTTTCCATCTCTCTGAGAACGTCTCAGTCCTCATAAGTAATGAAACATGACAACATACACACACACACACACTCACACACTGAGGCGTGCATGTGCTCCGGCACTACTAACACACATACATAAATCTAATGTCACCTCTATTCCAGCAGCCTGTTTCGTCCCAGAGGACGTTATCAGAGCTTTGGAGGGCTGATTGGAGGAGACGGCAGTAATGACTGCAGGTCGTGAGGTCACAACCCTGTTATGATAACTAAACTGTGAGGTCAAACGCCTGAACGGCAGTCTGCTCTGGCTGATGACGATGCTGCACGATAACAGCAGATGAAAAATGCTTTGTTATTTTAACAGTTTACATCTAAATTTATTCATTAAAGTAATTTGCTTTTTTCATGCCAAACACCAACTGATCTGTCGCAACTTTGTAACACTGACTGACCCCAAAACAGGTATGTTTTGGGCGACGTTTTCCTTTTATCATGAAAGTAATTTGAAAATGTTGAAATTGCAATGGCAGAATTCTGAATGTTTATTTTTAGAGTACTACTTTTGTGTATGTTACAACCATTAAATCATATTGCACATTGCATAAATGGCACAAGATGCCTAAAAATAGTCAGTAAATGACAAATTACCCTGCAGATAAACAAAGTCAAAAATCTTACACATATTTCCGTTTTATTTTGCGTATAAAACGTAACTTGTGTGTCAATTTATTGGCAGTATTGAGTTTTTGTATTTCATTTTCCTCTTTGTGCAAGTTTATGACAATAACCTTCGTAATCACACACTGTGAAGCACTTTCTGTCACAGGAAGTGGATTAATAATGCTGATTAACACAAAAAGACATGAGACACAACTGAATAATCAACCCCAAAGTGAAAGATTAAGTATTTTTCCTATATCGTCAGGCTTGTCAGTGATGTCTTTGACAGTTTCAGACGCCTAAATGCGCATTAAACAGAAGAATAAAGTGAAGAGGAAGCTCTATATAGTTATAGATTACTGTGTTTTCCCAAGAAACAGAGATGTTGTTGAAACACATTTGAAATGTAGTCAGTGGACAGAAACAGTTGTTTCTGTTTCTACATCCAGATGCAGGTAGTCAGACAGGCAGACGGTCAGAGCACATGTTTAAATCTGGCATAATGCTGATTTTTACTTTCCCCAAAGAAGACTGCTAGCTTGGCAGAAAGGAAACAAGAATTATTCAATCAAACAGCTCTCCCTCCGTATCCAGATTTGACTCCGGCCACATAAAGCTGGCCACATAATCCTTTTATCAAACCCTCCGATGGAATACTCTTATTGGAAATGCCCAGAGTGAGAAATAATATTAAGGTCATTTCTATCTCTAGTTTATTTTCTCCTTTAAAAAAAAAAAAAAATCACTCCTGCTTTCCGGTTTTTTTTTTTTTTTTTTTTTTTTTTTTTTTATCTTGAGACAATAATTACTTCAGGTTTGCGGCTGGAGACCCAACTGCTGATTATGAATGTTCTCAGCCCACAGAGGAGGAATCTCTGCCCTCATCAGTAATAACAAAATCAAATTGTGCTCATTTAAAAAAAAAAAAAAAAAAAAAAAAAAAAAAAAGAGAGGCATCTCTGGGAAAGTGGGTTTGTAGTCCACCGCGATGAACCCCGGTCAGGCAGGTTGGAGGGAAAATTGTAATGTGGGTCGGCTGGTGATGATGGCTGGTGGTACTAATATCTCTAAAGTGGGAGATATGGAAGCTGTGAGAGCTGCTGTTCTGCCCTGTCAGCGTTTTACAGCTTTATATCTCTGCTCTCCAAAGCTCTGTGTGTGTGTGTGTGTGTGTGTGTGTGTGTGTGTGTGTGTGAGACTGCGTTTGGGTTCAGGTTGGCGTGTGCAGCCCAGACTTTTTGTGGTACCGAAACAATATTCTCCACTGGAGGGAAATTATCTCTTTTTTTGTTTGTTTGTTTCTACAAAGCTGTTTTGCCTTCGGGGGAGTTCAGGTGTTTTCAAAATGTGAAACCCAAATACAACAGAATGCTTCTTTCATGTGTTTTTCAGATCAGTCTTTGGATAAAAAAACAAACGTGGTTTTGTAGCATGGAAAGTGTCAGATTGTGGGTAGACTGATTTTGATTTGGCTTTGTTGTGGATATTTTATCTACTTATTGCTCCAATAACATGTTGGCTGTATTGCAACCTGCCGTGGCACAGGCCGGTAAAATGGACCAGGGGATGGATTGCCATGAGAGTTGTACAGAAGTCCTGTTTCCTTCGCAGCATATGATGATCTCCTGACTTTTCCTTTTGTGTTTTAGCTCTGAAAACTTAATGGCAGCTATAGACTCAAATGTTAACAGGCTCAGATTGCAGACATTAAAACCTGCTTAATGCCACGAATGATCAAACCGTCATTGCGAGGATGTTAGCGTGCTGACGTCGGCCTCAAGTGCAGCTTCACAGAAATCGTAGCACGGCTGTAGATCTTTTGTCATGTTTCTGTGGAAAAGACTTCATGTGAATTTAACCGATTCACGCTGTCTGACAAGTGATAACCCCTGTTGAAACCAGTTCTTTCACTTCACCAGCTGTTCATTCGTGAAGTTCAGGAGCTGCTCGGCAAGTGAAACAGATCTTTGCATCAGTTTCACTGCGGCACAATATTAGTGTTGACGACTAAAATTGAGCCCGATGAAAGGTGCCGTTCGGGCCAGCTGACCCACCGTTTTAACACACCGATGTAGTGACACCCGCCCACGACCTGGACGCTGATGTGTGGTCAGTGGACCCAGGGATGAACTGACTCCTGTCCGTTTGACTTTCTGACCAGAGAGGCCGTGCAAGATCTCGCAGCGCCATCTTCATCTGGGTGGACTGCAGTGAGTGTGTGTGTGATGATCTGGTAATGGGATAACAAGTCATAGTTCACTCTGCACCGGCTCCTCTGCTGCATGTGTGTGTGTGTGTGTGTGTGTGTGTGTGTGTGTGTGTGTGTGTGTGTGTGTGTGTGTGTGTGTGTGTGTGTGTGTGTCTCAAGACCTATAATTATCCTCCTGAGGAAAACAAGTGCAGAGTGAGTAGTCCATTGTGGAAACGGGATTATAGCCTGTGAAAGAAGAGAACGCTGTGTGCTTTGTGTTGGCTAATGTTTTCAAGTTCAGTCTGAGATGTTTGATTTGAGCTGGATGTGTGTGTGTGTGTGTGTGTGTGTGTGTGTGTGTGTGTCATGGTATTTATTCTCCTGTCTATTCTGCTGAATATGCGACCTTGCTGCCTCGGTATGCGTCATGTTGTCGACCCAGGGCAGGTGGTGATTAATATGACAACACACACCGTGTAAGCAAACACGCTCTTTTTCTCCCACAATCAGACACCTCATTTAGTTTGTTTTCATCGATGTGTACAACCAAAGGGGGGAGCGTGTAGCGGTGCAGAGACGAGAAGAGCGAGAGAAAAGGAAAGAGAAAGAGAAGGCAGACTTTTTTCTCTCTCTGAGTTCCCCGTGTCAGTCGTGTAAGAAAGCCGCCAAACCAATAATTTTGTCAAGTTCTTTTTTTTTAGCGGAGCGGCTGAAGCGTCTTTGGATTGCCACATGTATAAAGGCAACCCATATAAAGCCATTCACAGCACTGAATGAACACGCCATCTGTGGGGCTTTCTTATTTCCTCTTCTCTTTTCTTCCCCTCCTTTTTCAAGCCTTGTAATCAAATTTGAGCAAAATCAAATGGCGGGAGGATAGAGGGAGAGCAGTGTGTGGGAGGTGGAGGGGGGGGGGGAAGGGTTCAATGAAAGTACCTTTTGTTGGTCTGAAACGAGCAAGTAATTTACAAAATGCCCTCCCTTTGTGCAGGGGGCTAAGGGAAGAAAGAAATCAGTAGCTTTTAGAAGCTAGGCCTTGCGCTGCGACGGGCAAGATAATGAAAGCCGTCTTGTGTTTGTGGGCTAGAGAGCATCTCAAAGGCAGACCGGGCCCCGGCTCAGGGTTAGCTTGGCTGCTGAAAAAAAACAAAAAAACAACACTCTCTTCTGTGTGTGTGTGTGTGTGTGTGTGTTTGTGTGTGTGTTTGGCAAAGAGCGGCCAAACAGGACTGCTGTGCCCGGCTACTCTTGGCAGAGGCACTCCGAGGAGCAGACAGAGTTGTCGATGCCGAGGACAGAAGAGGAATCAAAGACTGGTTCCAGCGGCACTGAAATCGGCTGATCTCCTCTTACCTGTTGTCCTGTTGCAGGTGGCAACACCTCGGCAGAGGAGTCCGGAGCGGCGATGAAGATGAGCAGCCGGAGGAGGAGGAGGAGGAGGAGGAGGAGAAAAAAAAAAAAAGACACATCCTGCAGGGATCATTGTGCTGGAGGATTACGAACGGGGCAGGAAGAGGATTTCAGATGGCTGGTTTCATCCGTCTGTTCCTTCACTTCCACGCGTCGGTGTTGGCGCCTGACTGCTGGAGGACACTCGGCGTCTTACCTGCGTGGATCTGCTCCATCATTCACCTGAGTGACACCTGGGGAGGGTCGCTCTCACGGATTATTACAGGTCAGACCGTTTAAAAGGAGAATACGCTCCTGAACTTAATGTAACCTGTTAACTGTCAGCAGCAGTGAACTTCACCAGATGTTGCGTTGCGTCTGGAAGCATGTCGCTTATTCAGCTCACCTGAGATGTAGTCACAGCAATGATGATTAATTAGACACTCAACAGTTCAGCTGTAGCGGGTCCAGTTGTGATGCAGCTTTTCATCGAGTTTCGATTAAATATGTCCTGACAAGAGGTCTTTAGAGTTTATGCAAATGTCCGCTGTCTCTGTGTCCGGCCTGCAGACTGGTTCCTGGACACCTGACTGACACCTGACGTCTCCTGCAGCTCACAGACCGGTGAGTTATGACAGTTTATATTTTCTCATCGCTCTTTCAGTCCGCTCTACGCAGTATTTATAACTCTTTCTCACCTGTTAATCAGCTGTTTTGTCTTGTGAATGCCTTGAACAGCCATCGCCTCTCTGCTCATCCTTAGCTCCTGTCATTTGAGGTGCCTGAATTAGGACTGCACCGTTTTAGCTAAAAGCATGAATGAAAGTATACATATTAAGTCTGTCATCTTATGTTTGTGTTAATAGCTTCTATTAGAAGCATTGAATTTAAAACATATTCCTGCATGCCAAGAAAATCTCCTCTCTACCTTTTTTTTTTTTTTTATCTCTTATGTTGTTCCCAGTTTTGGAGGTTTTTGTGCGCCAGAACTGATCTGTCCTTGAGTTTATTTTGATTAGAGTTACAGCTGAAGATGGGAATCTTTTTCCACAACAGTTTAACAACCAAACGCTCAGAATCTGGTTTAATTCAGTCTTAGTAAAAGGTGCTTAATGTTTATAGCGAATAAATACCTCCGCGTTATAAATCTTTCTGCAGTCCTTTCAGTCAAAGCGCTCAGCACAATGCAGGACTGTTTCCTAAGATATATTGTATTATAGTGGCGCTGCCGCATTGTAAGAAATAACTGTTATTGTGTCTCAAGTAATGAAACACAGTTTTCACTTGTAACACCGCAGAAATCTTCCACCGACAATCAAAAATGACTTTAACCATCTTAAAAGTTATCAAGTGGTGAAAGCTCGAGGCAAACTGTCAGCTGTCATTGTTAAAAAAAAAAAAAGTGAGTTACTGAGAAGTTAAGGAATAAGAAACATCATTTTAATACAGCAGAAGTAAAAACAATCTTTGTTTATCTTGGAATATATTTTACTCTCTTACTCCTCAAATGACACTTTGGATTGAAGTCACATTTTCAGTGAAGCGGATTGTAAAAATCTAAAAGCTGTTTTCGTGAACTCATTTCAGACAGTTAGATTACAGCGGGAATCCTCTGTTGGCGTTGTTGAAAAATATTCCAGGATTGTGGCGTAAATCTCGAACTAAAGTAGAGATCAGGTTTCTGGGAAGTAGTTTCACTGAAAAAGTAAATGACTTTTTTTATTTTTTTTATCCCAAAATCACTCTGTGTCTTCTGAAAGGTACATCGTACACCTTTATGATGTTGAAAGCTGAAGTTGATTCTTATCTTTTCAATGATAAAACTACATTTTTCTAGTGACACTGCAGTTCTTCCCTTTCTGCCATAAAACAGAGCTCAACTTCACTGAGAGATCAACAGTGAGGAATCACAGTATTAAGACTTGAAAGCGTGACGTCATCAGGTGAACTCACCTGTTGACTCTGAGCATGCGCATGGTTTATTGTTTGAGATGTAGCATCCTTTTTACTGCAAATGTTGCGTTTAAAGATGCAGTTATAGGAAACGTGTCCACATCTAAAAATCCCAGTTCCCGTCTCACTCTCACAGAGTGGACATTTACTACAACTACTACCAAGTGCAATTTGAAGGCACTTGTACCTTTCCCGAGGTTTTAGCATGTCTTGCTGAATTTCAAGGCCAAATGTTGTACCTTTTACTCCGCGTCATTTTTTTTGAAGTAAAGCACTTGCTGGTTAATTTGCACATTCAACAAATAAGTTAGGTTTTATTATCACAGTTTCAGATAAGACTTTATTGATCCCGAGAAAAATACATCAAGTTTGTACGACCTTTACGCGCTTCAACACTGACATGGTGTGCACATCAATGCATCGGTAATTAGATGCTCCGACTTACCGGATGTAGGATGTTGGTACGAACCTGTCATTGGCCGACTATTTCAGGCGTCATTGTTCATACTGTCTGTGTTGCCACTTTCAAAATCCCTGTCACAAGAGGAAACGACAACAACAACCTCTGAGCAGCAACCTACACGCTGAAAATAACACATTTGGACGAACATGGGTGACTGTGACTCTGCATAGTCAGAGTGTGTGCTGGCAATGTGACTGGCTGATTGACTCGCTCAACTTAACGCACTCAACCTCGTAATAACTTTTACCCAAACAGATTACAAACTTTGAAGATGGATTATGATTTGAACTCAACCAGTTTTGGTTTTCTGCAGTTCTTGGTCGAGGTTTGAGGAATCATTTTCGGTGGTTTTCATTATTTTAAACAAACAAACAAACAAACAAAACTTGCACACAACTTTGGAAATGTTTCTCTGCTACTTCATCTACACCTCCTCTATTATTATTTTCCTTAATGTGCAGTCACTTTATTGTACTGTTGTTGACATGTTTGTAGTCATTTTAGCCTGTTGATTTGTTGATGTGACCGGTCACTTTACATAACACTCTGATGAGTGGTTGCTATGGTTACCTTCAATGAATTATGCTGTGTGTCTTAAAAACTCTTGAATGCCATTTAGGCCTTGAATCTTTTGTCTTTCCTTCTGTAGACTATAACATTATTTGTATCTTTTGTTCTTGTGGTTGAGGACATCAATGAAGTGTAAGTCAGACCGGTGCTGCGGTGGATTGTGCATGCTGGAGGCCTCAAATCCCTCTTCTGAAGTTTTAGTGTCATCTGATAGAAAACACTGCTGCTTGCTACAGTAGCCTGAAAGTTCATCAGCTTTTAATGGGTGACTTTCAATTTGGGCAAAAAGTTTAATTAACCAAAATGAATTAATTATTGCCTAATAGTTAATCCATTCAGCAATTTTCTGCCACTCATCTGTATCGGGTCACATTAATTAATGACATTGCATTAATTTGTTATACACAGTTGTACAGCTGCAACTATTATTTTTATGATAGAATTAATCGACCAGTTATTATTATTAGTATTAGTAATATTAGTACTTCAGTCTGTAAACGTCAGAAAATAGTTCTCCAAAAACCCAACGTGATGTCTTCAAATGTCTTTTTTTTAATCAAACCTACATTCCACATTCGGCAAACTGTATATAAAACTGAGACAAGAAGCAACTATTCACGTTTGAGAGGCTAAAAACAGCTTTGATTTTTGCAATTTTGCACGAAAAATATCACAAAAGTCGACCATTGTTGCAGCTGTAAACAGCTCAGAAGTACCGACGAAAATATAGTAAAATATCAAAATGTTAGCAAATAATTGTAGGCCTTGTTGCCACTACTAATTATGGTGATGAAAGTGTATTATGTATGGTATTAAAGCGTCTTAAATTTAATTCGGTAAACGCTATAGAAACTAAAGTTGATGTTGCTTCGCCTGAAACGACTCAGTCACCCTTTTAGTAAAGTTTCACACCTTCCCTCCTCCCACTCATTTTTAAAATTTTTGTTTTTAATTCAGGGAACAATAAACAAGCGGGCCACATTAAAATGAGCTGATTTCTCTGTTGGCATATTGAAATGTCAGAATTTGCACTGGAACAAATACGCTGGTTAAAATTCAATTGGAACAGAATGGGTAATGAGCTATCTTGGTGTTGCCACATGCTAACAGGCAGAGTCCCAGTCTGCCTGGAGGGTTACAGTCACTTAGTCACATGGCATGCATCACCGCTCTGATTGTTACCGACGAACAACTGAACCCCTTACTCCCCTGTGTGTGTGTGTGTGTGTGTGTGTGTGTGTGTGTGTAGGAGGAGGAAGTAGGAGAAGATAAGGACACATTGGCTTTTCGCTGTTGTGTTTCTACAAATTACAGTCACACTTCACAGTATTTCAGCCCCAATTTTTTTTTTTTTTTTTTTCGGGATTCCATACATTGCACCAAAAACTTTGTGTTTCAGAACTAAAAGCAAAAAAACAAACAAAATGTGACTGTAAAAAAACAGTTCGGAAGTCGATTTAATTTTTTAATTTGCAGTATTGTTTGTGATCTTTTCGTTCATTCAACCATAATAATGAGAATCTCAAGTATTTCACATAACTACAGTGTCCTAACTCTGTACTAACCCACAGTGCGTTGTATGATTGATAAAGTATACATGGTGTATGTTGGTGGAGCACTCATTTGGTTGGCTGCTGATCTGATTAGTTTCAGAGTTCTTGGGAAGAATTTCTTGCATGCTAAAGTAGTGTGCAGGAATCTTGTTTCATTTACAAAACGTTAACCTCCTCTCTGATGCACCTGCGTAATAGATAATGAGTGTATTAGTCCTTTTCCCGAAAGGAGATGAAGGAAATGCATTAGAATAGCATTTAAAAACACAATAAAAAAAAAGAAAAGAATACATCACACAGAAATCAAAGGAACGGGAGAACAGCAAAGGTTTTTAAGTCGGATGTGAATGTGGTTAGAAATGGGGAGCATTTAACATCATCAGGAAATTGGCTCCATCTGTTCGCAGCACAATGGCCCTTTTCACAGCAGACATCTTGACTTATCAAAGCAGGAAGAGCACTGATGAAACCAATTTAATTAACAAAAGGCTCTGTTCCTTTAAGCGTCCCAGTAAACCATGACAGTGAGCCAGCATGCACGACTGCTGTGACTTTCCCCGAAGTGGAACGTAGCTGTCATTGATACACCTGTGATTTTTTTTTTTTTTTTTTTTTCCTGCTACGACGTGTGAAAAGGTGTACCGCTGACGATGTAGCTGCATGAGTGTTTTTATGGGGGCCTGTAAACATGAAGCATGTCTGAGAGTATCGAAGGGAATATTTCATCTTTTAATTCCAGCAGCCTCTTTTTTTTTTATCTTCTCACCTCCCGCAGTACCACACATCATTTTGAATTTGACCGCAGCAGCATTGTCTCTATTAAATCTCATGGGTTATTAATCTCTGTTAGGTTAGCGGTGTGTTGTGACCCGTGCAGCTCCCAGAGGACCCTCTAATAACCGCTAATGGGCTGTTAAAGTAGTGGGCGGGGCCTGTGCCGCTCATGACTGGATGGTTGGGTCTCACCACCAATTAGAGCTCATCGAGCAGGAGAGGTTGAGGGCTGATTTCATCTGTAATCTGTGTGTGTGTGAGTGCACCTGCATCTGTGTGTGTGTGTGTGTGTGTGTGTGTGTGCATCTGTCAGTCATGCTCCTCTTCTTGCAGCTCGCTGTGCATAGACAGTCATTAACAGCAACAGCCAGTCATTAAGCCCGTCATTTCCTCTGTCTGCCAGCTGACCTACTGATTTGGACAGCTTCTATACTTAACCTGTGAACTGTGATTCCCTCGCTGGCTCCTCATGAGGAGGATGGATGTGTTTGTGGAGGCAGTGTGCAGCTTTTTGTTGTACATTTTGTTACAGTATTCAACATGAAAAAGAAGAAGGCATATTTAATGCCTCCGTGTACCTACGTATGAAAGGTGGGTTTGACGTGTTTTTTTTGTGTGAAAGAAATGTTAAAATGTCAATTCTTTTGCGAATGAAATTAGCGAGTGTTTTCATGTTATTTTCTTCAAGTTTTTTTGGTTTGGTTTTGAAGAAGAAAATGACATGTCCCTTTTCTTTCTGTTGTGCGACTTCATGACATGACAGCGTGATGATCAAAGGCCATAGATGCTGCGTATTCTTCCAGACTGACAGTAATGCCGGGGTAGTTCCACTGAAACCTGTAATCGAATCTATTTTCACACAGGCAGATGGTAGAAAGCATAAACGCGCACACACAAAAAACACGAGCACACCTGCACATATTATAAGTGACGGTATACCGGCATACAAGATGAGTGATCATTAAAAGGTTCAGCCAGAGTGTAACTTGCTCACTATGTATTATTATTATTTGTTCAATCTGTGTGTATCCATTCAGACTTTACTAGATCATGGTTTCTGCAGACGTCTACACATTATTGTGTGTTGGACATTGCGAATCGATATCGTTGAAGACATCAGAAAGTCGCTGCCTTCAAATCCACGTCTTCGCGTCTCTGAATTTTCAGAAAGCTCAGAGTTCATGAATCGATGACGTGTCTGTTGACGGTTTCAGAATAGGAAGAGGCCGTGGAAGTGCATTTTTCCATCGTGTGGCAAGTTGACATATTGTAGTTTTTAATTGTGTAGAATTTTTCTTCCTAATTTAATAACATTTCTGAGGAAAACTCATATTTTCCCGCCGTCACTGTGCCTTTCCCTTTCCTGCATTGTGTGTCGTAACCACAAGCTCACCAGTTCCATCTGATGACGTCAACTGTTCATTTGGGTGCTACGTTAACTATCTATTCTATTTTTGCATTATTGTAGATATTTTTTTTGAATCAGCATATTTGTTACTCAATAACTTATAGTTACTCCACTTTTGGTGTGTTTGCAGTACTAGTGGATTGAAAACCTGTTGTAGAAAATACAGTATGTTCACCCTCATTGAAGTTTTAAACAGGTGTGTCTTCATTTGAATATCCACTAATACCTCCTGACTTCTTCCACTGCTGGGATTAACCTTGCGCTACTTTGTCTTAGCTGCTGCTCCGCGTGGCTCTCGGGAAGCCTCCTGAAGCCCTGCTAGCGGCGATAGAAGCTGAAATTAGGCAGCTTTCTGCCCCAAAGCTGCTGCATTAAGACAGCCCTCACCTTGGCCCTGCGGGAGCCGCGTTCGGTCCTGTTGCTAATCCAAAAGCGAGCGAAGTCAATCAGTCAGACCTCCAGCTAACTAAAGCTACCTCTGCTTGCCTTTTGTCTTCTCCAGATAAGGTAATAGGGATACAGAGGGGGTTAAGGGGAAGTTTGGTGGTCGTGGATTTGAGTCTCGGGGTGCCACGTGTAACGGCTGACCAGCGAATATCTCCGTAAATACAGATGGTCTCAGCGGAGGAGTGGGAATCACGGGGGTATTGTTTTAAGAGGATAAGGCAATGAGAGGCTTACAGAGTTGTATCAGTGGACAAGGACGGTGCCACTCGCATAGTAATACCTGCTATCTAGATGTGACACCTCAGCTTGGCCCTTGAGCACACTAGGCAGTGCTAATATTCCCTTTTGTCTTGTCCCGATAAGCTAATGAGGGTTATAGCGAAGGGTGATGGGAGTGTTACGAGCTGCATTAGTGGACGGAGAGGGACAGTCAAGCTGTTAAAGCCCCTGGTTTAGATACTGCAGGGCAGCTTTCAGCTCCAGGTGTGGGTTTTGAATCGGGAGTTGTCTCATGCTGATAAGGAGGCGAAGTGAGGGGTTAAAATGACAGTTACAAAGGGGAAATATTTATGCTCACCGGACTGTCAGAGATTTGTAATAGCTGCCATTATTGTTATTTTGATCCCATTCAAATCCTCCAGGTGTTTAAATCTTAAAAGTAGTGACAGAGGTCATTTAATTATGCGAACAAACTGAACTTTCACCAACTTCACTTTTTGTTCTTTTTAGCAATGGAATTTCGGTTTTCTTTATATTGCATAACCAGTTTTAATTTTCTAGAATGTTTTTTTTTTTTTTAAAAGGCTTTATATATGGGACATATTTTTTTTATTGATTGCTTCTTTCTGCTGGCTATGTTGTTTATTATTTGTAGTCACTGAAATATCACATTTTACATCAGGATTTTACGAATGAAATCAAATTCTGTTTTATTTCCTGTCGACAAGGAATCCTTTTGGTTTACCTGAACGGTGTAATTATATGATTTATCCCATGTCAATCTAAAAGTTTTCACAATTTGCTTTAACTTTTTCTGCGTAGTGCTGAGGGGAGTGTCTTATTTCACGCATTGTAGTGTCGGAGTGAATTCATGCTTGGTAGCCTCCTGCGAAAATAAACAAATCTAAATGCTCGTCGGGAAGCAGGTGTCACTTCTTTTCTCTTATTTTACACTGACAGACACAGACATTGCCTCATTCTCTATTCTCTCTCTGTAATAGTTTCTTTTCTTTTATCCTTCATTCTGGGGAACAAAGTATTCGACACTCAAACAACAAAGACGTTAGTGGATTACCTGTAATGGACACACTTTGTATCTGAGACTAGTAAAGTGGATGGAAAGGAAAGGAGCCGTATCTTCTAGTTTATTTGTTTTACTGTCCCATTTTTGCTTTTCTTTTGGACTCTATTTTAACTTTTTATTCCTCTTATTTTCTACATTTTATTTCTATCTTTTTATATGTATATAAATATATATAATACCAGAGTATATAACATATAAGATACAGAACACTCATTTAAAAACTGAAAGAAGTCAAACTAAAGCATTTTTCTTGCTGTGTGTGTGTGTGTGTGTGTGTGTGTTGCCTTAAAGATGTTGGATGGATGAGCAGTTGCAGATGTTGTGTGTGTGTGTGTGTTGAGTGCGGATCGAATGCGGATCTATAACTAATGGTGCAGATGATGAGCCAGAGGATGAGGTCTCCTGTAATCGTTTGCCATTCAGCAAGCTGACAGCATCACAATACAAAAGCCTGCAGGAGAGGAAGGACACACGCGCCCGGAGAACATACATGCGCACACATGCAAGAATGCAGACACGCAACGTATGCATAAAATGATGCAAATATAATATATCACCATTGGGAATTTCTGATTTTTAAAAAAATATTTTAAAGAAAGGCCTTTCTGATACACTTTTCATTGCTGCCAAATATCTGCGTACAAAACAGTCCTCTGCTGACCAAAAGCTGCTTCTACACGTTGCTTTTCAGCTCTGCTTCTTCATCTGAGTGCAATTGCAGTGATGCTTCAGCGAAGCATGTCGACAGCACAATAAGTAGTTTGTTTGCCATTTATATTAAACTGCATCATGCAATAATTTCTGCTAAGAAATAGTATTTTCAATGACGTACATGCCAGCTTTGAGGTTTAATAGACCTATATCTACTATTGATTGGAAAGTGTGTGTGTGTGTGAGTGTACAGGTGTCTGTATGTGTGTCTGTGAGCCAACAGCAGTTGTTGATAGCAGTGTGCGCAAGCCTTTTGAGGCCTCGTGGCTATCTCACACACACACGCGCGCGCGCAAAGACTCGCAGAGCCGCACACACATCGACTGGCACCCCGCTCTGCTTTTAGAGCCATTACTGTCAAACAGCTGTTAGTGCGTCAAGAGAAGTGGTGTTGATGGGATAGAGCAAGGGAGGGAGAGAGGCTGAGGGATAAATGGTCAGGGCCGATAGATAGATAGATGGATGGATGGATAATTGGGTGTGGAGGAGAGGGAGGGGTGCGTGGGATGAAGTGGTGGGTGGATGAATGGCAGAGTGGAGGGAGGGGTTGAGGGGGGTGAAGGGCTGGGCCAGGCCTCCTCTAAGTGAAGACAGATTGATGTGGGTGTCAGAGAGGACTCCGGAGAGGAACAGCCCTTTTATTTGACAGTCAATTATCAGATAGACCCAGTGGCCTTGCAGTCCAACAGCCGTCACCCTCATACAGTACGCAAGTGGGTTTCAAGCACTGGCTCGGCATCTAGAAGTGAACATCCGGAAAATTAAATGAGGCCGTAAGAGAAAAAGTGGTGGTTTCAGTTGTTGAGTTTTTTTTATTTTCATTTTTTTTTACTACCTCTCTTATCTGAATCGTACTGCATCCCCAGTTGCTTCCTTATTCCTTTTGTTGCTCCAAACTGTCAGCGACACATTTACTTAGATTAGCATGAACGGCAGAGACCTGACAAGATCATCCAGAAGAAGTTCAGTACGCTTTATTGCCATAACAAGTAGGAACCTGTCTTGTATCCTAAAGCATATTAAAAGCATCATAAACATAAAAGCCCATTTAAATAAACAAAATACCACAGATATAAAAGTCTAAAAAGACAATGATGCATCCTAAAGTGATAGATTGGTTTACACGAGTCAGATCATCTAAAAATATGAAAAATAAAAACAACCTTAAAGCTGGCTGACAATTTAAAATCTCAAACGCTTCCCTCATTAAGTTATTGCACAATTTTTACATTTCACTCGTATGAAGCAATTAAATATGTTTAACTAATTAACATTAGGACTTTAACAAAGTCAATAAGCAGCCAACACATCTGGATTTACAGCGACAAACAAATACTGGCCCGTGTGTGTTTTCCAGAAATGTCATCGCTCTTTTTATTGTCTCTTAAATTCTTAAAGTCACAGATTAACAAGTCAAAATCAACTATAACATCAAGAAAGTTGCCAAAACTTCTCCGGTGACCATCAAGCATGAGTGAACAGTGTGTGACCGACCCATCTCTGTAAATACCAGGAGCGCACAAGCATTTTGATAAGTTCTGTGTGGACTTTTCGGCAGCGCACCAAAGTATGTAACACAAAAAGAAAATCACCTGTCTTGACTTGCAGGACACGTGACACTGCATTTATTTTAAAATCACAGCTCTTACGGTCGTCTGGCATGTTGCTTTTAACCGTCAGGTTTTTTTCACTGTCGACAGAGCTGACTGTTTTGAGTGTCACTGTTTCAACCCACATTTTGGAAATGAAAGATTTGATACTCCCGATAACACCACTTCCTAAATCTGCTCCAACGCCACAGCTCTTTTCTGTCTTTTCGTGTCCTCTGCTTCTGTAATGGTGGTTGAGACTCAGGAGGTAAAGCAGGTCGACAGTTTGATCTTCAGCTCCTTTTGTCCAGATTGTTGAAGTGGCCTTGGGCAAAAACACAGAATCCCCTGAAACACTGATCACCATCATCAGTCAATTTAAATGACTATTTATATTAACTGTAATCCGATCGTTATTATACATTACATCATCTTTTAGTTATCAGCTGCTTGGGAATTTCTACCGTTTTACTTAGAAACATCAGCAGAGTAATTGTCAAATCAAACTATTTTCTTTGAAAATACAAGAAATACTGACGCATCATGGTAACGTAACAGTTTAAAGTACAGGTGAGGAGATCAGAGGGTTTGATAGAGTTTGAATTGCTTTCCACTTTGCCGTCTGTATATTTATTGGAATATCCAGGGTTTTCCCACCATTAGAACATTTAGGTGCAGCACCCAGGTGTTTATAGCTTCACTATAAGCTTTGTTTTACCAATGTTTGGTGATTGTTATTTTTATGGCAGACATTGTATTTTTGAATAAATATTGTCATAATAATAACAGTCCAAAATAATGTGAAATAGCATACTTTTTAGTCAACAAAAAAACACCGCTACACCAGCACCTAAGCCCTGCAGAAACCTGGGGAAAACCCAAATATCCAAGTGAAATATTTTGCACTATGATGGTCAACCAAGTCTGCATGGAACAACTCGCCCTTCAATATATCACCGCTTATGCAAAATCTTATTATATAAGCACAATATTATATTGTAGCAACTAAAAGCTTAGTATGTTTGACAATAATTTAATCTGATGAAAAAAATATATTTTTTGAGACTCTTTTGATAAATCCACTGCAACACAGAAGGCAAATATATCCGTATAAGCACACTCAATGGGGATGTGGACGTTTTTGAAGGGGCCTCGGAGCGCAGCGGCCTTGCAGACAAGGTCAGTGGAGTTGTGTTTCTATTGGCTGGCCGTGGGGCTCAACGATGAAGCCTCATGTGTGCTATTCAGCGTTTAGCCTTGAGCTGGGACGCCACAGGCAAGTGCTGTGGAAAAAAAATAAATAAATTGACACGATCGCCACCCATCGGAACAGACATAGGAATAGATGTACCGTACAACCCTTTAATTGCTTCATCAGTTACAGTGGTGGTTGTATCCCATTTAAGCCAAATGGGACGGACTAGAAGTTTGAAGCACTGTTAGCCTGTAGTGGATTACAACAATTCAGCTTTTAACCACGGGCTGACATTTAGACACTAGACACATAGATAACAGAAAAACAAATCTACATGTCATCCAAATACACTGTGTAAAGTACAGATGTATTACAAAGGTAAAACCCACTGAAGTAGAGTGTTTGGAACAACATACATTTCTTCTTTTGCTGTTTTGTGGATGCTAGCGGAGAGCGGTGTCGATCACATTGGGCCATAGTTTCCCGCACTGTATGTGTTCAGTGGGTTTGACGTCTGGTGACTGTAAAGGTTATAGCGTATATGACACATTTTCATACTCATCAAACCGTTCGAGGAACACCTGAATTATGTTTCTGTACTAAAATATTCCTGAAATGTGTAACTTTGCTGCATCCTACCTATCTTTGTAACATACAGAAACATATAGTATTTCTAAGGCAGGTCATCAATCATTGTTTCCTCGATTACTTTTAAAAGTTTCTCCATATTTATATAAACATGTTTTGGTAAGGACATTACGGTGCATATTTAATTGAGTTGTCATCCAGAGGTATTGTAGGTGGCTAGAAAGAAAAGAAAAAAACAAAATAAGGGAAGAAATGTCATCCGCCCTGGTAGGCTCTGTCCATGGTGCTGAAAACCAGGCAGCTGCATCCAGTCAAACCAGGACACCACAATGACATCAAGACCTGCCCAAACAAAACAAAGTAAGAACCACAGGAGGAATTTTGCCATCAGTAAAGCCACGAGTGAGCACAGAGAGCGTATTTAACCCACGCTTTTAGAAGGAGGAAGACCTTCCTCTTTGTATTTTATGTACACAAAGCAGCCAGTATCCATCTCATACATTTTTGTTGCTACAACGAGCAAATGAGCAAACTTCAGTTTTCTGCCCTCCGTCACATCAGATATACTTATCTCTCAAAAAAGTTGCAGCTATTATCAACAGTAGTGAGATACATGCTGACGTTGGTCGCACTGAATTTGCCAGTTTGATATGATATATTTGTTGGGTGTGTGCGAGTGCGGCTGGCAACACTTTTTTCGCAGTTGTGCAGTGACTATATTGGATTTTGTTAATTGTTATTAGCTTTTGATTCAAAGGCTGAGAGCTAAAGATACATTTTCCAATTTATAGACATGACATAGACATTTACAACACGTTAGGATAATGTCAAAACAGACTTTTATAGTCACCTCACTGGACAATAAAGGTCTGTTCTATTTAATATCTTGAAAAAAGTCAATCAAGAAATAATTCCGATTTGTTACAGCAACATCATATACAGTCACCTTTACGTGTCACAAATGTTGTTATATTTAATGTGAAATGTTAAAGAATTTAACGATCCTCTCCACAAGGAAACCCAGACTTTTGATCTCTCACTGAATCTTTTCAATTCAAGCTGCTTGGTTGCACTCTTGTACTGTGCACTCCATCATACCTGCATAAAAACCTTCCGCAGTAGCGTGTCCTTCCCCATACAGAGCCTCAGCCGTCCCGGAGTTTATCATCAAAAAGCAAGATCGCAAACACAGGAGAGTCTCAAATGAAAACATCTGTAAGCTGCTCGTTTTTTTCTGACGCGGTTCAAATGAACAGCATTTAGAAACGAGATCGGGAAAACAATGAAGCAGGTTCGCAAGTTCAATGCTGGTTTATGTGAAGTCAAATCAACCTCTCCCATACACCAAACCTTCAACGGGACTTAATGGATGTTGGTTCATCTTCTCTTCTCCTCATCCCTCTCTCGTCTCGTTTCCGTATGATTTTAACAGCCCTAAACATTTGAGCACTGTTGTTACAACAGAGACATTATTCTCAGTGCTGGTTGCACGTTCTCTCCAGGATTCATGAATGATGACACAATGCTCATATTTCTATTTTTTTTTTTTTTTACACATTCTAGAAAATATATCGGGTTATTTTGTGACATGTCTTGCTTTAGGTTTTATTGGAGCAGTCACAGCGTGGAGGAAACACATTTCTGTACTAACTGCTCTGATACATCCAGCAGCCGTAGCTCCCTGATTCTTTAGGGCCTGATTTCTGTGTGAGCACATTTCGTCGTGCGCACACGTATCTGTTGTGTGTTTGTGTGTGTATCAGCAGTGTGCTATCAGTGCCCCCTGCAGTAAAAACCAAAGGGAATAAAGAGACGAGAGAGCCGGGGAGACACCGTAGAGGGAAGATAGGGGGAGAGCGAGCGAGAGAGGGAGAACAAGAGGATCGTTTTCATTATCTCCAGCCCACAGAGGAACTTAATCACACTTCATACAACAGAGAGGTCTTATAGCCAAAGACCGGCGGATCCTGTGTGCAGAGGTATCCGTAATATACAAACCACGCTGAGCTCTCGGGAAATTCACATATCACAAAAAAAAAAGCACGAACGGAGTGAATTCAGAGGTTATATTTTTACAGGTAATGCACTCTTTGTGCAGTTAAATAAAATAACATGCATGTCACTTAAAATCAGACAACCTTTGATATAAAAGTCCCAGATCAGCAGCAGCATTACAATAGTGGATTGTTAGAGAATGAAATTAATACAAACACAATTTCTTTTTTAATTATTGAACTTCTTGGTGTCACGACTGGGAAATATTGTCATTTATTCTGATGATATCAGGCGGTGTGTTGGCGTTCCTCCATCAATGCAGCTATAGAGGAAATAGTATAGAAAGCTGCATTCATTTTGATCCTTTCTTTATTTAACTGTCGTTTATTTCTCAAACGATTCTCATGAAGTGGGTCACCGCTTTCATTTTTAAATGGAACCAGTTGTTGTGTCTAACGAGAGTCTGAAAGCTGCTGTTGACACAAAATGATCAGATTTTAAGATGCTGAATGTCCAAAAATTACAAACGATTTATTTAAAAAAAAAAAAAAAATTCAATATCTGACATCTGGTGCAGATTTTGTAAGAAGTCCATGAGCAGAAAGTAAATCCAACTGAGGACATCGTGGAACAAAATATTGTGTACTGGCAACTGGAGAATTACATTTAAAGACCTGCAACCTTGGATAAAAAAAATATGCCTTTTTATTGCTGCATATTTAGCTCAAAACGCTGTTGGATTTAGTGTGGAAGTGTATTGACAGGGTTCAATTGCTTATATTTTCCATCTGTGACACCATTAAAGAAGAACATTTCAGCTGCGAGCAGGACTTTACAAACCTGCAGACACCTTTTGTGTACAGGTGATTTTTTTGTTTTTGTTCTTGTTTTATTTCCACGAGGTAAAACTCGTTTCCTCTGTCTAATCCAGAACCCTGCAGTGTCTCAGGTTCCTGCTTCACAAAACAGAATATCAATTTCAGTTTTTGCTGAAAAGGTACCAATTAGGTAAAAATATGTTATTTGCCTGTTTCAGTTTGGACTCATTCGGTTCTATTTTTTACTTCCATGCAAACTGTTTGTGAGCAATTTTAGCTGAAAACATCAAACCGCTCTCAGCGTCTTTGCTATAAATATTCATTCAACATTATACAGTCATTTATTTATAAAAAAAAAAAAAAAAATTCCTCAGAATTTATTCAAACAATTCAAATATGAGCTGCTGTAACTCGGTTCACATTTTACATTTCATACAAGATGTCCTGTTCACTTAAAAGGGATGCCATCAGTTTTATTTACTCACCTTTTTTTTTAATTATTATTATTATTTGTAAGGCTAAAATTTACCAATTACAGATCCGTAATTCTCCTTTCTCCTCAGCTTTATGATGCTTTGGAGCTTTTTTCTGTGTCTGCAGCAGTGTGGTTTTAGCTTCAAAGAGGCTCTCCTCTCTGTCTAATCCTGTTATGGAGGCAGCCGGGGCTCCAATAGATGGCATCATAGCACTAGACTTGAGGCATCTCTCTGCTCTGCTCTGCAGTGCTGTGGTGGGATGCTGCTCATGAGCCATGAGCCCAGCTCTGGGATGTGGACGGCTTGAATGAAATATAAAAAAAATAAATAAAAAAAAATAGCGTTCAAAATTCAAAACCGCAACAGATTTCTTTAAAAGTTTGGCTAAATCTGAGTAAAAATTTGACAAATTCTGATTTAATTTGAATTACTAAATTATATTTAGAGTGACAGTGATTTAGATTTGCATTGGATTGTTATTTATAGCGTCAGAAAACAGTTCTCTGCTTCTCAACATTAGGTTTTCTGGCAAATTGATGAATACACCTGTTTTTACTGAATGTCTTAATTGTAAAACCCAATTTAAGAAAATATAATTTTTACAAAAACACCTATCAGGGCTACTTCATGTTAATTTATCATGAACAAAACTGGTGAATCAAGTTAATATGACACAGGAAATATGACTGTGTGTAGCATCTAATTTCCTCACTAATTTGTGTTATTTTATTATGTTTTGGTCTCTTGAAGCCAGTCAGTCCTGTAACATGATGTGATCCACTCTGCTGTTGACAGTTATGACTCAGGATTATGACCTGTGTGTGTGTGTGTGTGTAGTCCCGTCACCAAACCATGTCTCTGTAATGTGATTAATCGCACTCCATTATACCGCCCTCATTTGTCCCACAATGCACTGTTTTATAGGGAATTAACACAGGTTTTTATTGGCTCGTGCAATAAATCAACAGCAACATCTCGCTGCTAGCATAAAATAATATTATGTGGCCGATGTGATTTTTTTTTTTTTTTTTTTTTTCGTCAGTTTGGCATCGGAGCAGCCCTCCTTAAATCTGTCGTTCTCGCTTTTTAACTGGAGATATGTGTGTCTCCGTTGGCTTGTAATGTGTTTTTGTGTGTGTGAATCCCCTGCTGGTCTGTTTCGTGCAGACACTTCAGACAGGAGAAAAGGTAGTCAGCTCGGATAATGGAGCGTTTCTCTACAGCAAATGTATAAAAGGGGCTCCTGAAATGACAAATGATTGTGGCCTAAAACAGGCAGAGACACACACACAGAGAGAGAGAGAGAGAGAGGGAAAAAAAAATGTATTCATTAGAAATTACATGTGGATGGCAGGGAGACCTGTGTTGGTTTTCAGTGTGGCTGAATGTCGTGATGCGAATTTGTGTTCGGTGCACAACACACAGAAACACCGATTTTCAGTTATTTTCTCTGAGAAATTTTCCTGCAAGTATAAAAAACATAGTTTGATCAATTTGGTTTGTAATTTCAAAATGTATTATAAGGATGTGAACTCTTAATCATGTGGAAAAAAAATAATATATATATATATATTGCTGTAACAACCAGTTATTATTTGGCTTTAATACTGTAGAGATACAGAAATACTCTCAAGATGTGTTTTCTTTCTAATAATGGAAGCAGCTTTTGTGCGGTTGTAATTTGTCTCTGTGATGTTGATATCACATTGCAGCTCTGTAATATTTAAAAGGTGAAAGCTCCCCGCTGGATTTTGTTCTTTTTCTCCTTCGGATAGAGGTATCATATCAAAATGACAGCGGCTCCATTTAATGTCATTTAAATCTCTAACTGTTGTGTGCAGACTGATAATCTTCCTCTTTGTGATCTGTGGACTAATGAGACCTCTCCTCTCTGCCTCTCTGTGCTGAAGTCTACATCCTAATTTCTTAATGCTGAAGCCCAAAGAATTGGCTGCAGTGTGGCCTCAGTGGAGATCCGCACTGACCATGATTTGATTGAATAAAGGGAGGAAAAAGAAGGTGGTGGTGGTGGTGGTGGGAGGGGGGGAGGGGGTCAGAAAAATAGAGGCACAGTGAGAAATAGCGACTGTGCCAAGCATTTTTAAGGCAGTGTTGATGAAAGGCTATCATTTTAACCAATTAAAGGGATGCAGGGAGGGAGAGAGAGGCTTCATTTTACACTAACAGGTCGCACCTTTGCATACGTGGAAGAAAAAAAAAAATACGCCAATCTTCACTTTTGCTGCAAACCTCCCCAAGCAATGTCAGATTTGTGATTAGCAGAGAGGGAAATGTGAAATAATGTGTAATACCAGAAGTAGAGGAGGGAGACCTTTTAGAGGAGTGTGTGTGGAGAACTGTGTCATCTGCTATCCTGCTAACATCGCCGCTCATCCTAAAGGTTAAAGCGTGGCCTTCGCTGCGAGGCATGAATACAGAAATGAATATGTGTAGGAGCACTCTCAACGTGGCGATAAAACACACCATCCTGAATCACATTTTCTACTTCTATAGATTTTACTTCAGGACTCGTGTCACTATTTAATTTTTTTTAATTTTTTTTTCCTAGCTGTTTAAAAATAGTTGAAGGAGCCACAAAGAGCCAGAAGCACAAAACTGTTACGCTAAATTATACATAAAATCACACACATATAACAGCACAAAACGGAGAAGGACATATTTAGATGTATATTCAGAGTATTTGGTTTGTATTTTACACAACCCTTACTCCTTAATGCACTTACTTTAGTGCATCATTGTACCCTCCACAGGTTTGAGTCTGTTTAAAGCCTTGTGTGCCGCCTTTATTTGTACGTTTTCAAATCTGATACCGTTCAATCTGGCTTTTATTTAGAACTATTTCCCAGCTCTTCAGTCAGTCTTTTGTTCTTGTGCTTTCTTCATCTCTCAGTGTTCTTTTCTTCAGCATCATAAGCACGTCTTTCCGTCTCATTCGACTTGTCTTATTTCCATTATGGCATTTCCCCAATTTTTTTATTTTTTTGTCCTCCATCCATCCATCAATCGATCGCTCCATCCTGAGAGGCCTGATATTTCTAACTCGTCACTTTCTTTTCATCTGATTATGTTGCTGAGACACACAATACATTAACTAGTACATCATAACCGACGTTTTAAAGTGTGAACTTCTACCAGTCTGCACTTAGTTTTATTTTCAAATGTTAAAATTCAAATTATCTTTATTTGTTGGGAATATTCACGACCAAAACCAACAATCCTATAACAAGTGTTGTCTTTCTATAGTTTATGCAGTCTTCTGTTGTCAGAAAACTACTATAAACACATCAAATAGCGACTGTGTAACACTTGGTGACATGTTTCCATCATTATGAGCCAAATGTGATGCTGTAAATACTCACTCGCGTGCCACATGCATGTTAATCCGCAGGAAAAAGTAGTCCCCGACAAATTCAGTGTTGGAAAAAGGTGTTGAGAAGCTGATGTCACTGCTGTTTTTGGTCTTTTTGTGGGATTTGTCAGCAGTCAGAAAAAAAAAATATAAGAATAATGTCAACCTCACCCCGTATAAGAGGTGACACGGTTTATTATTTCTGGTGGCAACAGGAGAGTCATTTTATAGTGATGACATGTCAGCGTCAGATAATTGGATTAGCCTCAACTACATTTAGGTAAAGTGTGTTAAATGATTTCCGATTCCCATCAGCGCAGTGATTTATTTATATAAGAAAACATCTCGCTCAGTGTCACACTCGGACTGTAAACACACACACACACACACGCTCTTCACACACACTCTCACAGACTACACGAGTGTGCTCATACACATTTAATGTATTAGTCGCAGATCAAATACAGGCTTCCCACCTACTTCCCTCCCCAGAGAGAGCCCGGGTGAGTGTGTGTGTGTGTGTGTTATTAACCCCAGCACCACTGCTGCTTGTCTGCCAGCATTAACCCCATTATGCCCCCCCCACCACACACACACCCCACCTCCCTCCATCCATCCCTCCTCTCTTCTCCTCTTCTCTCCTCCCTCTCTCCAGCCGCTGTAATGAAGTTCAATAGGTGCAGTTTTCCTCTCTCTCTCATGTGCTTATTCTTTCCTCGTTTACCCGCTCCCTCCATCTCTCTACAGTTGGCAGTGGCAGAGGTTAGACAAGCACACTCTCTCTCTCTCTCTCTCTCTCTCTTCACCCACCCCTCCCTCCCTCCCTCTCTCCCGCCCTCGCCAGGTCCCAGAGGTGCTTTCTGCTTAACAAGGCTGGATATCTGTTTCCTAAAATCAATCGTCTGTCTTAAACGAACATCCCTGACCATCTGCTTCAGTGGCTTACACACACACACACACACACACACACACACACACACACACACACACACACACACACACACACACACACACACATTTCACTGTCTTTGCCTCACTGGAGCTTCAATCCCAATATTTGTCGAGTGTGTGATCCAGCAGGCTCCTCAAGGGCCCCCGAGAGCCAATGCTGGGGTCCTCCCGAGGCCCCTCAAGCTCCCCGGCCGGGGGCCTCGCTCTTGGCCCCGCTCCCTCCCTCCTTTTATTTTCCCTCTCTCCCTCTGTTGCTTTTCTGTTTGATTAATCTCTAAATCTGTGTGACACATGGACCAGGCTCCGGGACTGTGCCAGGCAAGTGTGTGTGTGTGTGTGTGTGTGTGTGTGTGTGTGTGTGACTGAGTGTGTGAGTGTGTGTGTGTGTGTGCGCGCGTGTCTCTGAAAAAAATGAAATGCACAGCTAATCCCTTTAGCGAGCTGTTCGCTGTTGCATTGTGTTTGGGTGGTAACAGTGGCACTAGAAGACTTGACACTGATAATCTCACGTCTCTATAAGATACTCTCGCCCGTGTTGACCTCGTGACCTTTCGGCTCGGCGATGCTCAAACTTCAAAGGAACGTTTCTAACCATCCAAAACTTGTTTCCCAACATCCATCGACAGGTCAACTTATTGGGAAGCATTCAGGTATCCCTCGGCACTTTATGCGACTTTAAATGACAGATGACAGTATGAGTCACTATTTTAAGCTTATGGTGCAAGTTATTGATCTGATCCAGACTTTTTTTCCGAGTCAACAGTATGGTCAGAAAATAAGGGGAGAAATGGAGAGTGACTTGTAATTATTATTCCCTGCAACCAGGAAGGTTCACGGTTGGCACTTAACCTCTATTCCCCCTGGGTGCCACCTCTAATATAACCAGTTTTAAATTAATTGATTCAATAAACGATTTTGTTCAATAATGATCTGTGTCACGTTATTACCAATAAATAGCAGTTTAATTAATCTATGCCCGTGTTTTTAATAACACGTATATGCCGCTCGCCTGCAGCTTGAACCGGGAGCTCCATAATATGACTGGATTGGTTCCTTCGGTTTGTGACGTATGAAACGCTGACTGTCTTCAAAGTGGAAATACTGATAAAGTATTCTAGGATATATAAAACAACACAGGTTCATCTGAAAGACTTGGAAGGTGTCCTAAAAAGTGTTTTGGTCACCAATCAAGCTATTATTGGGTAAATGCAGCTGTCTAAATCTGAAATTCTACACTATAGAACAATTCAGAAAAGATAATAAATTAGATGTTTACTACTTTAAATAAAATTATTAGCTTTTCCATATTTATGACACAAAAAAAAAAACGGTCAAATTCCAGGATACTAAACGTGGACTCTTGCCAGCTTCAACGCAACACATTTGGCTTCCCTCTTTACAAACCCCATATCTGTTCAACCCCAGATTCCTCCCCCTCCTCCCTGAAGTCTCTATTGTACTCCTGTATTCCCTCACCCCCAATCCCCCCCCCCCCCCCACACACACACTCCCTTCAGTAATTACACCCAAAGTCAAAAGACGGTCCTGTCAATCAAACACTCAACTGTCACTTTCTCTGCTTTGTCTCGCACATCTCTGTCCGTCCGTCCGTCCGTCCGTCTGTCTCTGCTGATTTCAGGCTGTCAGAACAGAGCAGTGTTGTTCTGCATGTGTTCAGATATGTTGTGCGTTTCAGTGTGTCTACATTTGTGTGTGTATATGCGTGCTTCCTGGCAATCAGTCTTGTTAGTTTAGATTTCTTCATAGCTGGCGTAGCCCCGGCGAAGCTACACACACACACACACACACACACACACACACACACACCAGCATCTCTAGCACTTTTTAGACAGGAAGTCCTGCTTTGGGCCCATTAGTGTGCGTTAAACAATAACACCTGGTGCTAAAACGTTTCACGCTGACAGAGCCACCCACAATCATCTCCTCTCACTTTGGTTTGACGTGGCGGTGGATAAATTAACCTGGATGGAGGTCGTTTCGAGCAGGCTGTACAATGAATGATTGACAGCCTTCTCATTCACCCGGACATCAACACGAGCCCTCCGTGCACCCGAATGGACAAACGCACCGTTCGCTGACTCTGTCGTCGGTCTGAAAATCTCCGCAGTGAAAAACGTGTAGTTTGTTGTATTCAGCTACAATATATGTATGATGTCCATTAAACCTCTTTAGTATGTTCCAACAATCGTGATATGAATACTGCCTCCTCATAGCTCCAACACCCCCGTGGAAGAAGCTTATTTATTGTCAGACAGAGAATTGCTCAGATTGTTCTGAACAGGTGGATTATGAGTGAAGAAGTAGTTTATGCTGCAGGAAGTGGTTTCACAGTGTTTTGGTACATTTTAACCTGGTTTTGGTGAAATTTATTGTAATTGCTGTAAATTTAAACATCTGTTCCCCACAAGCTACAAACTCAGTGGTGTTTTTTGAAAATAAATCTTTGGGAAAGTATGAAGTAGGAATTTTTCAATGGTGGCCATGCAGCTTCAGAATCGGGCTTCAGTTTGTAGTGGCAAAAGTTTCTTAACTATGATAACTATCAATGATATCATCTAATCTTTGACTCTTTTCATGTACTTCTTTTCCACGTTTTTGTACGTTGAAGAAAAAATGGAAATTGTGACATGTACTCTGAATGCGCAAGGATGCCTTTGTACATCAGACACACACACACACACACACACAGACAGTTTCAGCGAGCGAACGTGGGGCTAATAGGGTTAATTGTCATGTAAAACCATCACTGGAGTCAACTTCACGGCCAATCACTCAAAATCTCTCTCACTCACACACACATATTTACACTCACTCCCATGGGATCTGGCCTTGCCCAGATGGCTTTTTTCCCAGTGGCTGTGTGCTCTAGCGTGTTTGTGTGTGTGTGTGTGTGTGTGTGTGTGTGTGTGTTTGTCACTGAGAAGTGTGTATGTGAAACCCTGGCAGGCCACAAGGGGCTTTGCGGTGAACACGGCGCATCTTCTCCGTCTAATTAATTTACTATTATATAGCACCTGTTTCAGGCTAGATAGAGCTGGGGGTAGTGACACGCACACACACACACACACACACACACACACACACTGAATACACACGAGCTGATGAAATGGAGAGGTAGTGGGGGAGACAGGGCAGCGAGGCAGGGGTGGACAGAGTGGAGAAAATAATAGCCACAGAGGTAGGGATAGGGGAGAGAAAGGGGTGAGAGGGAAAAAGGATGGAGGGAGAATGAAAAGGCGGGGGGAGGGGAGGTCGGAGGGAGACTGTAATAAATGGGTTTTGAACTGATTATATTAAGCCGATCCTTTGATCATGTTTAAGGCCTTAAAATGGAAATATGTTTTCTCTGATTGGGGGTGGATGGGAACTGGTGGGAAGAGGAGGAGGGGCAGCTCATTACACTTCAACACTAGAAAGAAAATCACACAACATGTACAAGTGTGACAATCAGATTCTCATCTATCACATAAACGTAAATATCGCACCTTCCAACTGCTCATCTGTGCACGTCGTACCTTTGTTTTAAACATTGTCTTCTTTGAAGCTCATTCGTAACTACGATCTAATTATTTCTGACCTCCCCCTGACTACCTTCAAGACCCTCATAACCTATTTTTATTCAGCTTCTTAGTCAACAGGATTATTCAATCAAGCTCTGAATGTTAAAAAGACAGCAGTGGATGTTCAAAAGGTACACGAACTGTTATGTTTCATATTATAAAGGCTCTAAACATTGGAAATCTGAAAATGGTGCATTTTTTCTTTTCTTTTTTTACATTTTGCCTTGGGACGAGATGTTGAAGTCCCCTGAAGTCATTTTTAATTCATGCAAATCAATTGCGCTCCAAAATGTGTGGTTCTTTTATAAAATGTCAAAGGTACAGGCTTCTGGACATGACATTTTCAGAAAGAAAACGGCAAGAAAACGATCACTGAGCTTAAATTCATGTCACAGAGCCGCTAATGATCAAGCTGCTGAGAAATCTGAAAACGTGATGGTGTCACGTTGATTAACAACTGTGAACAAAAAAGGCTATTTAATTCTCTACTGTTTAGGGCTTTTACATTATCCGGAGGTTATACGTCTTTGTCTTTAACATCATTAAAAATGTCGTTTTACAAAACATAAAAACTGGGGAAGAACCAGCGACTCATTTTACAACTCTGTTGTAGTTTAATTGACACGGTTACATCTCCCTCCTAGTTTCAGCTCAGTTCAGTGTTGCTCACTGAATAGCTTACGATACTCGCCAAGCTTCAATCGGTGGTTTGAAATATTACATGATAATGGAGCTAAAACATGTATCTACTAAAAAAAAAAAAACTGAATAGACAAGATGGCGGTGGAGGCTACAAACAGCAGTTGGTGCGATGTGGACGGTTTTGCTGCCGTCTGGTGAACCTCAATGCCGACGAGGCTGTTGGATCATTTGGGGTGATCAAGAGAAAAAAAAGAAAATATAGATTTGGGTTTATGATAAATTCCTGAATAATTTCTACTGACTCAAAGTGGCTAAAACTGCGTAACAACCTGACAACGCTGCCGACTCGTTTAGTAGCGTTATTAGTTCAGATATTTCAGGTTCTCATGCTAACATGTAGCGCACAAACAATAAAAATGAATCGACCTTTAATCAAACGAAATCACAAACCAGATGAACCTCCTTCCAGTAGCAGCAAATCAAAACAAAGACGCCAAAGAAGGGATACCAGAGCAGTCTGCCCGAAATAATATCTATCTTTCATCTCATTGTTATATAAGCCTTGTTCAAACCCCTTTAAGCTTAATATTAATGTTGTCTTATGGCCTCAAAAAATAGTTTTCCAAAGATACCAAATGTGTTTTTTTGTAGGTGTTCTGGAGAAATGCAGAAGTGCAAAAATGGAAAACATCAATTTAGTTTGAAATTACTTTCTCAAATGTCAGTATTCTGAGTAATATTTGGCTTCATTGATACACCAGAGCCTCGACATAACATGGAAAAAATGGCTTATTTCAACTTTAACGGCAGCTTAAAGGGAAATGTAACAAAAGTATGTGCAGATAATAAGTAGTTAAATGGCGTTATCCCTGTACCTGTTTCTGAACTGCCTCTCCTCTCTGGCATCATTTCTTCCATCAAGCCCCCACAATCTGTCAGTCAGTCAAGCGATCACTGAGTAACACATCATCCCAGAGATGAATACACTTTAATTAAGCGCAGAGCGAGTTCTTCCATCTGTGGGAAACGAGTAAAATAAAGCATCAATGATACAAGAACAACTCCGCTCCCAATACTGTGATACACCACCACCTCATCTCTCTCCCTCTTTCTCTTTCTGAGTTCATTAGTTTCCAGACCGGTGCTCCTCCTGGATTACCATAACCTGTCAGCCATGAAACACCACAAAACAATTTTCTGCTTGTAAAAAAAAAAAGAGAGAGAGAAGAAGGAGAGAGGAAAAAAAAAAAAAAAAAAAAAAAGCCCACCTCGCTCTGCTGCCTCTCACAGCCACAGAGATGAGAGAGGGCGGGGAAGTTACGCTACCTGTATGTTTTTCTAATGAACACCACACTGAACTAATAAAAACATGTCAGGCGGGGAGAGATGCTCGGAGTAAAGGGGTTGGACGGAAATACTTGAAAAGTAGAATTAATGCAGACAAATACATGCGTTTTCAAACAGGTGACAACTGGGTAAATGAGTTACTTGATTTCCAGCTGTGAGGAACAAGCTGTGTAATAAAATGAATCCGTCAGCAGCTGCTGAAATTTGAGGCCTTCACACACCGGGGGCGGTTTTTCTCCTGTAATTAATCCGCACGTCAATAGATGTTTTTGAATTATTGTTCAAATTACCACACAGAACATAAATATTACGCGGCAAAAAAGCTGGCAAGTATTTTGCATTTCTGTGTCGTTTATTCGTCATGCTGCTAGTGTTCAAAGAACTTTAAAAGGAGTATGCTATTTTTATATTATTGTTAATTTACAACTCTGCCAAGAAGATAATGCTGTAAGTCTTGGTTACAATCCAAATCTGCCGGCCCGTGGACTACACAAAACCCATTGATCACAATCTATACTTAGTTTTTAAGCATAAAAACAATAATTTTAAATCTTGTTTTTTTTTTTTTTTTTTTTTTTTTTTTTTTTACATTATTTGCGAGTGATTGAAAATTTAACCTTTTTCAAACTATGTGAAAAAAAAAATGTGTAGAGAGTATGAAGTATGAGAGAGATTGACGTTATGGATAATAACAAGGCAGAGATTCATGGCTGTGATGAAATGCAAACTCTTGTCTGCTGTTTGCATTTACACGTTGGATGCCCTGAATGCCCGTGCACCTCCCAGGTGGATATGTAGACCGCTTCATCCATACTTGCCATCCTATTAGTAAAAGTCACGAGACTTCCTGCACTGACATTGAACACTGGCATTGGGGGGAAATAGTACGGTGGAAAATTGTCCTTCCGTTTCTCCTTTTGTTATCCGACATCTGTGCACAGCGGCTGCAGGCTAAAAGCAAAGTAGACGAGATGGCCTTCTTGCCACCAACGTGAACGCTGAACGTGCCGAGGAAGCGGAGCAGAGACTCGACTCTGAGCTCTCTCCGGGTGTCTGAACTCCTTACCCACCACGTCCATTGAGATCTTGTTCTTTCGGTCACTACCTGAAGCTCTTGGCCCAAACTGAGATTTGGGCTTGAGAACTGTCCAATAAAAAAGGCGAGTCGGCATCTAAAATTAATCTTTAGCTTGTTGGTTAAAACCGTATTAATTAGCAATGCAAATAATCAAAGATGTTAATCAACCTGAAGATATTTAGTCCTCATCGCCGGTGTTTATTTATTTTTTTGCAGCATTTTTGAGCTTTAATGTTGCACCCGAAAGGAAATTGTTCTTGCAAAACACACAAACATAAAAACACATAAATTAACCTGTAAATGAAGTCAGTACAGTTAAATTCAATCATTGATCTCGGCCCGGAGAGAAGCATCCTCATTGGTCGACGCGTTACTGGCATCAATTTCCCTTCCTCTTCCACACATACACAGGGGCCACACCCTTCCCTGTGTCATCTGCTGTCCCATGATGCTTTGAACAGGTAATATTTGATTTCCTGATAACAGCGTCTTGCTTTGTTTAAAGTGAACTCATGTTTCACTGTTTCAACACTGTGCGTTTACCTCAGTCTGCTCTCGATATTTGTTCTGATAACACTGCTCTCGCAATTTAAAACTCCGCTGGAGGTGTGTCCCCGTGAATATTGACCCGTTTGTTTTGGTCGGGTGGCTCTTTTCTTCTGAAACTTTTAAAGCTGTTTACTCTCACGCAGACAAACAACGTCAGCAAAACCACAATCGAAGAAAATCTCATTAATACGTGTCCATGCAGGGGTTCTTAATAATACACTAGACAAAAGAGCATCCTATTTTCAGAGTACCAGTGGCCTAATGCCCATCATTTTCTGGTGTTTCTTTCCTTTCTTGCCCTTTTATAGTTGAAGAAAAAAAAAAATCATATCTTCATTAAACTCACTACTTTCCTTTAGAGGAATATGTGCAGTGTTTAGCGAGTATGACGCCGACAGCTCTCTCATTTCTGTGTGTTTTTGAAATGTGCTATAGATCCTCTGGTGGTTGTGTCTGCCTGTTTATCCTGTCTGATCCCTCCCTCTGTTATCAGGCTATAGGGGATCTGTTATGTACACACAGAGTCTGTTACTCCTGCAGCTCAGGTTCTGGAGAACGTCAGTGTTCCCATGCAGACGACCAGCACACAGTTCATCCTTTACCCAACAGCACGTGTTTGCGATTCATACTCATAGAGCTCAATGAATGCTGATAGAGTTAAAAAAAAATAAATCAGACATTATGTCTTCAGATGTTAATTTTTTTTGATTCAGATGAACATTTTTGGCAGGAATCCCTGTAATTTAATGATTCAAGAATAAAAAAAATATGCTCATCGCCGCCGCTTTTGTCCAGAGTCCAAAAAAAACAGACTCCCAAGGACTTTCACTCGACACATTTTTAAGGGAGCTCAGCAGTCTTGTATTTCTTTTGGAGGCGGAAATCACTTAAAGAATTTACCGAATTGTTGCTACGATGTGCAGGGAGTGTGACAGTTTGCACCAAAATGAAAACGAGCATCAGCGCTTTCTGGCGAAGTTGTTTTTCAGACGCTTCAAACAAATCTTTCAGACATTTCTTTTATTTTTTTACTAATCTGCCGACAGACACACCAACATATTTGCCATTCGCTGATGTTGGCCGGTAATATTAGTCCTCCGGTTTCCTGTCCTCACGGGTCCTCTTGGTTTCATGTACACAGACCTGACCTGAGCTACAGTGGTGGGTCAGTGTGTGTACGAAGCTTGTTTTTGAGGAGCAGTGTGGAGGATTTAGTGCCATCTAGCAGTGAGGTTGTATATTACAACCAACTGGAGCACCTCTCCATCTCCTTCAAGGCGTGTAAGACATTAAAAAAAACTCTGGAGTCAGTGTTTGGTTTGTCCCTTCTGGGCTACTGTGGCATGATTAGACACTAATGAAAACGTAATTATAAATATGATATTCCCTCTTTGCCAGTAGATCTACCTTAAGCCTGCACACTGGTCAGTTATATTCTTCTTATACTTATCAAAGCAACCCCTGGAAACTCCCTCTAAGATCACTGACAGGCTGAGGTCTTGACTTGTATGCCTGAATGTCTGATATGCTACCAAAGAGATTCACTGATATTCAACTACAGGTTTAATAAGCTATTGATACAAAGGATCAATCAGCTACACAATTAATTTATCCGTGTGACCCAATTGCTGCATTAATCACCTTGACTACACAATAATGTGTTCCAAACAACAAATATCAACAACAACACGGTGTACATCGTCGCTGAAGTCACTCTTGTACACGCACGTGCCATCAAAGCGTTGGTAAGGCCGTTTTACTGGCTCTTAATTCCATTTGTGGATCGCGGCCGCAAACGAATCAGATTTGATGTTTTTCGTATCAAATCTAATTTTGTACAAAAGTGCGAAGACTCTCGCACACATGCACACGCAGTCCTCTAAAAAGAGGCTGTTTTCTATTTGAATATTTATTTTCTCACTTTCTCCTTCCTCTCATTTCCACATCAGTGTGTATGTGTGTGTGTGTGTGTGTGCGCGCGTGCGTCTATGTGTGTGTGTGTATGTGTGTGTGTGTGTGTGTCTGTGTGCGCGCAGGTGATTACAGTCTGAAGGCTCCCCTACTTACCTTGGAGTGAACAATAGAGAGCTGTGAATAGGAGCCGCACACGTGCTTTACTATAATGGCCTTGCGGGGCCAGACGCTTGCTGTGTGTGTGTGTGTGTGTGTGTGTGTGTGTGTGTGTGTGCGTGTTTGAGACATATAGAGACAATGCATGTGCCTGTTGGCTGTATAATTACAGGCGTAATCTTACTATGCAGATGGTTTCATTCACCGTATTGGAGGAGAGATGTAATGACATGAAGAGTATAGGTTGCAATATATTAAGAATAATATAGGCTTACTGTAGTAGTTTGCATTGTTCTGATGGCGCCCTGTGACACATTGCATGGGACTGAAAAAGGTGAAATTACAGTGTATCATGGGAGTGTGGAAATGAAGAATAATGCCTGTGTAGCTCTGTAGCACCAAGAGGGTGAAAAGAGGAAATTCTGCTGAATTCAGTAGCTTTTGTTCCTCCCATACTGCTACTGAAACAAAGCTTCGCCCCATGTGTTGTTTTGAGTCAGCAGAAGAAGCCACATGTTTGTAGGTATACATGTTTTTTTTGTTTTTGTTTTTTACATACAGGGTTGTGTTATGACATATGTAGATTGTATATATGAATGGTTATGCTGTAAAGGCCAAAGGTTAACAGTAGTTACGGAGTGTTTATACACATGCAGCATGCATCTCGCAATAGGACAATCTAAAATACACAAAACAATAAAAAACACAAAATAATCTTCCTCTTATCTTTTTTAAAAAGAGAATAAGGGAATCCCCTCTAAAGTCCTTGCAAATGAAACTGACCATTATCTTTGCAGAATATTTTGTAGAAATAAAACGAATGGCCCATTAATTGATCAGTCTGTTTACAGAGTTGTTTTGTTAAGCTGCAGTGCCCAACATGTATTGGGATTGTTGGTTTTCTTGGTCTTAAACTGTATACTTAATTGGTTTTGGACCATTACCAAAGTAACCTAGTAATACAAATGTCTTTAGTTGGGGAAATTGTCGTGGCATTTTTTTTTTTACCATTTTCCAACATATACCAAAAAAAAAAATCTAAAGATTAAACGAGAGAATAACCAACAGATTCATCAGGTATTAAAAACAATCTTCAGTGGCCACGGAGGACTAGCAAGCACACCAATATACAGGAAAACCTATATGGCTACTCCAATGATAATATGTCTGAAATATGAACTGTCTAGTTATGGGTTTGTTTGGTCGACACTATTTTTGCTTTCCAGTAATAAACTGTGTTCCCGTGCGGGTTAAGATCAGTGTCGAGCCCACAGTGTTAGATAGCGATAAAGCTAACTCTCCTAGCAGACTTTCTACTGTAGATCTCTGTGGCTCTCTCTCTTCCTTTTGCTGTATATCTCTTCCCTCTCTCGCTCATTGTCTCAAACAGATTACAGAGGGGGAGATACTTTGAGAGAGAGAGAGAGAGAGAATGCAGAAGAGGAGGGAGAGTTTGAATCCTCAAGCCAAGTATTTAGCAGCCAGTTAATGTACTGAGGGATAATACGACGTGTCCACAGGCAGCGTCTTTATGTCCGATGTGTTTTTACCAGCTTCTCAGCAGCTTGGCAATGTTTACACACTCTAATAACAAGTGGCGTCTTTCAGGGACCCTTCGGTTCATTCCCCATTCAACCGCCAGTCCAGCTTTAGCCTAATCCCCCCCTCCATCCCCCCTCGGCACACCACTCCTGCACAAAAACACAAGATTTCAATTTTTTCACTGTAATTGCCTGGTTTTTAATTCCACGCACCCCATCAAGCCAAGATTGGAGCTCCAGCCAGATTTCAGGGAGGGGAGGTCATCCGGGGACCGTTGGGCAGCGAAGATTTCGGGGCGGGAGAGGCGCAGATTTGGGCGGCTTGGAAGTGGAACTGGGCGAAAGGGAAGTAGTTTGAAAGCGGTCTGCGTGGCCACGATAAAAAGTAAGAAATTAAAACGTCTTAGTTTTTAAACAGCTGCGGCTGAAGCCCGGGCGTCGTCCGTTGTGGCGGCTCAGAGTTGCGCGAATAATCTGCTCTGTGCTGTGCGAGGGAGGCCTGCTGGGGCGTGGATGGAGGGACGGAGGGAGGGGGGGGTAAAAAGATGGCAAAAAAAACAAGGAGTTTGTGGGTGATATTAGATGCAAAGTTTCATCTGTGGTTCGATGCTGCTGTGTGGTCATTGAGCAGCTGACACACGCACCGTTTTCTGCGTTGCTGTCAAGTATGTTTAAAGGTCTTATTTTAATCCTTTGATTATCCAGACTGCACACATGATTTGAAGCAACCTGGTTATTCATCTCCCTTTGAGCATGATTCTGTAACATTATCAAGGTTTCTTGGTCACTTTTATACAGACTGATTTATGTACAGGATGACTCACTTTGGTTTGCGGTCGTGTCACTGCCGCACGCTAACACTGGTTAGTCTTATCACGAGTAATAGAAGATGAGAGGATCATTCACTACAGTGCACGGTTTCTGTCTGAGTAATTTGGCTCTCCCAGCTGGGTTCAAGTATCTTATATTGTGACTTGATACTTAAATGCACCAAGCAAAGAAAGAAAGTTTCTTCTGTGTTCCTTTTCTGCTTAAAACATGTTTTGACAATGTGAGTATTATTTGAAAGCCCATCTTGGATCTCGTTTTTTTTTTTTTTTTTTTATCATCTTAATAAATAGGGTTTTCAAATGTTTTGATTAAATAAAAAGTCACTTGAAGTAACCTTTTAGCCTGGCTCTACCCTACTATTGCTCACAGCTTCACATGTCTTTGCTGTGATTACAGTATGGGAACCCTGTTCACGTTAAGAGTTGATCGGCCCTTTACAAGGACGGACCAATCGGGTGACGAGTGAGAGGAAATGGTGGAGATGGTGTTGAAGCGGGAGTAGAGTTTCGCTGCACATCATATGTTATATGGTGGATCAATGCTGATTGGTTCAAGGTTGCTCCAATAGTTTAAAAATTAACCTGAAGTCTATTAGATGCAAATACCGGCAACAATCCACCAGGCTAGTAGGTACGGATGGGACATGATTTTCGGGTATTTGAATAGTCGTTAGAATATAAAAAAAAAAAATCTATCAGTATATACGACTATAGTTCTTCCTTAGTTCCCCTGTTGTTACCGGCGCCTGGATGTAATGTGTCACACCTCTCAGAAGGTGGCAGTAATGCACCTCAAAGCCGTCGGTCAGCTGCCATTAAACAACACGAGGAGAAGGAGAACGCGTTGCTACGAGGCTCTGGAGCTTCGCCGGTTAAAACTCTCTGAGAACAGAAGAAACACGCAAAGACGGCTGCAGCCGCCAAAAACTTCTGTGTGGAATTCCTTCGAAACATAAATCAAGACGAGGTTGGAGTCGATTAACGGTTTCAAGCGTATTTCGAATAGTATTTCGTCCCATCACCAACAGTACCTGAAGCAGAATTAGCCAACGTTTGATGTGGTTTTGGTGTGGAATCGTTCTTCTTAATGCCTTTTTTTGAGGATCCTTTCTAGTTTGCCCGTCCGCTGTACGACGCAAGGGTCCGTAAGTTTGTTCGGCGAGAAAGAACGTGATCGGGACAAACCGTGTGACTTTATAAACATTATGAGCATCCAGCCATCTACAACGATGCTGATTGAAGCTCCTCTAAACAGCATCTGCTCATCTTTAGCTGATTTAAACACAGTTGATGTAATTCAGATCCCCAGCATTCCTCTCTCTCTTACACCGTACAAACAGTGCTATCATCTTGAAGTGGACGGGAAAAAGGTTTTGATTTTCTTTTTTTTTTTTTTAATTTGTCATCTGCCTGACGCTGGGACGGTTTCCAAAACTCACCTTTTTGTGTCTGTCTGTCTGTCTGTCTGTCTCTCACACCGTCTCTCCTCTTGTCTCCCCCACACCTGTTAGCGTCCCACAGATGTGCGCTCGCCGCGCCCGTATAGTTGTTCGAAACAACAACACCGTCTCCATCATCAAACCGAGGATGAGCTAAAACAATCAGGCAGCATTTAAACGGCGGCGCCGGCCAGCTGCACTGCCCATTACCTCCATTCACGCTCAAACGCACTCACGCACACTCACACTGGCTTTTGTAGCTTCGCAGAGGCAACAACGGCAGCGGATATGAATATACTGAATATATCCACAAGAGAGTAGTTATTCTTCATTTACCGTCACTCATTAAGGTTTGTGCCGTTGCTCATTTATCTCCCGCTGCTCATCATTAAGCTGCTTTGATCGCACCTTAACGAACGGCGGCGCGGCCTCGGACAAAAGAGGGATATTGTGACCGTCAAAGTATTTGTCTTTCGTCTCGTCAGAGTCTTTGATTTATCGCTAATGAGGACGAGGAAAGCGTTGATTGTCTAGTTGGATAGTTGGAGGAGGGCCTCACCTGCCGCACACCATCACTGCGTTTTGTAAGGGAACGCTGCGCATCCGACGTCTCCGTTACACAGAATCTCCTCGTGAGGATGAACGTGATGAACGCGTGACAGCTACCGGTCAGAGACGACGCCGATACCGCCATACCTGTGACAGGCTGATATCAGCTGATAAAACGGGGCTCTGGTATAATGTACATATCCTAATCTGATATATTCAGTGTTTTGTTCTGCAGTCTTGTAATGCTGCTTTTAATTTCATTCTTGCTTGTAACCTATAATTCACTGTACTGCCGCTGAAGATAAGCAGCGAGTCTGTTTTTGACGGAAGCCGCTCGGCGACCGCGGCAAGCTGAACAGAGCAGATCGGCCGGGCAGGAAGTCAGTGGAGAAAATACAATATAAAAACCCTGGCTGGATTTTCCAAATGAAACACCCGTGTGCGAACTTCCGATCATAAAACACATCACTGCATCGCCGTCCACCTCCGCGGGTTTTTAATTTTGGAAAAAGAAATGCGTTCTCCTCCCGCTACAGACACGGTATGTGGAATAGTTACGCAATAAATAGGAGGATTCGAGTTTTTGAATGGACTATAACACAACTGGCTGTATTAACTTTGTCTGTAGGCTGCAACACAAAGTAGGAAATGACAACAACAACAACAACAACAAAATGTACAAAAATGAAGACATTTAGCAGAGATAAAACTGGCAGACAAAATCCCGGCTCACACTCGACCGTGGAATATGCAGGTACCATTAATTATTATATCAAAAATGAAAACGTGCTTCAAAAGGAGCCCACGATCTACTATGAATACATGAAAGCGGTGGTCTCTCCAAACTATAACTTGATGTAATGCTGCTGAAGAAGAGGATCCATCTCCCGAGCCGAGGCCGCTTCGGTGTTACAGACCTGTGGGACTCTGCGGGCGGCGGGGGCGACTTCTAAACTGGCTGCAGGTCTATTTAAAAGAGAGAGGAGAAAAAAAAAGAAAAAAAAAAAATCAGCCCGTGTGTGTGTGTTAAAGTTGTGTAGAGACACATGTCCACACACACTGGACCACAGTCCAGCGTGACACGGTGTACTTCATCAATTACCTGCAGGTCCTAACCTGTGCCACCGACATGGCCCGCAGGCCTGGGAGGTTAATAAACTATCTCAGTTCGGTGTAATTGACAAGCGCGCACACACACACACACACACACACACACACACACACACACACACAAACAGCCCCACTCTGGTGGTTTTTCACCGCAGCTCGTCCCCTCCCCTCCCCTTCCCTCCCTCCTCCCCTCCCTCTCCTCCTTTCCCTATTTTCTCTTTTTTTGTCCTTGGATTCCTGCATCTCTTCCCTCCATCTCCCCCCCCCCACCACCCCACCCCATTTCATACTGGAGGAGGTGCAAATCTGTGTGTGTGTGTGTGTGTGTGCGCGTGCGTGTGTGTGTGTCTGTTGTGTATCATCCCTTATGCGAAAGCCTCGGCGAAACTATCAGTGTTATCTGCTAACTTTACCACCTGTGTTAAATTGAAGGCAGTGATGTGGAAGAGGCGTCTACCCTCCTTTTCTCTCTCTCTTGTACTATCTCTCCTTCTCCCCCTTTTCCATTCATTCTTTCGTCCGCCCTCCCCTATTTCTCTTTTTGTCTATTTTTCTTATTCCACCCCCCCCCCCCAACCCCTTTCACTCCCCCTCTGTATCATCCTCCTTATTAAAGTGTGTGCGTTTGTGCGCGTGTGTGTGTGTGCGTGTGTGTGTGTGAATCAGCCAGAGGTTCAGGGGTTTTTAGATTGCCCATAAATGTGAGGATCTGTGAGGTGTTTTTATGTTCAGCCCATGTGGGTGGTCGCCGTGGACACACACAGGACGGCAGTCATGTTTCGCCGGCTACCTTTTCAGCTTCACAAATCCTGCGTTCCAAATCGCATGCTATTTCTTTTTTTTTTACTTTTAGAGGGTACAGCAGCCACCCTTAAGAGGTATGTACTGTTGCATGTATGAATACAATTGGGACACACTTAATCATCAAAATGCGCGTTAAAGTTTGACCTTCTTGGACGTACATGCGTCGCGATCTGTCGCGCGACGTTTGTAGTAAAAAGAAAAAGGATGCAATTTGGAACGAGTGCGCTTCCTTTCAATGCCTCTTCTTCTTCTTTATTTTGCGGGCGGAGCTTTTTGCGCCACCAACTGTCTCGGCGGCTCAGTCGATGTGTCGTATCTTCCGCTGCGCAAAGGATTGTGGGTCAGAGCAGCCAGAGTGAGCATGCTGGCCTGCATACTGCAAAATACGACCAGATGTAGGAGGACACCCTGGTACTTTTGGCATCCTACATTTAATATACTAAAGACAGGGACATACTAAATCTTTTTTTTTTACCAAACTAAATAGTTATGGTAGTATGAATATTGGAACGCAGGTCAGTTTTCTACGTCATGTTATAAAAGGGGCAATTAACTTGAGCAAAATCGCTTTGTCTTGTCATGTGACAGGTAATTTATTTATAGGAGAAAAGTGACAGTTTTGTTTTGCTTTTACATTTGTTGACATTCTGCAAGTTGGTTTTTTTTGCAATTTTTTCAAATTTGTCTGCGCCTTTTTCCCTCAACTTGCATTTACCAGTGTGATGAAGTTGGCCAAAGTTACATGAGATGAAAGTGGTTAGGAAAAAAACCAACAAAAAACCCACATCATTCAACAAAGGCTGTTCACTCCGCACATAAACACAGTGATCACGCATACACGCAGAGTATCACACACCCTCAGTGCAGTGTTCTTCCCATGCAACAGTGCAGAGTGGATCAGTAGCAGAGCAGAAAGATTTGAGGTGTGTGTGTGTGTGTGTGTGTGTGTGCGCACGTGTGGCGCTTGCTGTGATAGAGCATGTACCATGACTCTAAAGAAATCTATCTCCCTCAGTAGATTTCACCCCTCACTTCATTTCCTTAATGACTAAAACAGCGCTGCTCTGCTCCTCTCTCCCTCTCTCTCTCTCTTTGTGTGTAAGCCAGAGCTGTGACACACACACACACACACACACACACACACGCACACACGCACACACACACGCAGGCACACAGGATCATGTATGCAGCATCCGTGTGTGGGAGCAAATGGAAGTATGTTTCCATTCATTTGTTTTTACGCATGTTTTGAATTTACATAACAACCTGAATGAAAATTGCATAAAGCTGCATGAAAAACAACCAAAAAAAAATAGCTGTAAAAGCACAAAACAATATGCTCGTCTGTAAAAGAAAATGTGAAATGAAGGAACAGGAGAATCGAAGAAGCACTTATTTTTATCAGCCCTTTTTTTAGTTTTATTTTTTTTTTACTAAATAGTGATGTTTTCTTCTAGTTTCATTTCCAGCAATCCATCATGTGGACTTTGGAAAAAAAAACAAAGTCCACATGACTGTTCCTCTTTGGTCTTCAGACTGCTTTTGTCAGGTGCATGTGTGTGCATGTATCTGCCCTGTATATGTAATGTATGTATGTGGTCTCTTTGGGTGGGTGGGGGCAGGTGGTGGGTGGTATTTGGAGTGCTTATACAGATATATATATATATATACATATATAAACATATATATTTACCCCCAGTCACCCCAGTAAAGGAGAGAGGGAGAGACGGGGGGTGAAATCTATTGAAGTGGTTCTGTAAAATAGACTTTGTTCAGGTAGTCACTTTGTTTTCATGCTGATAATATTCATTTAGGGAGGGAGATCTCTCTTCCTTTTCTTCTCCGCTCCTCTTCCTCGTCTTGCTCTCCCTGGTTTAGCTCCTGGCCGCGGGATTAGCCGCCAGAGAAAATGCGGGGTAAAATTAGCCTCCGGCTGTCCTCGCAGGCCGCGACTATTGATTTTCTGCCACAGATGGAGAAAAAACGCCGGTGCTTAATGTTCTTAATACCACCACAGAGAAGTTTTTTTTTTTTTTTGCCTTGGTTTTTTGTTTAGCTGCTCCTCTTTGCAGTTCTTATGGCCTTGAATGGAACTACACCTACTTTATTTGTGTCTTATTGTCACACAAACTAAAAACATGTGGCAATGCGCAGTTGAGCAATGTCTAATTATTTTAAGATGCAATTATGTGTCTTATTAAAAGGATATTTTACTCTTGGGAAAAAAAAAAAAAAGTCAGTCAAAACACACTTGCAATTGACTTTTCCCTGAATTCTTTTGTCAGTTTCCTGTGGTCAACTTGGACGCGCCAGAAAATACTCAGATTATGCTGCACCAGGAATTGGGTGATAATTTTATCCTGAGCTGAACGCTAGAAATGCAAGAGCTCACCTGCTGAGTGTTTGTGGGTCACATCAACATAAAGGGAGATTCTGTTTACACATAGAAAAACTGATAATGACTGCATTTTCTTCTCGGGGGATGACCTGCTACTTCATCACCAAAATGATTTTATCCAAAGCACACATTGTTAACAATGAATTGTGACCGATTTGAGTTGATTCATGAGGTGTAAGTTCGCCATAACACGCTTGTTTTGATTACAGGTGTTAGATAGATTGTGATGTCATGTGTCAGGAGTTTTGAGAATGTATTTTAGCTTGGTGATCATATATTTAAAACATTTTCAATACTAACACAGGGTTCCCATAGCAGTGAGTATTGAAAACTGTACCGAAACAGTCAATCAGATCCTGATTCTAAATTGAAATTTGGTAATTTATTGACAATTTTTTTTTTTTTTTCGATGCAGTCCTTGTGTTTTGCAACTGTGGCTCCTTCTGATACATAAAAAAACAAAACTTTTTTTTACCCTCAGCGTAAGATATGAAGGAAATAGTTTTGGTATTGATAAAGGAACACAGATACATGTTTAAGAATTTCAAATGATACCCAGTCCAATAAATTCAAACTGTGGCACTTCAGAAATAAACACACTTAGAGGAAAAGCTCAATAAGAAAAATGTTAGACTTGTCCATATTCAGCCTTCCCCAGATTCTCTCCCAGCACACACACACACACACACACACACACACACACACACACACACACACACACACACACACACACACACCCCGTGACACCTAGTTCTCATATTGAGATTATCTCTCCACCCATATTCCATAGGATTGACCCATGGGATTTAGGTGATGTGGATAATTGCTTTGAGACAAACCACCTGATTGTCTCCTGCCTATAGTCTTGGGGCTTCTATGAAAACTGGTGCAGCAGAAGCAGATGTCGGGCTGTTTGTGTTCACTTTCCTGCCAGCAGCTTAATTATTCCATTGTCAGGATAGTGAAGGCATATCTGCTGTATTACTCTGACAGCAGGTTCATGCAGCGCAGATAGAGAGGCTTCAGTCCGAAACTATCGACTGCTGATTGCTGTGTTTCCTTACTCGTTTAATTAGTCACTTATAAAGGGAATCTACCTGGGAAGCTCCAGACACCTCACCTGACCTCCCATGTGCTGTAAATTTGTCATCAACTTTGGAAGTTCGTACCTGCCTCCTTATGGTTCGATGGGAGACAGACTGCTCAAAGCGAGACAGGCTGTTGTCAGCTTTCCAATAGGGTTGGGGCACGAATTTCGAAATCTTAAAAAAGTTGTTATAATCTACAAAATCGATTAGTGCATGTGACTATCGTTCTTCCGTATTTCTCATGTTTTTATCGGCCCCTGCCTGTAATGCGTTACTCCCGTCAGAAGGTGGCGGTAATGTGCCTAAAAGCTGCCAGCCAGCCGGCATTAAATAACAGAGGGAGAAGAAGAACACGCAAAGAAAACTACAGTCGCCTAAAACATAAATAAAGATGAGGTGCAGTGCAAACCTCGCAGGTAAAGCTAGCATACAAACATACAGCGCAAACGGCCGATCTCTTTATGGTCGTGTGTGTGCGCGGTCGGGCGACGGCGGAACGAAAATTGGATTAAAAATCGAAAATACTTCTGAGCAAATGTCGAATAGTAGTTTTGCTTGAAATGCCCATCTCTAAGTTTCCAACACAACATTTCAAATGAATTTCCAGACCATCAGCCAAAGGAAAATCCGAACTGATGCACATTTCCATCCACGACTGTCGTCCAAATACTTCGAGCTACATAAACAGCCGGTGTAGCAAATTCTCCATTTCGATGCCATTAAACCTTTGCAGAAGAAAAGGCTGCAATGATAAATTACAAGTGCCAGTCAGACTTCAAGTGGTAGAAAATCATGCAGAAAATGGGATGAGATCTTTGTACTTGTTTCATGAGAAACGTTAGTCTTTTCATCAGTCTACGGAGATCAGATGGTTTTTGTTTGCCACTATTTGTCATCTCTTCATCGGAGCAGATACTCACATGCTTCATGTCTGTTGCAATTTATTTATTAAGTCTGTTTTCATTGCACTTCATCCGCGTGTCCTTGGAATTTGTATACTGTGTACGTTTCGACTCCCGGAGAAAGCCGGACCTCCAGTGGGAGAAGAACACGGGTGGTGGTGCTGTGTTGTTCAAAGGTCATCGGTTTACTTCATAGTAAATAATTATGTGTCACAATGGGTTTATAACTAACTGGGCTCTTAAATCAGAAAACTGTGGACAGAACTTTATTTTTTTCTATTGACGACACAAAGCGATTGCGTGAAATGATGCGTTTTCCCATTAATTTGGGTCTCGTGGGTTTTTATGAGTAAACAAGACCATTGTTGCAACAAAAAAAAAAAAAGCAGTGAAATTATGTCTATTGATTTGAGGCGTGAACACAAATTAATCTAATGTAATTAAACTTGTTGCGAATGCGTTACACAAAAACCTCCATTTGTGGTTGTATTCATGATGCTGAATAGATATTAAAGACCAACATATGCCTCCTTTGAGGTTGTAGACTTGCATGTGAACCAGTGTCTGACACCATTAAATGAACGAATGGTTTCTTGTTTTGACTTATTTGCAACGTTAAAATAAATTATGGTGGTTAAATGATGGCAATTCCTTTAATAAATGTATATTTTGTAGTGTTCTCAATTTGTTGTCTGGAGCCCAATATTAATTGGACTTGTACTATACGAGAGAAAGAGTGAGACACATTGATATTTTTGAGGCTAATGGGTTGGGTTATTGATCATTCACTTTTAATCCAGCTGAACAGAATTACTCGGCTCCAAAATATATAAAAGGCCATTAAGATATTTCTTCTGGTGACCTTTAACTTTCCTCAGTGGCATTAGCACAAACACGATGTTTAATGCGGCGTATGTAAAACTCTGTTCGGAGTCAGAGAGGTTAGAATTTCTTTCTCTCAGTCCTCCATCCAGTTTTTCCACATTGGATAATCTCTGCTCTTTCTCCGTCTCCAGCCCTCACCATTACCCGCCCCTCCTCTTCCTCCAGTCGTGTCATCTTGTCGGCACCCCACCTATCTGTTCGGCTACATCTCCAAGATGCTGTAATTTCCTTGGCCCGACTTGATGTTTATTGTGAGGCTGAAATTGAAAATGGCCTGTAATGGAGCGAGCCTCGCAGCCCCGGGACCAATTCACAATCTAAATGACTTGCTCCTTTTCAATGGCATCGACTGGAGGGCTCTTTGTGCAGCCTCGTACCTAATCAACCTCCAGTGTGACCCCCAGCTCTCGGGGGCCGCTGTCGGATTAATGATAAAATCATTGGTTCAAACAATTATTCGACCTGAAATGGCTGGCCATTTTATTCTGAAAATTAAAGAACGTGAAATTAATTTTTTTTTCTGCGCCGTGTTGTAGCAGCGCCACTTATGGCTGAACTCTGCCCCCTAAACTCTTGATTTCATATGAAAGAGTGCTTTTACTTTATCTAGTTTCTCTCTTTTAGCTTTTTTTTTTCTTCTTCTTCACATCCCCTTTCTGCGTATGTTGTTGCAAAAAGCTTCCCAGGTGTCAGAGTAGCAAGGCTTCAGCTATGTGTTTGTCTTTCTGTCCTTCTATTTGCCTGTCTAACTTTCTTTTTATCTGTCAGCTCTCCAATCTGTCTGCCTGCGTGTCTCTCTGCCCGCGTTGCTTTTAGTTCTGTTCGATAAATCATTTCATTAACTGTTTAGAAATAGGAGATAAAATGGAATAAAAATATGAATGACAATAAATTAAATGTCTTCAAGTAAAGCCGGGGATATTTTATGTATTTACTTTATATTACCGAGTATGAAAAAAAAAAAACACAGTGAGGTTGATCAAACTTTTTTAGGCATGAACTTACAAGAATATTTTTATTGGTGCTGCTGGAGAACCTGCTGAAATTAAGTTTTTTTAGTACTGGCCAGACATCAGCAGCCTGCAATATGTTTGTCATCCCAAAATACTTTGGTTTGTATGTTGTCTTGCAGTTGGGATCAACATGAAACACTCAGATTTAAAACAGTAGATACATAAAACACAATAGTATGTGAAGCCTGATTAAAATATCTGAAATCAAACGCTAAAAGAAAATATTCATCACCTTTTAGAGGTAAATGTCTGAGTCGGTTTGCTCATCCTTTCTTTCCATTTTTTGGGAATTCACTCTTTAGTTAGACAAGGAAGTGGTACAATAAATCCAGTATAAAAAAAGGGGACAACTCTCATGATACTCACACCATCAGCATCATCAGAAGCAGAATGATTCGAGCTTCTGGTTAATTATGTCCGGTTTACCTCGTACCTTCAGGACGGACGAGAAAGGCTGAAGTGTCACTTTTCAGAGGGAAGTTGTGATTTGGGACGCCACGTCATTTCACGTGCCGAAGATGAAGGTGTGTCTCTGCCTCTTTCCCGGTGTGCGCCGGGACGGCGACCCCAAACAGGAAAGGCGTGTCTCGGAGACGGATGGATTATAGATCGCTTGCCCGCGTGTACCTAAACTCAGATGAGCCCTGCTGTGCACTTGTGTCCGTCAAACGCCACTTGATTACCGGCTGTGTATTTATCATCGTCGTCGTCATCATCATTATCATGATCAGTCTGCTCCCCTCTCTTAAGTCTGAGACAATGGGCTCTCCTTAAAGGCTCTTATTGAACTGGAGCTCGCTAGCCTCCGCAGCCTCAGCCCGGTCCTCGTCCTCCTCAGCAGCCCGCAGTGTGGCGAGGTAATTACCCGAGGATTGATTCCCCTAACAGAGACCATTTCTTCACCTCCTGCAGAATCACTAAGAGGCTTATAATAAGCCCTGCTCACCTCCATAGCTTCCTAGCTAATGTCTCGGTGAGCCAGAGCCTCTATTGACTTGTTGATGGAGATGCTGGAGCTGTGCTAAAGGCAGCTGAGTGAGGGGAGGGGAGGGGACTCTTCACTGGAGAGACTTGATTATTAAAAGGCCCCAACAGTTCTGTTTTCATCACACCTAAAATATATATTTGTGGAGATGAAGATTTCTCTCAAACCATCAATGGAAGGGTCTTTTTTTTTTGGACTTAAAACAATCGTGGACCTTTAGCCCTGTGGCTCAGAGCTAGCCTATGACGTTGGGGACTTCCCGGAGGGCGGCGTGAGAAATAACCGAGAGATCCGTTGCATTTTTATTTTTATTTTTTTTTTTTTAAACGTTCGGAGTGAAAGAGAGGACTCGAAGTTTCAGTTTGAATTCTGGTTTTGTTTTGCGAAGTTTCAGGGTATCAGAAGTCAGTCAGGTGACCAGAAAGTTTGGCTTCATTATGCTGCTTTAAACAAAACCGCCTTCATGGCTTTGCTAATTATCATTCTGAGGACGCAGCAATTTGTTACTTCCAATCTGCCAGTCAGCAGCGGGGCATGAAGAGGGCCGAGAGCCAGGGAGAACAGAGGCTTTCATTCATTCAGGGGAAGCAGGAGCCACTGGCAGAGGATGGAGGGTGTGTGTGTGTGTGTGTGTGTGTGTGTGTGTGTGTGTGTGTGTGCGTGTCTCCGTCCACTAGAGATAATAAAGCTATCTTCTTGTTCATCTTTATCACTCATATCCGTCAGTTGTGAGCCATTGAACTATTGTAGCACCTGGACTTATATTATTTCATTTCTTGATTTATGAATCAATTGTTTGGTGAATGAAGTGCCAAAAAAAACCAAAAAAAAAAACAAATGTCCATCACAGCTTCCTAAAGCCATGGGATGGGCATTTCAAGCCAATATGCTATCCAATATTTTCTGGGTACGATTTAATTATTTGACAATAACTCGAAATGCCTCGCCTGCCAGTTTTTGACAGACTTTAAATTTATTGTTGATTGACGAATGAATCAAACAACTAATTGTCTCGGCTGTATTGAAGTTACTGAGGCTTCAGGTTGGCACAAACCATCTGTCGTCAACCAGTAAGGGGGAACGAAGTCTAGCACTTAAATCATGATACCAACAGGTCAGAATTGAACTGTGCAATCATATTAAACATTATCATAAATGTTTGTAGATCAGATTATTTTAAAAGTATTATTAATCGCGAATGACTAAAATGTTTAATGTACAAAAAAATCAGCCTCACATATATTTGTGCTTCGTATAAAGTAGAATATACATTTTCTCTGAGTGGAAGCAGAAACCTAAACGCACTAACGGTTCATCTGTATCAGCATGTGCAGTTTTGCTTTTTCAAATTTTCAACTTTGACGGGAACCAAGGAGCCTCATGTTATCAAGAATGGAAGGACAAAATCCTTTCTTTGTTTCTTTCTCTCTGTAAGAAGAGCAGAACATGTGGTGACCTGCATTTCTCCACATCTTTTATAACGCCGGTAAACACCTGAGCTGCTACTGTCCCTCTGAAAAACGAACACTCATGAATAACGCTTTCATTAAATTTTAAATCTCTAAATGCAAATGTTCGGCACCTCCATACAAGCCTTTCAAGTGTGTGTGTTTTCATTTTTGCATTTTCTGCTCTGCCGTTTTCTGAAAGGTAAACACATTTTTTTTTTTTTTTTTTTTCCCAGCGTGCCCCAATTTTGTGAACACAGCACAAACTGCTGACAGTCAGTTTGTTTGTGTATGTGTTGTGATGAATTTGACTGAGCACAAACATGGTGTCCTTCAGAAATACGACTTGTTAACCGTCTTTATTTGGGGTGGGAACTCGAATTTTCATGAGGATTTTATTTTTTTCCCTCCTTTACTGCTCAGAAGTCTACAACCTTTTGTGGAAGTTTTAAGTGACAAAATTTGGCAAGAAAGTAGGCAGCTGCAATTACTCATCGAAGTCTTTTCTTTAACGACTGCGCCATAAACTCCTCTGTGCCCTCCTTCCCTGTTTTCATTTGCCGTTTCTCACCCATCCCACCTTCCCAACTGGGACAAACATTTCCCTAATGAGGGGATCGGTTGGGAAAGCTGTGGGGAGTGGAGCGTGGATGTGACCTCTGGCATAGTTGGACACTTATTATTCATGGGACTCTGTCCTGTTTGTGAAAACCTGTGTGTGTGTGTGTATAACTGGGAGTTAAAAATCGTTCTATACGGCTGTGTTCATTGTAACCAACTGGTATCGTACATTCATTTTTAGGGTTAATGATGTTTGAATGCAGGAGTGCTATGTAACTGACGTAGGAGTGTGTGTGTGTGTGTGTGTGTGTGTGTGTGTGTGTGTGTGTGTGTTTGGGGGCCCCCAGTTTCTAAGGCAGCTCTGTCTCTCTCTGACTGAAGCACATTGTTCCAGATCAAGGGATGGGAATGGGGCCTTTGGCAACAGGCGATAGATGAACACACACACACACACACACACACACACACACACACACACACACACACATACAGTATGAACAAGGGGACCAACTCATTGTGACACAGCCCAGCATCTATTAATAGTGTGTGACAGTTCGGTCAGCACCAGTGTTTGCAGAAAAGACAGATTTTTTGACTCTCACTCTTCTTCACACACACACACACACACACACACACACACACACACACACACACACGTAGATGGCTCAAGAGCACTTGGGCAGATACCAAAGCCTCCATCCTCTCCTCTCTTCCCTCCTCACTCCGACACGGCTCCTGTGATTCACACAGCATGGAGGGAGGGAGGGAGGGAGGGAAGGAGGGAGGAGGAGAGTTGTGCAAATCACAGTTTCTGTTCAAATTATGTGTTTTTTTTGTACTTTTATGTGTTCAGACATAAAAGCCACAATTCAATTTTACTTTATACATTCGGTTTAATATGTCAACATAAATTTGAAAATGCTGACGGTATCAATTAGAGAAACTAGAATATTGTCAGGTCTTCCAGTTCGAGCGATGTTGATTGGACGATGGTGGTCCACTGGGCGCGGAGGTGACGATGAAGATGTTTTGCAGGCAAACTTTTCACTTAATTAGTGAACAAGAAATATGAACACAAGTCAAGATTAGGCTGCGTGTTGCCGTACCACACTTGTTATAGCACTTTTCTTTCCTTTCTTGGCAGTGAAACTACTTAATGGAGCCTTGGTTGTGCAGATGAATCTAATTTGTATTGTTTTGCATATTTTTCTTTTCCTTTCCTTCCTTATTTACAGTAAGATGATGGGCAGTAAAACAAAGCTTACAACCCTTGCTGGGGCGTTGAGGGCAGATCAGAAACACATTGTGTCGCATGTTTTTACACAACAACAAATATCCTGTGGCAAACTGGGTATAAACTGCATCACCTTAAGTAATATATATTAAGTTTTATTACGTGTAATAATGACTATCTTTTTCTTCAAAGTTCTTTATTGGTCTGTCCCTACCCATACTTTACCATAGTCTATTTGCTATTAATTACAATCGGTTCCTAATCATATAATGTCACTGTATATATATATATATATAGTCCGGGATGTTACAGAATCTTTCAATATTACAGTTCTGATCTGGTGATTTATCTGAAGTAAAACTCTTGTTCCCACCGCCCTAAATTCAATTTAAATTTAGGACAAATAAAACATTACGTTTTTAATCCCTCACTGGCAGGTGCGGTGTTGTCATGGCTATTAACACCATTATTGTTCCATTTTGCATCGTTTTCTAAGTGCACTGTAGAGTTTTTAGGGTCTTTTAATTGAACTACAAAGAGTTTAGAAATTAATTCGGTACCATAATCTAACCTTCTGAGTTTACTTAACATGTCAGATAGCTGTGAACGGTTCTGGGGGGAGTTTCAATGTGTGTGTGTGTGTGTGTGTGTGTGTGTGTGTTGTAGTTTCGTCCTCCCACCTCGTCACATGGTGGAGGACGGGTCAGCTGTGGGTGGCCTGTGTAAAGGTCAGCTGGCTTAGCAAGCAACCAGGAGGTCTATGTGTGTGTGTGTGTGTGTGTGTGTGTGTGTGTGTGTGTGTGTGTGTGTGTGTGTGTGTGTGTGTGTGTGTATACGTGTGCGTACATGTGTGTACGTGTGTGTCAGACTTTGGGACACAGTGCTTCCTTTCTCCTCCTGGAGATGTAGTGGTTTCTGGGTGAGAGCTGACTCAACTGGGTCTCCCAGACACCATTGAATAACACACACACACACACACACACACACACATGCACACTCTCACTTCCCTTCCAGTAAACCTTCTCCCACAACGACCACCACCATGGCAGCACATTCAGCGTTGTCATGGCGACCTCTGTGTTTTAATGGCTGCTCCTCTGACCTATGACATCATCAGAGGATCTGTCAGGTGATTGGTGCTCCGGTGACCATGACGCATGATGAACAGGGCTGCCGTTGACTCGTCGGGGCAGGACTCGGTCAGTAACTGTGGGAATGACAAATTAAAGTGGAGTTACAGCAAATTAAAGCAGGTAGAGAAAAAAAAAAAAAAAAAAGCTGTGAACAATCTGTACTGGTAAAAAAATAAATCCACAAAGGTTGTTAAATGCTATACAGCACTGTAGGCCCTAAATGTATAGAAGAGATAGAATGAGAGAAGGGATGGCTTCAGGAATATTACTTTGTTCTTTGAATTAGCTGTTGAGGTTTTTATGTTACAACAACTTCATAGAAGTATCAAGCACTTGAAGCGACGACTACGTTTTGTGATCTTGTGACATCTTTACAGTTTTAAGGTCCAGGTGAACACATTCTATGTCTTTCTTTTTTATTGCGTCGTATTTACATATTAAACACATAGTTCGGATCTGGATTTGTGCCGCTGAATGTTCTTCCTGAGCTGCACTTATAAAGTGCACCCCGCTCTGAACTCAATGAGAAATGCCTCAGCGTACAAGGCGATGAGCCAAGAGTCCTCTTCAGAGCAGTTTAATGTTTTTTGGACAGCTGTGGGAAGGTCAGAGCTGCTGCGTCTGCTGCATCTGCTGCATCTGGGTAGCAGGTCCTCCACAGATCACCTGAACCTTGAAATCCTTCGGTATACTGTGGGTTTATAGTCCCTTCATCAGTGATCTGGTCTCATTTTATGTTCCTGCCAGATCACACAGGTCCTCCTCTGCTTTTCTTTTAAATGTTCCTCATGTGTCCCACAAAACGTTTGGTCTTTTTATGCCCCTTAAAAACTGTGGCGCTTGCTGCCTGATTATTGTTTCAATCCCTGGTGTTTATTTTCCTCTTTTGGATTTTATTTATTGATTTTTAAAACCTTTTTTGGTTGCAATTTTTAGTCTCTCGTTTTATTTAACCCACAGTTTTACCTTATTTTTAAAGTTATTGTTCTGTTTGTATGCTTGTTTGTTTGGTTCTCTGCCTCTTTTTTTGTGCCTGTGTGTGTGTGTGTGTGTGTGTGTGTGTGTGTGTGTGTGTGTGTTGCTTTGATTTGAAGCACTCTGGGCTGCAGGCTTGTATGAAAGGTTCTTTACAGATAAAGCTGAATATAATACCACATATCCTGGTAATCTTTTTAATGTACCACAAAATTATGATTAGCCTGTGTTTTATTTATTTATTTATTTTATTGTTACGGGCATCTCAAGTCCCATAAATGAATTGTGTTTGATCACTGAAACTGGTCACTAATATTGTGGCTGTGTCTCGGGATGAGTTAAAGTTGGTTTTGATGCCAGTCTCTTCAACTTTCAGCTCCCTTAGCGTTTGAGTTCAGTATCAGATCATTTAAAACTCCTCAATAAAGCATTTTACACAGGTGTAAAACACAAAGGGCGGTCACACCATCTTCCTCAATGTCATCGTCCTCACCTTAGTTTTCATCCTGATCAACATGGCTGAGCCTTCTCTCCCTCTCCCTGAGTCTGTTTGTCTGACTCTGCCCACCTCCCTGGCTGTGTTGATGGCGACAGGAGACATCGGCGTGCTGGCAGGTGCATGCCACTAAATTACCATCCGTACACACACTCACACATTCACACATTCACACACTCACACACTCACACACACACAAAGCAGGCCTCTCCTGTGCTGAGAAGGCTGCCATTATCATATCAAAGCGTCTCTCACAGAGACGTGGCAGCGCTTCAATTTAAGCAATTAATGCAGAGAGAGACTCTGTCACACAGCCCAGCACCACCACCACCACCCCCTTACACACACACACACACACACACACACACACACACACACTCTTTACCCCCAAACACACACACACACACACACACACACACACTCTTTACCCCCAAACACACACACACACATGCACGTACACATGCAGGGCTCTCTTGTGGCACACTGAGACAAACAAAGGTGTTGGGAAGCGAGGATCCATATTCTCAAGGCCATCATGCTGCTTTTCTCTCCTCCAGCCCTAACCCCCCCCCTCCCCCCCCCCCAACCCCCACTTCACACTGGGAAATAATCACAGTGGCAGTCACAGAGGGTTTTCAAATAAAGATCACTGTTGTAGTGGTGTGTCCTTGCGTCCAAAATATTTAAATCCAAAGTGTTAAACTGAACATACAATGAATAAATCAATACATCTATTTCCGAAAATTTGCAAAATTCAGAGCTCTTAACGGTATGTTTGTTGGCGCCAGATTCCCTGCAAGGGCTCACAGGAATGTAACAGTAGAGAAGGAGCCTGTGCATCTGTTATTAACACATTCAAATCATTTCCTTATCATCATTTTAAGAGGAATGTCAACAAATCGGGCTGAAATAGCACCACTGAGCTGATGTTGCATTCGTTGGCGTTCAGATCAAAATCTGTTGTGTGTTGTAAAATAATATGCAAGCGGCTGCAAGACAATTAAACAAAAACTTGAATGTCTTTTTTGAGATTTCTTCCAAGTATTGTCTTCAACATCCAGGAAGTATACACATCATTTCCTGTGACGCTCTTGTTTGTAGATATAACTTAAACAAAACACTAGCAGCAATTAAAAGCGCTGTATAAGAAGGTAAATACATAAGACTTCCAATTATAATAACTTCTTTCCTGCCATGTACGTGTAATCATCACGGTCCTTGTTTGCATGCAAATTTTGCATGCATATCTCTTCAGTAGTCAGACTCGTGACTATAAACAAACCACCTTCAATGGAAAATGACATTGTACAAAGGTCCTGCAGTCATCATGCACAACACATGCAGGACATTTGCCGTATGGAGGGTCTGTCAACATGCCATCGATCTAAGCAGGCGCAGGAGGATCCTCATCAAATCCGACAGTCAGCTTTTAAACCTAAGTATCCACCAATCAGCGCACCCATTGTACCTTGTCCCCCTGCTTAGGAGAAATTGGCCCGTCATTTAAGCTTTTTATCAAAATCTCTTCATCGTTCATCTCCCTCTTCCTCCTCTGCTGCCTTTCTCTTCGCGCTGGATTGTTGTGAAGTACTCGCATGTTTTTTTTAGTTTTTTTTTTTAGGCGAGACACTTTATTAGGCACAGCTGTTCAACTGAACCCAGCAAGGCCCGGATTCATTGCCAAGAGCCTCTCTGTGTCTCCGCTGGTCTGTGCCTCTCACTCTCTCTGTCAGGTGGGATGTAGAGGGGATGAATAGGCGGTGATGGGGAGCAGCGATGAGGCTGTTTGCTCTGGGAAACCTTGGCGCCGGGCTGCGGTTCTCTGCACAGCAAGCCCACTGACGAGCCGTGATTTTACCCTGAATGGATGCAAACTCGATGGCCGGGCGGATCATGGTCAGCTTCAGTGCTCCAAAGTGGCCAGAACTGAATATTTAAGTGACAATTGGTTAATAAGGAGTGAGAAATATACAAAACCAAGATGCGCAGCGGCGTAAATGCAGAAGGAATTCCACATACAAGTTGTTGTCCTTGACTTCGTCTGAGCTGCGGATTGCTCATTGCTGTAATGTTTTGACACAATGCTCGTCAATCAAACAGAATTTCTTGTTCTTTTTTCCGTCTGCTGATGAACTTGTCTCTCTGCAGGCCACACTCTTATTTCATTTTTCGTGATTTTACTAATGACAGCTGCTCATGGCAATTATCATTTCCTTCTTCTATTGCAAACCCAAAGCGTTTACAACAAGAACAGGAAAAAAAAAAAAAAAAGCATTTGGAAGCTTGACGCTCATATTGTTGATGTTGAAAATCATTATTTATTTATAAATAGAGAAACATATTGCATACAATATTCAGATCTAAGACCAAAACCTACAAAACGAAAGTATTCAAATAAAAAATGCAATCTGCATGTCAGCATGACGAAAGCAAAATCGAATGATAAAATCAAATTCAGTCTAAAATCTCCACAAGCTGTAGCTTCAAATACACGATATCAGTAGAGGAAGGGCTTCACCAGCAACACCAGTCTGCCACAGTGTGAACAAAAATGAACTATTATTTACCAATGCCATTATTAATAGTTAAAGGAATGTTGTTTGTGAATCAAATTCTGCCTCGTGTCACTTCCTTTTGTCACCATCCAAAACCTTATTTGGTGAACTGCTTGTGTTCCTGTAGTCTCAGAGATGTTACACCCACGAGTGCGGGTTTGCGAACAAGTAGCTGCCTGTATTTCTGCAAACATTAGGATTAGACCTGTAGAGTCATTGGCTGCACATTCACTCAGTTGTTACTTAAATACTCCAGACTAGATGTTTGATAGCATGAGGCTAACAAAGACATAGCGGGGGGCCCTCCCGGCTCAGAGGTTAAAATTCTGACTTTTTCTGACTAATTTTTTTCCACCTTGGTGACATGCGTGTACATTTCACGCCCGGGCGAGGCAAAACGGGACTCTGACACGGTGTCCTCTAGTGGACTGACGGTTGTATTACACCCATCGACAATCCAGACACCAAAACATTTTGCCACCATTTTCTTTCACTTTTGTCATGTCAGGATACAAATGCCAACAAAATGAAAACTACAGCAAATTTAGAAAATAAATACTAATTCTAAAATTTGTGACATGGCTTAAATGAGTGTGCAGAGGACTGATGAGAGTATATCAGTGAAACACCCTAAATACGTCTGATGACTTGACATCACCAACCTCGACGTCGCTTTATTTTTCTGTCATAAGATAATGTATTTGTTGTTTCTCTCTTTGTCTCTGTCTTGATTTGACTGTCTCTGTCTCGCCACCTGTCCGTCTCCCTGCCTGTGTCTCTCTGTAAGTCCCTCTGTGGTCGCAACAGCTGCCTGATGTTTGTGACAGGCGGTGCGATAGCGCTGACAGGCTGGAGACGGTTATCAGAGGGGCGGCCGCGAGAGGCTCCGTCTGGCTAAATTGAAAATTGCAAATGAAAATCCTGCTCAGCACGTTTTTGAAATTCATCAGCCATTATGTCAGATGACCTTTTGGGCGTCAGGCTCGGCTGATAAAACTCCAAATGACAACACTCTGCTCTGATCCAATTTTCGACACTGTCCCCTTCCTCCTGTCCTCCATCCCTCCTCCTCCTCATCCTCCTTCGCTCCGTCACCGTTCGACCCAGTGCCAGTGAAAATGATAAGCTTTCAGGAGAGCCTCCATTGTGCTGTAAATGAAGAGGTTTTGTTTGGAGGAGGTGGCCCTGCGCGCGTGTGTGTATGTGTATGTGTGTGTGTGTGTGTGTGTGTGTGTGTGTGCACGCGCTGAAGGCAGCCTGAGGGGAGTGTGTGAGTTTGGGGGCACCGGCGCGGCCTGGCCTGGCCTCGTCTTGGTCCCTCCGTTGTTGTCCAATCACAGCGAGGATCAGAGGCCAGGGAATGTGCCAGCATTTAGAAATACAGCGGGGGTATGGGGACACAGAGGAAGGTGTAAGGGTATAATAGACACTAAGAGTAGATGTCACTCTAAATGGCTTTTCCTGGGAGGGTCAGTGTGTGCCAATATTGACTGACGTTTGTGTGTGCGTGCGTGTGCGCCTGTGTATCATCTCAAGGAAAAAGAAGGAACAGAGCTGATCCTCTCAGTCTATCAGGAGCTCTATCTGTCTGTAATTGAATTCTCTCCTTCTCCCATTGTTGTCGTCTTTGTCTCTGGGGACTGGATGGTCAGATTTTTTTTTTTTTTTTCGTTTCTCAGGTGGAGCTGTATTACGGCATCTCTGTCCTGCCTTACAGAAGCATCATGACATTTTTTTTTTTGTTCCATTTTTGCTCATAGACTTTTTTTTGGGGGAGATTGGTGACCTTTCCACTTCAAGATATAGTTTGAATCATCTTGGGTCTATTTTACCAGAGTTATGGGTCGTTGTAATCAATCCTGTTATCTAAACTGGTTATAGAGGGATCACCTTGGTAGATAATCGCAGTTGTTATTCAACGCTACCATTAAGCTTCACAGTCTGAGTTAGCCAAACTGAGACGGTAGTAGTGGAGCTTCCTTGCTGAGCAGCGGTGGAGGGAAAGATCCTGTTAAACCCAATTCAGAACAAAAATTTGCAACTGTTTAAGAACGTAGCATTGCATCCATGACTGAACGTTACAGCCACATTAAAAGGCATATTTGTAGAGTGAGGGCTGCTCATTTTGTCCTTTGATAATTCTCTGAAAGTTCATGTAAGCATTTTATTAAGATAGATTTTTTTTATAACTTTTAAGTTGACATTGAAACACATATCTCTCCTTTTAGGTAATTCACTTTTATTTTGTAGTTTTTTTTTACTCCAAGCTACTGTCATCCAGGCATATATTGTAGTAACAAATACACCATTTATCCCTCCATCTAAACTGAGTTCAACATCCACACTGCAGGTTCCATATTTCTGTCTGACCTCCCATCATGTGTGTGTAAGTTTACTGTCGCTGTCTTTGGTTAAATATGTTAACAGCTCGACAAGACAAAGCAGCTGATCCTTCCTCTCCTGACACGTTAAAATGGTTTAAAATGGATGCCACACTTGAACTGTAAGATAAACCTGTTTTGAACGATGATGACATTTGTGTGAAACGTTGGGTGTTTTTTGTTTTTTTTTGCATTCGGCCTCGTAAAAAAAAAAAAATGCGCATAATTGTGCGAGTTGTCTCCCTGCGTAGTGTGTGCGCGCTCATCAACGTGCACGGAAACCGTATGCGGTGACGTGCCGGCTCGTTGTCTGTTTACAAGTGTGTCTCACCACGTGCGTGTGTGTGTGTGCGTGTGTGTGCGCAGCTGTCCCAGGTGTGCGTTATTAATCAGTTATCAGGGCAGTTTATTTGCTGGGTGACAAGTTGCAATTTCCCCCCTGATTCAGGGCTTCTTTGTCAGGTGGGAATTATACTGAGAGCACATGACAAAACACTTCACCTCTCTGCCTCGCTCCCTCGCTCCTCCTCTCTCTCTCTCCCCCAGCTCTCTTTTCTCTCCCATTTCTGGTTCCTCCCCCTATGTTGGCATCCCCCCCCCACCCCCTCTTACCTTCGCCTCAACACCTCTCCCATCTTCACCTCCGTCTCTTTTCTTTCTCTCTCCCCTCATATTATCTCCCTCCATCTTTTCCTCTCTTCTTCTTCTACTATATTTATTTTTCCTCCCATCAACAACATCATGCTCGGGCCTTGGAGTAAAAAAAAAAAAAAAAAAAAAAAAAAGGCGGACTGTATAATTAATCACACAGCTTGGTCTAATTAGAGATGAATGCGCGTTGTCCCTCCAGTCACACACAAACTCACTCACACACACACACTCACTCACTCACTCTCACCTCTCAGCCTCCCGGTCCTAATAGCAGTTGATGCTGTATTAACGGCAAATGGTGCAATCCCCACGAGAGCCCCTCTTGCGTTGATGAAACTGATGAATGTGACAATGATTAGTGAAGACAGATGAGACAATGTAATATTATCCTGTCTGCAGCCAGAGAGAGAGATTGCCAGGACATAACAGCGAGTGAGAGGGAGAGAGAGGAATTAACAGACAGTGAGGGACACAGAACAGAGTTTAGTTTCATGCAAATTATTATTTTCATGCAAATTATGATGCATTCATTTAGCCTAATCGGAACCTCAGTGGAAAATTTGGATTTTCCTTCAACATTACCAAAAAAAGTTTTGACATGTTTATCTAAATAGGTGCCAACAGATGCTGCAATACAAACTGAATGTGACACACTGACCTCTATGAGACCTGCAGTTTGTTTCTGGATATCTTAAAAGAAAACACGCATGCTGAAACAAGGTGTGCGGTGTGTGGACCGCAGACTGGATATAGAAGTGGACGTAGTTTCTGAAAAGTGAAGCCGATGCAGAAGTGCCCCCCCAAAAAAGTGCAGTACCACCGAGGTCCACTAGAGGCAGGCTCCAAAAAAGATCTGGCTCCATAGACTCCTATTTAACTTCTCTCATGAAATACAAAGTCATTCATTTTGTGTGTCTGTTTGATTGACAGGCCTGTGGCGCATTCAGGTTTCCGCTAAAGGTTTCAGGGGCATAGTGGGCGCAAATATTCGATTAAAAATGGAATAGTTCGGAGTGTATTTTGGATAGTAGTTTTGCTACGGTTGGTTGTGTCCTGTGTCAGTGTCCTGTCATTTCTTTTAGAAATCAGCTGATATGTAATTTCAAATTAATAGGTACATTTTTTTTTTTTTTTTTAAGAATTTACTCTTATTTATTTCTCCGCAGAAATGAAACAGAATTGACAAATCAAATTCAAGACAACTAACATCGCTGAACATTGTTTATTAAGGAAACTTAGTGTTATATATTCTTTGGGAAACTGATTTGCTGTAATCACATTTAAACCTTTAAACCTTCTCTTATCGCTCAACATTTTCCTGATAACCGGATAGAAATGTTGCAGAAGAGCAAGAAAGAGATGGGAAGTGTAGCAGCAGCAAAGCCTCAGGACTAATTAGCGCTCTCTGCCAAAAGAGAAAGAGTGAGGGATGATGAGGGAGGAGAAAGAGAGAGAGAGAGAGAGGTGGAGGGGGAAAGAGATGGTAATTGTTTTCGTCAGAGGCAGTGGGGAGTTTTCAGGGTAATAAAGTTAATTAGCAGAACAAACAAGGAGAAAGAGGGAGAGAGAAGAAGAAGAAGAAGAAGAAGGACAGAGAGATAGATTTGATGATTATGATGATAAACGCAGCAGATCTGACACCAGAAGAAAACGTTGAAATCAATTATTCTTATTTTCTGAGGAAAAACACACAACGAGCGACTGCAGCGCTCCACTGAATGGAAGCAGAACTCCTCCTCCTCTCTTATCTGGAGCTCATTTAGCCTCCACACGGCGTGTCTCTGTGTGATCAGCTTTCTTTGTGCCGTGTTTTCCACACATTTACAATTCCGGCGATAAGCGTGGATATAAACATATGGTACACGTGCACGTGTGTTTGTTTTGATGGCCTGATTTTAAAGTCACACAACAAGTGGGTTGGGGCTTTCGGCCTCTATTATTGTTGTTTGTTTTGCCTTTTAGCCTAATAGATGAGGGAAAAGAAACCTGTCCAAGAGTTACCAATAATTCACTGACTGACGTAAGACATCCAAATTTTATGATAAAGGTGATATTCAGATCATTGTTGGCAATCCGCAAGGACTGAATACACCAATAAAGCAGACGGAATAGCCTTCATCCAAAAATAGTGACACTTCATGTCAGAAGTGTTGTGAGTAAAAAGAAGGTATCTACAGCCGGGCCAGCAGCTCTCTGAGGTTTCTGCTGCTGATGTCAGCAGGCTAAATTTAATGAAAAAAATCTGCACGTATGAATCTGACATGTAGCCGTGTCTGGCCAGGCCGTTAATGTAATCTAAACCTTAAATCCACCTCCTATAACCGTAGAATATATATCAAGACTAGAAGTCCAATCGCGCTCACCGTGCTGCATCGTTTTAAACAGCTAAACCAATCTAAGCTTTGTATTATTGAATCGTGTGGATTTCAATGTCTCTCTCCATGGCAACCAAATAGTATCTGACAAGCTGTCACCACGGTGACGTGGTGACAGGTCAGGTAATGGAACCCGTGTCACTGACATCACACGCACAGGAAACACTTCATTATGGGATAGCTCTGAGAGAGAGAGAGGGAGGAGAGTGAAAGAAAACACAGCTCTGTGCGGTGCGAGCATGCTTCCTCTGTCATGTCTCATTTCCAAGATGCTGTAATTCAGTAATTGTACAAGGCATTGTGTGTGTGGGGGTGTGGGTGGGGGTGGGTTGGGTGGATACCTGCTAAATCTGGAGCCGTGATAAAGCTTCTGAGAAGTTCGTCCATTTGATTATTTCATTTTCATTTCTTTAGTAACTAACTTGATAACCCACTTCACTGTATTGATATATGTCTTTCTAAACTCTGTAATTATATAGAAAATCGATCCTTTACAATTCATCCTGTCAACAATAAGGAGTAGCAAAGTGCACCCATAAGGGAAAATAATGAGCAAGATTGAATCCAGCATTTTCTATACGAAGACACCACAAAGTGAATTATTACACCGATACTAAAAGTTGCTTATCAAAGGATAAACATAGTGTTTGCTTGTGGTCAGTTTAGGTTAGTTTGGACATTGAACTAACTGGCAATAAAGAGAAGCATTTGTGTTGTTACCTGCAGTTTAAGAAGCCGTGTGCAGTTATTTGTTCGATTTGGAGTGTCTTGAGTTTGTATTAGTTTAATGGACTTTTGCTCATTCCACTAAAAAGTATTTTTCCTGTTCACAGTTTTAATATTCAGTCATGTTTTCTGACACGTTTGTGACATATTGAGAATATGACGGAAATATAAACAAGCAGAGACAGGAGACATCGTTTGATTGACAGGTGGTTGTTGGAAGTTGCATTGCACTATAATGTCCCAGCAAGTGAAAGCTTAGTCTGATAGTGGCTTGCTGTGGCCCCCCAGTGGCTCTCCGGGCCAACATGGTGAACCAGCAGTGGGTCCCTAAAATACACTTTCTTATCAGGGATGTTTCCTCTTTGGGTAGTAACCAGTCTCAAATAAAAGGCTTTCCCTTCTTTGCGAGTGCGTTTCAAGGAAATGTATGTATAGTATATATATTGTCAGTTTGGGTTTGTTTGGTTTTTTGGTTGCCAGGGTCTGGGTGCGTTTGATTCGGTTGTCAGGCGGTGCGTTTGGACTGATGTGCTGTTAGAAGCCATCACCTGGGACATGTGATAGCTTATCAAAGTCTGAGCAGCCCCTCTGCTGCATTGACACACACACACACACACACACACACACACACACACACACACACACCTTTCACCTATTACAAGAAGAGGGTGTGTTTGGTGTGCCTGTGTGTGTGTGTGTGTGTGTGTGTGTGTGTGCATGTGTGCGTGTGTGTGCTTGTTTCTCTAGTCGTCAAGGGAACCCTGGTTGGAAGGACAGTTTGACGTCTCGCTTGGCATCATGGGATACGGCTGTCACCTGACGATGCTGCCACCACGGAGATAACCTTCAGGGTGACAGCCGAGACAAAGACACACACACACACGCACACATACGCACACACACACACACACACACACACACACACACACACTCAGAAGAATGTATACAGGCAAACACGCACACACATATGGAGTGCACATACATGCATGACTGCCCGAACACACAGCAGACGTCACCCGCTGAGCTAAACACAGTGGGATTGATCCTAATTAGTGCTAATCAATATGTTGATTGATAGTTTCACCTCAAAGAAATTGCTCGACTCCAAACACGAGAGGTCAGAACAACATCTCAGAAATTCTTCACAGATGTGTGAAAACGAGCGACGAAGATGTGTTCATCAGTGTGTCACTTTTCCATGAATGAACCCGAGACTGTATCTATTGACATGTGATGGGTGAAGCGCCGCTGCACACTGGCAGGTGGTGGAAGACGGTGACTCCAGTTCGAACCGTATATTTTCTATAATTATTCTATATGTGTAACGTTTCCTGGTGGGCCAGTAAAGACCACATGTTGTTGCTTCTTTCATGTGTGGTGAGAGTTTTCCTCACAGTGGTGACGGTTCATCTCATGACATATCCAGCTATAGAAACCATAACGATGTAGCTGCAGTAAGGACATGTTGCATATTTCCATTATTTATGTTTGAATGTTCGGTCGAGGCACATGGTTGCTGGTGCTGTCTGAGATTGTTCTTTCTCTGGGAGTTTTTTCTGACTTTAAGTGCCCTGAAATAACTGTGATTTGGCGCTATGTATATAGTAAAGTATAGTTCCAGTAAAACAACAGTGGACAGATGACTTTATCAGCTTATCCAAAATCCTGTAAACAGAAGTTATCAACAGACTCAGCTGAGACTTTGATGACTATTGTTTTTCTTTCAAAATGAGGACACATTGCTCAAACATGCCTTGAAAATTGGTTTGAAAATTGTCTGTATGTTTGTTGTAATGTTCATTTAAACATTTCATGACGTATAACGTTTTTTCCAATATAAACCACATTACACGAAACCTTCCCGCAGAATTAATGTTTGATCGAGTCACGTTTGAACACGGTTCGGTCATTCTGTCGTGGAGCGAGCAAGGTATGCTCCAGGGCATGCATCACTTAAAAACAGAATCAGCCAATCAGAAGAGAGGGTCATTAATATTAATGCACCTTAAAGGTACTGACACAAAACAGCCTGTTGTCGGTGGAGCAGACAGAAGCTTGAAAGGACCAATGTAGAGATGATTCTTCGTACTTAAAATCACAAAAAGTATTTTTATGGATATCAAGGCTGCAACTAAAACACGAGAAGTGTCAAATATGGGACCTTTAATTGATTATATGCCCAGCTCTTCCATTAGTAGCTTAACAAGAATCAAGAGAATAGTTCAAACACAATCTTAAAATGGCAGCAACCCTACAAAAAATGATGTTCAAATACTTATGTTTAAATATATTATACCATTTCCTTCAAGTCAATTTAGACTATTTTTCCAAATAGACAATCTTATGATCTGCTGGCCGTCCTCTCGTGGGGAAGTCTTTGTCACACAGGACGTGCATTGTCATTTTTCCTCTTCATTTTTTCTGTCCGTCAGGCTTTGAAGTTTCTCTCGTGTATTTGGTTTCAGCCGTCTGTGTTATTGCACCGCCGTGTGTATTTTCTCGTCATGCTGACAGGTTATCATTTGACCTTTTGTTCCAAACACAGATAATTTCACCTTTTCCACCATTTCTGACAGAACAAATCAGGACAGTAGGAGCACTCTAATTGACATAACTGGGTTCATTTTTTTTAACAACCAGCTTTTTATTCCATGACTGTGAGGAGTTTTTAGAACAATACAGAGACTTGGTCAACCAGACTTGTTAAATTGATACTAAAATCTTGACTTTCCTTTTTCCCTTTAGTTTGTGCAAACCAAGATTTATCGTGCATTTACACACAGGAAAATCATACACACAGTGGAAGCTGAATTTCTTGGATCATTTGCATCCGAAAAAGCATATTTCACACTCGAAAAATGAAACAAAGAATGTATTATTGCAGTTTTTGACTCACTTGGTAGGTCTTATGGCTTTCGTTTTAAATTTACAAGTTAAAGTTTCAATACGTGTAAATGCCAGTGATTTATGCGCCGTTAATCTTAACAGCAAAAGCAGTTAGAATTTTAAATGTGTTATTCTTTAGCTCACACAGACACACACACACACACACACACCAACACACAGTGCGTTGCCCTGAGGGCTAACGGTAGTCCTTCCAGGGGTTCAAGAAGCCCTGTCGTTGTCCTGCAGGGCTGCACTGTCATGTAGATGTGACCCAACGATCATCTCCTTCGTTTAGCATGCCACCTTTTGTTTGTAATCCTGAAGCCTTTGTTTAAATGTGTGTGTGTGTGTGTGTGTGTGTGTGTGTGTGTGTGTGTGTGTGTGTGTGTGTGTGTGTGTGAGAGAGTCAGTGAGTGTGCATGCATGATGCATATGTGTAAATCGGTAAGTATCCCTCCCAGCATTTCCTGTCTTATGGAGCTCAGGCGGTGTTAGCCAGGGTTAGCTGCAGATTTAGCACCTGCTGTCACTGCTGCAGTCCCACTCACTTGTCCAGACACAATGCCTTTAGCTTGGAGATGAGGATTAGCGCAAGTAATGTGTGTTAAGAGCATTAGCTCGGGCCTGGGTGGGTAAATGATTGGTAGAAAGTAACAGACAATAACCAGGAACTGACATTAATTCAATCAAGTTGGCAAAAACCAAACAAAACACCTGAAGGTTGTTCAAATGAAACTCACGTGAGGCATGAAAAGTTTGTCCCGGTAGCACGTGGATGACACGTTTATGTCTGGACGTCCCAGCCAGTGAAACAGCGGAGGAAAGTGGACTTTATCAGCTTATCCAAAATCCCGGAAACAGAAGTCATTAACAGACTCAGCGGAGTTTTTGATGACTATTGGTTTTCTTTTCAAAATAAGAACACATGTTGCTCAAAGATGGATGCCTTCAAGTTTGAAAACTAGATTCGTGTCTCTGTTCGCACTCGCTGACCTACATTAAGTCTGTCATTTAAACACACCCCTAAATATTCAGAATAATATAAACTTTCTTCATATTCACCGTTAAATTCATAAATCTTTACACGAGTCTGTAAGCGCCCTGAGATGACTGATGATATAATTTAGTGCTATTAAATGAAATAGTTTTGAATAAGACACACGTCGGCATGCACAGGCATGGAGTAAGGCCATCTTTACTTCAGAGCATGTTCACCACTACATTCATTGAGCTCTACAAGCTTCCCTCACTGCTAATCTAACAAACTGCAGGTTGAATTGTGCCGATGCAAACTGAAACGAAGGGAACATTTAATCGTGTACAACTCAAAGTCACAGCAAATATCTGATCATGTATTTAAAAACAACACTAGGCTGAGAGGCTGCGTGTGTTCGTGGGCTGAACCGTCGTATCACTCCTCCGCTGATTAACACCCATCTTTCTCTGGCGAGAAATATTGTGGCCGCTGGTCTTCTGGAGTTCACTGCTTTTTACTGACAGAGACACACGCACACGCACACACACACACACACACACACACACACACACACACACACACACACCTCTCAGTGGGTGCCAGCAGCAGACCAGGTAATGATGGCTATTTCAGTTTCTCTAATCCTGATGTTCACCGGCAACCTCACACTGAGTCAGATTATCTCCTAACATCTCTCCTCTCCTCTCCTCTCCTCTCCTCTCCTCTCCTCTCCTCTCCTCTCCTCTCCTCTCCTCTCCCCTCCTCTCCCCTCCTCTCCCCTCCTCTCCTCTGTTCCTCCCGCCGTGTTGCCTTGTTTGGGAGGGAGGCTGATAGGAAGTGGGCCGACCCGTCTCCTGTTGGGTATCAGTGGTGTGCCACTCACACTCACCCCTGGGATCATCACATGTGGATGAGCGAGCGCACACAGTTACAGTTGCACAAACACACCTGCACAGAGTTGCGTGTTGAGCAACAGAAGAGACGACGGTGAAGAGGAACAAACGAGAGCGTCTCGGCAAACAGAGCGACAAAGAAATGTACACGAAAACAGACAAAATAGTGCAAAAAGACACGAGTTGTTCAAAAGTTCGCATCATGTACGGGAAAAAAACCCAAAATAAACATCAGTCAGCTGCAACAAATCCCCACAGACACATTCAGATCTAGTTGCGCTTCTTCAGAACGAAGAAGTAAATCCTCAACGTAGGATCACACACTGTGACAAAGGTTGTCATAGAAACTCTTGGTAAGAAAGAAGCGTCTGAAGGGTCTGTTACAGCAAACAGAGCGAATTTGAAGGTGAAACTGATCTTTATTTAAAGCCACAAATATCTCCTCATCTGACGGGCTGAAAAAAGTCATCTCGCTCCACACGTGCGTGCACGCGGTCGACTTTTTTTTATGCTTTTCTAACTAATTGTCATTAATTCTTCGAGACAGCCTGAGCCTGACCCGACTCTGAAGGTGCACCGCGGCAGGAAGCGAAAGAGAAGGTTGTCCGCGTTTCCCGCCGAACTGCAAAGCGTCTCGGTGTGTACAAGACACGAGACTAATCACTCTCATTGTGGCCTATCTCCATGGTAACTCTGCAGCCAGCGGTAATTTAGCCTCGCTAGCTAACGACACAGAGCGAGTCATTATCTTAGCGCCAGGCCAGGGCCCCCGTTTAAAGATTCACACCATGAATGAACAATTAGAGAACAGATTGCCGGCCTAAGTGGGCGGAGAGACAGGAAAAGACAGAGGCAGAGAGCAGACGAGGCCAGTATGTGGTCAGCATTGCGTTTGCCCGTCCATCCGCCCCAACGGGGATGTATTGCTTTTGATATAACATCATTATTAACCCTTCAAACATTTTAATTCGAAGACGGTTCATCGTCTTTGTTTTCAGGATTTTGTCCCGAGATCTTAAAAGATGAGTGCAAAATGCAAGTAAAATATCATCCAACACAATAATAATGACGATGAAGCGGCAACATTCAATGCGGTTTTAATGCAGACTCATTTAGTCGCCTAAATGTAGGATAAAATATAAACGTGTCAAGACGGTTCGTATTCTCTGACTGGCCGATGCTATGAACCCAACCCTGCATTTTTGTTTGTTGTTGTTCATGCAATGCCCTCATTGTAATCAATTAAGCAGCGTCGTTGTTTTGTTCAGCGGTTAAGTGGTTGTACTCTTAAAAAAACATGCAGTGGATGGCTTCAAAAAAAACAACAACAACACGTGACTTAAAAGGAAGATGATGGTTTGCATGCTGTTTCCTTCTTCTCGTGATGAGGAACTTTTCCTCACTTTGACCAAGATGTTTTTGCGCCTGGAAGTTTGGGGGTGTGCTCGAACCGAACGTCTGAGGGGAAAAACCTTCTTTCGCTGGAGAGCGTAAACCAAAGTTTCACTCGAGTTTTAAATCGGCTCTCGAAAGGCTTTTACGGTGTTGCAGGTTTCGATCTGACACGCTGCGCGTTTGAAGCATCTTTCTCGTATCTACACATTTTCATGTGAATACGCGGGCGTTGCATCTGTGGAAAAGTGGGTGTGGCTTATTAACTCCTCCCCCGACTGTGCTGTCAGAAAAGCGAGGCAACACATCGATATTATACTGATATCGAGACAGATGTTGGATTTTTGGATATTGTAATATGGTGACATGGTGTAAGTGGTTTCTGCTCCTGGTTTAAAAGGCCGCATTCCAGTAAAGTGACGTCATTTTCTGAACTTACCAGCCCGTTGACTAAATGACCTATTTTATTGTACGAAAGGCGCCGTACAAATACAGTTTATTATAATTTACCGAATCTAAACGTGCGGAGGTCGCCGACCTTCCGGCGGCGCGGACAAACGCCGTCGCTGAGAAGACGCGTTCGAGGGAGGAAAGAAACGAATGAAAGGGGGATCTATCTCGTCATGCGATTTGGTTTCGGAGGGCGAGGCGACGGATAAAGAACAAGGATGCGGTCCGGATCCACGCTTCACCGACAATATTCTCTCTGTTTACAGTTCGCGCCCCTCGCGGGTCACACGCAGACGCGTCCCAAACGACAGCCCCGGCAACCGTCCCGCTCAAGGTCAGTGTCTTATTCAAATTGTACTGTACGCTGTGTGTGTGTGTGTGTGTGTGTGTGTGTGTGTGGTTGTGTTTCGTCTCTCTCTCTCTCTCTCCCTCCCCGTCAGGCCTTTTGTGTGTCTCCCTCTAAAGGAGCTGTCAAGCCGTACGGTTTAAGGGCTCCCAGGAGGGACAAAAAAAAAAAAAAGCATACTTTGTTTTGTTTTGTTTGTCTGCCGTGGTGTCGGGGCTGAATGAGTGGGAGGGAGGGAAAGGTAAAGAGGGGCGAGTGTGGGGGGGGGGGGTAACATGTAATTTACTGTTTGCCCCACTCTACTGTACATCCCTTTAGTTATGCTAATGCTGCTCTTTGTGGGGCTGAAGAGATAGCCATCAATCACCTGTCAATTGGTCAATTGGAAGAAAAGAGGGGGAGAGAGAGCAAGAGAGAGAGAGAGAGAGAGAGAGAGAGAGAGGGCCTCTGTTCCCTCCCTCCTCTTCCTCCTCTTCTTTTTTTTTTTTTTCCTCTTCTTCTTCTCCTCCTCCTCCTCTGCTACCTTAGTGGACTTGGGGGTCCCGGGAAAGCCCGGCAGCCGGATCCGGATCCGGAGTCCAGGTGGGGGAGGGCAGGAGGAGGGCGATCAGGGAGCGAAGCACCGAGAGCCACAATCAGCGTGACAGTCTTGTTTTGTTGACGTCGTCCCGATCGGCTGTCTGCGCGACACACACACACAAAAAATAAAATAAATAAATAAAAGTCCTCGGAGTCTTTGTTTTCTTGTTGTTGTCGGTGTCAGAAAGCTTTTTTTTAAAAACAGGCATCTAATTGTTATATGACACCTCCGGGAAAAAAAACCCGTCCGCGCCACTCACGGTTGTCGGCCGCTGTCAGCCGAAGGCAAACCCTTTTATTACGCTGGCTAATGTTAGCGCTAAGATAAGCTAACAGGCCCATTAGTGCCAGTTCGTTTAGCTCGTTAGCCGAAGCCTTCGGGGCTGATGACATTCATTACATGTCATTAGTGCACAATTAACACGTCTTGCTCTGACACCGTTGCTCCCAATGTTACGCGACACTTTTAATCATGTTTTGTGAAATGTTTCCGCCGGCATGACGTGATTTATGAGTTTCACGTGACGCGCCGTTCGTTACGTCGACCGGCCGTGATCACAAAACGCTGCAGCGGACGGGTCCAAAGTCCAAAGTCCAACTCCTGCGCCGTCCTTGGGAAACCGGGCGGTATTCAAAATATTTTCTCCCTCCCGCTGTTTTGGTTCCTTGCTGTTACTTTTCCAGAAATGCAATTTGCATTTTTGCACGACCTTTGTGTCGAGGTAAATTTCCTGAAGCCGATCCACTTCTTATTCTCAGAAGATTACAGAGAAGTCTCTTGTTTGAAAAATCCTTCGGTCGAGACGAGGTGCGCCAGATTTACCTTGTTTTTTTTTTATTTGCTGGACTGAACACTGACTTTTTATTCAGATATGTTATGTCAGAAATTCCTGCAGATGTTTTGATGGCGGGTTTTAATTATCTTGTTATTTAATGGGCTGCTTCACCAATTTTATACACTTCAGCTTACTTTGCAGTGGAAGCACAACTTTGCCTTGGAAGAGCTGCTTTCAAGTTCAAATATCAGCAGGTATGTGCTGTTGCATCATGGGAAATGTAGGATCCAGTCCTGGACTAAAACTTGACATATTTTATCTTGAAGTCTTGCATCGGTTTTGATCGTCTTGTTTTCAGTAATTCTCGTGTGATTCCCTCAACTTTATAAAAGTGCAATATTAAACTGCTGAAGTACAACTTTAATTACGTCAAACTTACCTTTTAGCCTCCTTTTTTTTTTTTTTTTTGGTCGGGTATGATGTGCTTGTTTCCAAAAAGGTTCATGTTACACATACAAGTTCATTTCTTTAATAAACTTTGAAACCTACATTAAAATTAAGGCTGCTTAGTTAAAAAATGATCTACATTTGATAGCTAATTCATATTTAATTGAACATAATGATTACATACTGTGGATTTTCAATGAAAATTCAAATGCTCAAAACAATAGGATCCTAATGTCAGACTGAGAGTCAACAGCAGTTCGTTATCAAATGTTCTACAGTCTTAAGTTTGATCGTTGCTTAAAGAACATAATCTCTGATCCAGCAGACCTCATTAATGTCTGATTTCACCAGAAGGATCCTCCTCCTCCTCATTTCTTTGAAGTTAAGTCGTCGTCATGTTCCTTCAGTTGGTTCCTGTTCAGGAGAACCTTGAGAAATCCTCTGCACAAAGATCTAAGAATGCTTATGTGTCAAGACAGTCCGACACCACACACACACACACACACACACACACACACACACACACACACACACACGTAGGTACAAACAGTACTATTTTCTTTTTTTCTCCCTATCACACTCATCCACCCACTGATCCACACACAGACAGAGACACAGCGAGCAGTATTGATTTTGCTGTCTCCAGGCTGTTGAGAGTGTGTATACTTGTGTGTGTGTGTGTGTGTGTGTATACTTGTGTGTGTGCGTGTATATGAAAGGGATTAAGGCCTTGCTCGGCTGAGATACCATCAGCCATCAACCCTGCGAGTCCGCTTCGGGCTTTCCCGGCTGCCACATTGTCTATTCTGCTCCGCTATGTGAAAAATGTTGAATATCAACAATGGCTTTCAGTGGTGTATTGTTGAGTTTTTGTATGAACTAATCTTGCCTCAGTGAAAGAGACCTAGGGCTTGGACAAAACGTCTAGAGCCACAGCATTCCTAGCTGGCTCTCCCCTTGAACACTGAGCAGAAGGCTGGGGCTGAGGGAGGCAGGAGTGGAGGGGAAGGCAGGCTGGAGGAGAGGCAGGGCGAGGGAGAGCCGAGGCCGGGGTAGGAGCTCCGAGGCTGGGCCGGGTTTGAGGGGATGACGGGCCAGGGGAGGAAGGGGTGGGGGTGTGAGTGAAGGTGGGAGGGCGGGGTGGGAGAAAGGTGAGGGAGAAGGAGGCCGCGATGAAGAAGAGGAATGCTAGGCTAAAGGAAGGATGAAGATGATGGAGGCCAAGTGGGGAAGATAAAGTGATGACAGTCAGCTGATGGCAGACTGAAATATGTTACTTTTCCCGCACAGGAAGTTGGAGAAAAACGTTTAGGCAGAAGAAGTCTGTTAGGATGTAGGATCTAGGCTAGGCCAGGACTGGAGAGAGAAGGAGTAACTTAAGGCATCCAAGAAGACCACCAGAGACCCAGAACAGAGGCAGAGAAGACAGACTGCAGTTCAGCATGACAGCTTTATGAGCATGAAGTCCTTTTCCTTCCTTTTCCTGGTTTGGATGTAACTCTGGTTTGGACCGCGGCTGACGTCCAATCAGACAACAGGACCGTGGCCCTTGTCATAATGACAAGCATGACATCATGGCAAGGTAAGCTGACTGACAGATTGGGCGAATGATTGACTGACTACACACAGACAGACTGAGTGAGACAGAACGGTTCGATTAGCTGTCTTCTTCCTTCTCCATTTTTTTTCTCCCTCTCGCTCTTATTAAAGCGAGCTGTGCTAAAAAAAAAAAAGAAAAAAAAAAAGAAAAAAGCATCCGGGTGTGGTTGCAGATGTAGAGCGAGTGAGGAGTAACCGTCTCCTCGCAGGCCTTCCTTGCTGTGCCAGTGTTTTCACGCGGGTTTATCTTAAATGCCTGCGGTTCTGCAGCGTGTTGTCTCTGCATGTGTTGCCATCTCTGTCGTCTCTCTCAGCGTGTCTCCTTACTGTCCTGCTGTGTCTGATGGGTCTCCTGCAGAGAGGGGAGAGACACGGCGATGGAGAGCAGAAGGGGACACATCCTATATGTTCACAGCGTCACGGCAGAGTAACATCGTGCCAAATTAACAGTTTTTGGCAAAAAAAAAAAAAAATTGCTTTTGCAAAATATTTATTGACATTGCATTTTAAACTTGACTCCTCCATTAGAGGAACTCGGTATAGCAGCAGCTTCACACACTATAAGACCCGCAGACATTCACACAAGAAGCTGAACAGTGCCGCCACATTTGTCTGCGGATGCCTTGCTGAAGGGCACAGCAGCAGTGATTGCTGAGTCATTTGCTGTGTCTCAGTCCCACACTACATCATTACAGTATTTCTACAGCTACTTCTAATCATTTTATACTAATAGGAGATGATACAATACCTGCCCCCATCATGTGTTAATCAAACCGTGACTTTAGACTCACTCTGCTCATTATACATAATGAATGTTTCTGCATAAAGGTTTTGCAGGATTGTTTTGGTTTCATTTGGTTGATCCTGGTAGGCTATTTTGACAAGATGTATGGTGAGCTTTTCATTTTCCCTCCATTTTTCCTTTGTATGTTCCAAAATTGCTGAATAGTGTATATCAACAGTATGAGTGCAATAATATCTATCATTATTTTACCGCCTTTCTGGTGTTAACACGTTGCAAATTCAAAACCTTCTCAAATTAGATGCAGTTTGGATTTTAGGACAGTTATGTAGTTTTTATCAGCTGCTCCCAGGTCAAAGTGACCTGGTGTCTGACCTGCAGACTGCAGTTTTATGGGATGTGCATTGAGCTGATGGAAGGTTTGGGAAGTTACATATTCATCAGTCTTTCATATTTCTTTGCAGATTTTAGAAGACGAGATCTTAAATTATCTTTTTTAATTTTAATTTTTAATTGTTTTTTTTTTTTCATTCATGGGTTCCACATATGTTTTATTTTCCTTCAGAGAGATAAAAGCATTCAGCTGTTACAGTTTTGTCTCTTGTAAGTGAGTGTAACACAAGTGGTTTCTACCGTTGTTCTCGCTTGGCTTGTGTGTGGCACCGTGGGGTCTACAGGGGTCAACGTGGTGACTGTGGCAGTTTGGGGTCAGTGCCACGGAAACCTGGAACTGAGAGATGGTTGGCTTAACCCCTCACCCCCAACACACACACACACACACACACACACACACACGTGAACATCAGCGCAGTCTAATCGGCGGCCCCTGGTGATTTGTCCTCTCAGCTTGAAGTCCTGTCATTCCTCCCAGCTCTCCTCACAATTACAGCCCTGAACTGAACTAGAAAATCTGCTCCAATCTAGCAATTAGTCCTGAGGCCACTGGCTGTGTGTGTGTGTGTGTGTGTGTGTGTGTGTGTGTGTGTGACATGCACTGTGTATTCTTGTGAGGACCAAACAGGAAGACTGAAGTTTATTTTTTTGTTTTTGTTCTTTTGTGTTTCTCAGACATCGATGTGTCATTGGCAAATTAATATTTCTATGTTTTTGTAATTATTGTAAACAGTTGAGTCCAGGATGGTCTTCAGCCTCGTAGCAATGATAGTGTTCCTCAAAATGAAGACTGCATTTATCCTCAGCTCATTTAGAGGATGCTGCAAGTTATTGCTCTTTGTTTATGTCTTCAGCTGTTCTGAAATGACTGAAGATGACATTTTGGAAGAGATTTTTTTTTTTTTTTTCAATCGTCAGAACCTTTAACTTTAGTTCTGTATATACCCAACAAACCACAAACATTTTTATAAGTTGTTCTTTGAGGCAGTCCAGAAGATTTTTTTTTTTGTCTAATTGAGAAAGACCGAGGCTGAGGTTGTGTTCTTTAGTCTTGTCCATCAATATATCTGTTAAGTTACAATTATTAACTTGGTGCAATTATTGTAAACAAATTTGTCCTCGTTAGCAATTACAGTCGAGGATGTTAAAAGATTCGTCTCTCCTGACCTTTTGTATTGTGAAAGAAAAAAAAGAGTTGCAGCTCAACTCAGTTTAAGATTTTGGAAGTTAGTTTTCTACGTTTGAGTCTGTTTTATCTTCATTTACACCTGAATAAAAGTGCCCTGATTTCGAGTATTTGCTGCAAAGCAATTGAAATAATGTTTGTTTGCAGTTGCTTTTTTTATGAGGACTCACATTTTGTGTTAATGGTAAGATGTTTATATACAATGCAACATCCTAAAACTAGAAATTAAAATGGGACACTTTCAACCCTCTCGACGCAAACTACCAAAAAAAAACGTCCATAAATCCGTGATATTTTTTTTGATATAAAAAGTAATTTAATTTTTACATGATATCACCATGAAATGTACCCTAGCACACGTTACCACTAGCATGCCAGGTTATGGCATTCCTAAGACACTAAATTGTCCTCTTTATAAGAACATATGACTTTCCTCACTAATAGAAGCTGTGATCATGTAATGAGCCTTTAAATAAAGAGTGCACGGCAGCCTGGGGTTCATGGGTTTATAGTAATCCAATGAAACGTCCTTACAAGAGTAGCAAATCCTAATGAAAAGTGGGAGTGTGTGAGGTGGGATGAGAGGACGAAGTGGACAGGGGAGGAATAAGGAGAACACTGTGGTCAAAGCGGGATGTAGAGCAGTGGAGGTGGGAGGGGGGAGGTTTTCATGGCCGGGAGGGGTGGGGGGGGGGTGGGGGTGGGGCGGGGGGCGGCAGGCCTGACTGGGCAGCAACAGAGACGCTTAGTGCCGCCTGGCTTGCTCCTAAAGACTTGGCCTCATCCCCCCCCCCCCCCCCCCCCCCCCGTGCATCTCGCTCCTGCGTCTCCCCTATCTCCTCCGCCACCACTCTCTCCATCACTTTCCTCTCTCCTCCTTTTGTCCCTTCCCTCCTTCACCCTCCACTTCCTCCCGCTCAGTCTCTTTTTCTTGCTCCATTCCTCCATTTCTCTCACTTCCTTAGTTTCTTCTCTCTCCCCCCCCCCCCCCCCCCCCCCCCCCCTTCTGCACGCCTGGGCCATTACAGACACTCAGCAGCGGGTTGAGAGGCGAGGGGGTGGGTGGGCGGCCGCGCCGGTAGGATGGGGTGGGGGGGTTGAGGAGGCACAAAAGGCCTGAGATGCAGCGCTCCAACAAGAGTGGCTGGCTTTGAAAAGAGGCCTGGACGGCTTCTTAATGCGGCGAGTGGACGGACGGACTCGCGGAGACGGACAGAGCAGACTCGGCCCTTTATCCTCGTCCTTTAGCTGATGCCTGTTTTGGCCCCAAAAAAAAAAAAAAAAAAAAAGCACATCATCTGCAGTGTGCCCTTCCCGCTACGCCTGAGGTTTTATCAAACACATTAAGATGTGATGGAGGGATAGGTGGAGGAAAAGAAGGGGACTGTAGCTGAAGGCCAGACACTTAGGAGGCGGACAGACAAAACTTTTCTGCTCCCTAAGAGGACGTGGACGGGATGGAAGAGTGTGCGAGTTCATCTCTCTCAGAGGTTGCCTCTCTTTATTTTACATTAAGACATTAGTGTTTTACCTTCCCTGCAGTGCATCTGTTTTCAGGGTTAACGCTGGGGGAGAAAATATTGACAGTGAAGTTGGATGCAGCACATTAAGAGAGCTGAAAGCTTACAAAGCTGCTTTTAAAGCTCAGCTAATAAACCCACTACGGTAAAAAAAAAAAAAAAAAAAAAAATGCAAACACAAGCAGGCTGCTTTCTTGCTGTAAAAACTGTGACATTTTTAGTCAGAAACCTGAAGCTTTTTACTTTGTTGACTTTTATTCGTGCAGTTAAGGGATCAATAAAAGAATAAAATAATTTTACGAATCCATAACTCTTTGTGGCACACAAACAGCACTTGTCTCCAAAAGCTTCGCTGGTAAACAGATGAGCTGAATGGATTTACTGTCCAGCTCGCATCTTTTATCAACCTAATTCTGACCAATTATGGCAGTTTGTATGCGGCAGTATTATTTCACTCAGATGGGAGGGGCTCTTAAATGATATTTTCTACGTTTATGTGCTTGTGTTGGCTGTCTCTTTGTTGTGGGTGGTGTAGAAGTATTATTACGGATTTGGCTCAGAGAGCTTAGCTGGTGTGCGATTCTGATATCCGCTGGACTTTGATCAAATGCAACAAGCTGTAAATCCACTTTAATCAGCGCTGTGTTAGTTCACCAGCGAGGAGACTTCAGACCAGCCGCTGCTCAGGGGCATCGCGGAGAATCTGGGGAATAAACGCAAACTGACTGACTCTTTTGTTTCTGCAAATAAACTTTAATGAACCTAAAGTTGCACTAAAGACAGCTTGTAATCTGCATGGAAGGATTTCAATGAGAAATTGATTGAACGAGCCGTAATGGTGACTGAATTACTTGTCTTGCCGTTTTGTTTAATGGCATAGTACAGCTCAAACTATGTAAGATGATAAGTATTTTAATTTGATTTTTTTTTTTTAATTGGTTTATTGCTTTTATTGTCAAATTAAATCTGTTAATTAAATCAAAGTTCCGATACAGTTTGGCTACCATTTCAAATTCATTTACTGCAATGTTATTTAATACATATCACAACAGCACTTTTTAAATCTGTCGCAGGCTAATCATGGCATTCAACCAATCATCGATGGAAACGGGTGGGACGGTGGTTAGGACTGTTGCCTCACATCTGGGTTTGGAGGTTATAAATTGGCTGTAGTAGCTGTGAACGGTTGTGTCTTTCTGTGTGCGTGTCCTGTGATGGACTGGCGTCGTGGTCACGGCGTATCTTGCCTTCAACCAAAAGTCAGCTGAGATGGGCTCCAGCCCCCTGTGACCCTGTTCAGGATAAAGTAGATAATAGATAGAGGGACGGATGGAGACCGGAAGGTTTATATCTTTATGTAAATGTTAATGATTGTGCTCTATCTTTAAAAGGACAGAAAACTCGCATCAAAATGTGGAAGAGCTAAGTTGGTCCACAATGCAAACGGTATTAGTTTAACAATAATGGTTCACAAATTCTCCAACGCGTTTGTTTTTCTCGGCCTAATCTTTTCAATAGGCCTGTGTCCACGTCACATGACTGTTTGGGAAAACAACAAGTTTCCAAGGGGAAACAAACAGCGCTTTCCTAATGTTTTTCTGACCCATCCATCCACCCCGACCTCCTCCTTTGCTCCTGATGGTAAAGATCCAATATTCTTACAGCCTGTGAAGGGCTTTTTGGCTTCATGTAAGTGTATCTCATTTTGAAGCACTTGCTCAAAGTCTCCTGTTTGTCTTGGTCATGTACCACATTTTGTTGTTTGTGGTTTAAGATTTTCAGTTTAATGATGACCAACAGTTTAATGGCTCTGTATCTCGAAAACCAAAGTAAAACCGAAATCAAACATAGAAAGATGTAAATTTAGTTTTCTATGTTTTAATTTGACTGATTCATGGAGGTATAGCATTGTCCTGCCTGCAGCCGTGTATTATAGAGTATTAGACCTCAGTGTGTGTGCATATTAGCAGAAGCATGGATAGACTCTCGAACAAAGAGGTTATAGAAGATGAGAGAGGATGGGTTTATTGCACAACAATAGGTTTATAAGGCTTAAACCGATCTGCTGCATACCTACAACAACGGCCAAGCATATACACACACACACACACACACACACACACGGATGCAGGCATGCACATGTATGCATACAGAAACCCCATTCAACCTGAGCAAGTGCCAACAAGTTACACACACACACAGTCAGAACGGCCAAATCCGGCTTGGCCTCCCCCAAGTCCGGCCAAGTCCATCTACAGTAGACACACACACACACACACACACACACACACACACACACACACACACAACAGCCAAAACCCAGTGACACCCAAGCCAACTTCCTATTTAACACGGACACACACACACACATGTAAAATGTGACCACACAGTTTAGCCCCCCAGTAAGACCCACAGAGCTGGCCGTAGCTGTGTGTGTGTGTGTGTGTGTGTGTGTGTGTGTGTGTGTGTGTGTGTGTGTGTTCACAGCGGTCAGTACTGAGGCCGGTCCCGGTAGTTGGGGAGTGCGGATGGAGAGGCAGAGAGAGAAAGAGGATTAGAGTGATATGGAGACAAAGAACAACAATAGTTTGTCACATTTTGTCAGAGAGGATTTTATGGTAAAGCTGATTTGGAGTCTGCCACCAACAAACAACGATCGGAAATATGGGATTTATTACTAAATCAGTTTGAGAATTTGCATGAAGTTTAACAACGCCTAAGTGTGTGCGATACTTTCCAAATATGTGTGTTCATGCGAACATGACCAACATCTGAACAAGTACATTTCAACACTAAAACATTATTTAAAGGTTATTGTAGTTTGAGTTTAAGTGTTGGTATGAATTCATATTGGATACCTGATGGTTTTCGACTAACATCGGGTACATCAACATGTGTTGTCCTTCACACTAGTCCTGATTGTCTTCTGTTAAACAGTATACTCTCAATGATTTGATTATGATAAAGCACATTAAAACAGACAGCTTGAACAATTGAAAGGAAGAAAGGAAGTTTAAGACATGCATCTCATCTGAATTCTCAAAGGCAAAGATTTCCGAAGTGTGACGGCATTTGTTCAGTTGAGTGAGTTTCTTTCTGTGTGTGCGCTTTGGGCTAAATTCTGTAATATTAATTTTACTTAGCAAAACTAGTTCTTAAGATATAACTTTTTTTTCCGAGGGTGTCATGTGCCTAACTTGACAACACACAGGTGAAGGGAGGTGCCTAGCTGCTGTATTTAAAATGGGTTTTTGCTACCGAGAGATGTGTTTAAGATTAACTGGTGCTAGATTTAACCTCCACTGCATCCGCCGCCGTCTTTTTGAATTAAGCAAATAAACACCCCGAAAGTTAATCCAATATAGCCGATTAGAAAAACATTTATTTCGGGATCCTTTGCTCTTTTACCTCTCTGCCTTTTAAATGAGGCGGTATTATAGACTCGGAGGTCCGAGCCACTCTCATCCAATCCACCATCCAGTTTAGTGAAAATGTCACCAGAGCAGCAGGCAGCGGGAGATTTCAGCCACGGGCAGCGAGAGGGGGGAAACAGCAGGATCGGTTTGAAGTGAATGAAATGATTTAATGTTTCGGAGTCGGCCTCGCCCCCGGGGACTGGAACGATATGGGCTCCTAATTGACACCGGGTCAACTGCCTCCCTCTCTCACACTGCTTTCTGTTTCACACTGTTTCTATTTCAGCTGTCTTTCTCTCTCTCACACACACACACACACTCTCTCTCACACACACACACACACACACACACACACACACACACACAGTACAGTCTCTCTCCAGTAGCCAGACCAGTCCAGTGCCGGCCGGTGCTGGACAAACAAAGGCCTGTCCTGTCCGACGATGATGATGGATGACCGCCGGTCTCATATTTTATAGGGATTTCACAGGAGTCAGTCCGTTCCCAGGCCGAGCTACAAGTCAATAGTCTTCTATCAGGCTTCCCAAAATCTCCACAACGATGTTTCCAAATTCAAAAAAAAAAAAAAAAAAATTTGAAATGTTGTGTGATTTTATTAGGCCTGAATCAGCCATTGACGGAGCAGCAGTTAATAATGGCAGAATGTGATTAGCAGGGAGAGGAATGTTTTATTAGTGTCACTATCAGCTGATTGACAGAACCCCGGTGGTCATTATTGTTCACTTTTGGACAGCGTGGACATATTGTTCACAGCAGTCGTCGAGTGAGAGCACGGGTTGAGTTGCTTTTAGTGCGACTGAATTGCTCCAATACCTTTTTACGGAGTAAATCTGTCTTAAGACGACATTTAGCCTTTTATTAATTCCTGAAGTCTTGTTTTTTTTTTTTTTTTTTTAAAAAAGCTACAAATAAGATGCAAATGAGGTGGAATTACTGCACTTAAAGCATTTTCTAAAGTTAAAAGGAATTTTACTTGATACTAATTGATCACTCTGCCTTCTTTTAATGTCCTAAAAACTACGAGAAAAAAATAAAAACTGTATTTGGAAATGTTTTCTTCTGATAAATATATATCAAGTCTTTCAGGCCAGAAAAATTGTACGATGAACCAGACCAAAGATATTAAAACCGTTATTAATTCTATAAAAAAAAATCTTGCAAAACAGTCAAAGAAAGTTTACGATTGTTAATAAAAACAGCGCTAATTGCACATTTGTAGTAGGATGCAAACGTACTTCACGCTCATCCGACCGCCCCGACCTTCACGTTGCAGAGCAGATTTCCTGCGGTGGCACCGAGTTTTGGCTTTCTGACACCACAGATGCTGAAAATCTGGGTGCTGTTTCTGACCGTCATTGGAATTTATAAAGCCGGAGATACAGAACTCGTGTTTGCAGTTGGAATTTTTTTGAAAAGGGATCAAGAGCTGGAGAGTGTGCAGCCCGGTGTTGGCCAACTGTTGCCGTGATAACATTGGCTCGAGGTTCAGACTGCTGGTCCAGCCCGATCTCGAGCCAAAGCGGCTCATAGAGCCGTCATTCCACTGAAAGACACCGTGTCAGTGTCACATTTTTCCTCTCCGAGGCGTGAAAAGCACACGCGTGTACGACCGGGATCGGAGAAGGACATCATGTGACGAAGCACAAGCAGTGATAAAGTCTGAGTAGAGGAGAGGGTTGGGTTGATTGGATGGAACAAATTGAGGACTTTCACCCAGAGGACAGAAGTTCGAGTCCACGGTGGAAAAAGTCAACATGGATTCTTTTAAGTGACGTTACTTCCATAAAATGTACTTCTTTTAACCCTAAACGTGATCTTTTTCTAAACCTAACCACGTGGTTTTTGCTGCCAAAACTATTTTCAAAATGTGACACTGACACAGTATCCTCTTGTGAACCGACTCTTACTTTGAAGGTATTATTTTGAACACATGAAGAAAGCATTTAACAGCTGCAGGTCTTCACGGGTCCACTCGGTTCTTGGTATTCGAGGTGCGACCCGAATCTGTCTGAATGACATTTACCTGAATTGGGTCAGACATTGTATTGCTGCAGGTCTCGGGTGTTCATGTCAGTGATAATACCTGAGTGGATCTGTGTGAACCAGCTATCTGCTCTGATCTAGTGGAAAATGATAATGATTAAGGGAGAAAACGGTGTTCTTTGACTTGACATGAAGGAACAAGAAAAATGACATGTAGTGCTGCTTTATTTTGACAGCTGCAGCGTAGTGCTCTCTCTGTCGGGCTCTGTTTGGGTTGGTGTGTGGCTGTAATTATCCTTTTGTCTATTAGGACAGGGTCTGACTGGCCTCAGGGTCCTTTTACAGTATTTAAACTGGGAGCTGACCAGTACAGCCAGCAGCTCCACCTGCAGTTTGAGTTTGAGTGAGTTTTTAATCTATATAACTACATTTCGACCCCATGCATTTAAAACTATAGTTTCAACTCAACACATACAGTAAGTGACCATGTAAACATTTGTAGACACAAAAAAAACCCCATCCTTTGTGTCCTGAAAACAAAATAAAGTCTGCGGAAGTTTAGAGACTCGCCAGATGGAAGAAGAGAAAGGAGCGCAGGTGTCAGAGGCTCCCTCCATGACATTTTCGAACCTCCGATTTAAAATCGGCAAGAAAACACGTCTCGCAACATCTGAACAGCACCGCAATGACATCTAATCAGATGCCAGAGGAGACGATGGTGTCGGAGCTTGGAGAAAACACACTGATTCCCCACCGGCTGTATTGTCACTAAACGCCGCTTCTCTCTATGGACGGTAAATGATTTAATTTGAGCGCCAGATGTGGCGTTTAGATTCTGTTAGCACTTGTCGAGAGGGAGAGAGAGAAAGAGAGAGAGAGAGGAGAGAGAGAAAGAGAGAGAGAGAGAATGAGGAAATGACAGGAAGGAGAGGAACAGCTTGGCAGACCGACAGCCAACAGCAGCCCAGGCACTTGACAGAGCTCTCAAACCCCCGTGTGTGTGTGTGTGTGTGTGTGTGTGTGTGTGTGTGTGTGTGTGAGAGACTGTGTGTGTGTGTGTGTGTGCGTGCGTGCGCTCGCGAGTGTTTTTTTTTTTTTTCCACTTGTGTATCATGACAGCTGAATGAAAATCAATCTGCTTCTACATCTGCCATCTTGAGTGTTGGGGAGCGCAGATGGGCCTTCCCTGTCACACTGAGCTAGCTGGCAGTCGACCAACTCAGGTCTCTCCACCTCTTCTCCTCCTCTCCAATCTCAACCCTCTTCTTCTCTCCTCTCCTCTCCTCCTCTCCTCTCCTCTCCTCTCCTCTCCTCTCCTCCTTCCTCTTCCTCTCCTCACTAATCAGACGCCAGGCTCTCTGAAGAGGAGTTTTTTTTTTTTTCCTGCGTTGACATCTCCAAGTCACTCTGACAGCAGCTGTTTGGGGCCTTTTTTCGAAGCTGCAATCTGGGGCTCTAATCACCCTCATTGACGGCTCCGAGGGCCCCTGTTGCAACTCTGAATGGCAAATTAAAGCGTTTTTAGATAACGTTGGTAATTGGCTAAATCGTTTATAAGCCCGGAGATCACACTTTTAATCTTCAGCCTAACATGACGGATCACGAAACCGAGACGGATCTCGTCCGTGCGTGTTCTGTGGGCGCGTTTCCTCGCCCCTCCGTCCCAGTTTTTGGTCTCTTTCCTGATGTGCCACAGTATGTTTGATGCTTTAATGATTTGCCCATCAGATTAACAAACACTAATCGTTCTCTCTGCTGCAGTTTGTGTCAGGCTTCCCCGCTATCCTCTCTCCTCTCTCATCTCCCGAGCCCATCTCATCTCTGGCATTAACTCCATTAGCCTGGTAATTGGCTCTTAAAGCAGTGGCCACGGACTCCGAAGGCCACTTAATGTCCATCTCTTTCCCTCCCTTCTCCTCTCTGCTCCCCAGTCGATCATCTACCTTCCTCAGTAAATAGCATTAACTAGTCCTGCATAGAAATCTGAGGCCATATTAGTGTTATCCTCCCCTCTCAGCCTATTGCCAGGCTTATGAGTCCCGATCGCTGGAGATGATACGGCTAAGTGGATATTTTTTTTCTCACATCACTCCCAAATGGGGCTCCAAATAACCCCCAACTGTCACAGATGAATATGTAAATTCTGCATATGGAGATCTCCCTTCATTTTCTAACCGAGCCCAAGAAACTAAATCTTATTTAAAAGATGTGGATGTGGAAACTCGACTCATAATCACAGTCTGCCCCACTCCGACCCCCCCCCCCCCCCCCCACCCCTCTACCCACCCCCCTGCTCCTCAACGTGGGCCTTGCTTTTCATTTCCGCACAGAAGATAAAATAAAATGTGACGGTATTTCTCTCTCGTGTGAAGATTCAGACTGTTGAGGCAACAGCAAATCGTTTTTATTGGAGTTTATTCGGTCTTTATTGGTTCAGTGTTCTTTTCTGAGGCTCAAGAGGTTAAATGCAGACACTTGTTTGTTTTTACGTATCTGGCACCGAGGACGGAGGTCAGTCGTTTCTTGGTGACTGTCATTGTGTTGAATTTCACTAAAGCTTTAACTTGCCAACTATTTCTGTTTATCTCCATAGAATAAATAAATAGACAACAATCGTTCGCAGTCTGACTTTGAAACTATTTCTGAACCTTTTAAGAGGTTGGCAAGAGAGGGATTTTGAAACCTATAGGGTCCAAAAGTTTTGCAGCTCCTGATGTTTGTATTCAATCATATCAACTTTATGGACTTGATCAGCAGCAAACATCGTGCGCAGCAGGATCCTTTCGATTAATTGGATACGAAAGGAGAGGAAAACATCATCAATTTATTCATGTATTTGTTTTTTTTCTCCGATCTTCGCCTTTGTTTTGAGAAATCCAGTCCAGCTTTTACCTTTCCTGGTCAGTAAAAATTCTCCAGCGAAACATCCAAGAAGTTTAGTGCAGACAACCATACACAGTCATACACAGGCAAAACTTTGCGATCACAAATATCAAAACCTCTATAGGATTCTGAAATAAAAGGAAATGACCAAAGAAACTGCCCCTTGTAGAAGTACATTAACTCAATGTCAAAGTTCGACCTTGAAGAGAGTTCAACTTTTCGCCCACTCACTGGCTTCTGCAGTTTTCTCAGTTTGTATAGGATATTAAATGAAATTTTACAACTAAATAACACAAAATGTTCTTTTTTTTTTTCTCTTTCTTCGATGTAACTTTGTGATGGTCTCTGTTTTTTGTGTTCGTGCATGTGTTCCGCCTGCAGCTCTGCGGCCTGTAAGTTTATCAATTATAATCAAATTCCCGTTGTATTTAGACGTTTATCTGCGACGTGTGGAGACGGAAACTTTGGACTACCACCCTGCAGCTCGGCTGATTATCGTTTGTTTATGTGAATGACTTTCAGACTGCTTCAGGATTTCTACGACGACGTCAGGCCCGACAACAAACGGCCCTGCAGCTTCCCGCGGGTTGACTACCCGGCAGAAACCGTCCTCTTGTTGTCGACTGTCTCTCTCCGATGATTCTCTTAATCCTTCAGATCTGCCCGTCTCCCTTCGGGTCCCCCGTGTTTGTGTGTGTTGTGTGTTTTTTTTTGTGAGGCTCTTCTATCAGTCGTGTGAAACCTCGGTGGCTCTTCGGAGGGATTTAAGAAACGGAGTAATTAGTTGGGCGATAGAGAAGCCGTTGGTGTGAAATGATAGCTGCCACCGCCCTCCACCCCCCAAGAGAGAGACGAATCAATCAATAACCTGCTGATTTATTTCACGTCCTTATCGTCTAATTTAATTGCTAGGTCTTTTGTATCTGTGGATTGGCGGGGGAGGTGGTGGTGGTGGGCGGTGCTGAGGAGGGAGATAAATATAGTGAGGGTGGAGGGATGTTTCAGAGTTGAACAGGAAAAGGAGCGGGCTTTTTTTTTTCCTCCCTGTGTTGTTGTTTTGTGTTCGTGTTGTTTTCTTTGCCCATGCGTGGCAGGTTTTTTTTTTTTTTTGTCGACGGCCTCTGCTGTATATATTTACTGCTGCAACACACTGCCTCCGTTGGTTCACAACTCCGTAAGAAGCAAACACACACACACAGACGAGAAAAGAGAAGGAGAGGGAAGAGCAATCCTTCCACAAATTATCTGAAAGAAAAAATTTAATTAGCAATATAAATGCCAGGCAGAGTACATTATGTGCAATTGTCTTGCTATCTTTCCAGAAATTAGTCTTTTAAAATGAATTTGCTGTATTAATCATCTCCTGAAATATTTTTGATCACTGAATTAATAGTTTTGCGTTGGGGGGCTGTGTTTTTTTTAGGTATTCATTGACATAGGTGATTGCCTCTTAATTATGACAGCGTCCTCCTCCTATCCGCGCCTATTAATTCCTGTGTTGTGGCGTCGCCGCAGCCGGCTGCCTGGCCCTGTATCTACTAATTACTTCTCTAATTGAATTTGCTCTCTGTTGCCAGGCTGTTTTTTAAGTGGCTGTTTGTTGCCGGGCCTCATTGTGTCTTTGTGTGACAGCTAGCTGCTCGCTGCCTTGCTGACGGGGAACAGGATGCACCCCCCCCCACCCCCCCTCTCTCTCTGTATTCATGTCTCTCCTTCTGTATCATTACCTATACCTCCCAGACCTATGTAGTGTTTCCAGTATAAATGAAGGAGGGAAATTAATTAATGAGAGCCGGTGAAACAATTACACGCCCCTCCCCACCCGTGTGCCGCCCGCCGCCCTCCTGTCATTGGTTCAAGCCTCCGTAGGATTGTTGTGACTGAGAGCCCGCCGCTCTTCAACCTCCAATTCAAGATGGCACGGTATTTGGCAGGATGATAAATAGCGCACAGGCGAGTTATTCAGCGCCTTCGCCATCAAAACTCGGCTCGTCGGGCCTCAGCTGCTCGTCTGCTTCATTCTCAACTGAAACTGTTTGAATTCAATGCGTTTATTTCATCCAAATGGGAGAAAAAAAAAAAAAAACATTTGAAAACTTGAATATCACAATAATTTACATACTGTGGCCTTTTTTTTTTTTTTTTTTTTTTTTTGCGGTGTTGTTGTTGTTGAATTACAAAGTGTTTGTTTTCTTCCACTCTGTGTCTTTAGTTTCATAATCCACAGTTACATTTTCAGAAATTAGTGCCAATAAAATACTCAGTTTCTTTTTATGTTGCTCTAAAAACAACCTGCAGTCATGAACTCTCAACGAAACTTAACTTTTTAATCAACTATACAGCGCAGAGAGAGAAACCTAACATGCCAAAATGTTTTTCTCGGCAAAGAAACAAAAATTTGTGCCTACAGCCTTATTACTATTAACCCTTCAATCCCTTTGGGACAACACCGATTAATTGTCTGTTGTGTCTGTAAATTCCTTGATTACGTATTCATAATTTCACATTTAAGGGATGACTTTGAAAAGCAGAAGAGACTGCTGTTAAATGGAGGATTTTATAGACCTTGATTTAAACATCCATTTCTTTGATTTTCATGGTGAACACGCATTCACAAGTGTGTGTGTGTGTGTGTGTGTGTGTGTGTGTGTGTGTGTGTGTGTGTGTGTGTGCGCGCGCGCGCGCGCCTCCTTTGATATGCGGCACTGAAGGCTGTTTCTCTGTGTTTTTCTTGAAGGAGGTTTGGTGAGTTGATGGAGAGACAATCAGCGTTTTCACTGCACATAAAGTTTTGTTCGTGTGGATGTTTTGTTTTGCTCATTCTGATGTAACACGCGGTGGAGATGAAGAGGTTTATTAGTGTTAGTATCAGGTGTCCTGCGTTGAGTTTATAGAGACATGAGTACTTTTTCTAATCGAAGGCTGAACCTGTGTGAAATATGTTCTCCGGATTTGTGTTTGACCAGTGACGGACTGATTCCTCCTTGACCATTGAAAAGTGTCACCTCCAGGACACACTACGACTTATTGTCTAATAAATGACGGGATTATTTTCAGATTAACCGCCAATAAGAAGGAGCGACGTTGGCCAGCAAAACTGAAATAAGTCGTGGAAAAAAATGTATTGACTTGCAATTTTAAGAGTGAAGTTTAATGGGAGTCTATGGAGCCGGAGGCTTTTTGGAGCCAACCTCTAGTGGCCCTCGGTGGTATTGCAGTTTTGCATCGGCCTCATTTTTCAGACCCGGAAGCTGCATCTAAGCACTAAACAGCAACTAGTTGCTATTTACGCCGTTATTTTTCTGGAAATGTGTCTCGTCTTTCTCTCGTCAATTAAAATACTCAGAATAGCTTCTGCAGCAGGATGTAACACAACATTACTGCTATCATTATCGACCCATCTCGATCAATCCCTGCTTCTTACCTCCATCCCAACTCTCAGCATCCTGTCCTTCATCCTTCACTCCATTATCTGCCTCCTCACCCAGCCTCCCCCCTTCCAATGGTCTTTGTGAAAACTTTCTCCTTCCGCCTCTCCTGATATTGATCCTCTCCCTCTCTCTCCCCCCTTCATCCGTCCATCTCCCTCTCACCCCGTTCTCTCTTCCTCTATTGATCCTCCCTCTCTCCCTGCTTGCTGCTATCTGGCTCGGCCTTTGTCTTCTTATCGAGGTTTCAGGGTTTACTCTGACTGCTGTTATTGACAGGCCTCTCGCTCCACGGCCAACTAATGCATCCCTAATCCCACCTTTGTTACTCTGGAATGTTCTCTCTCTACTCGCGCACACACCTCTACGTTACACGTTACGTGCACGTAAGGTAAAATAAGTAAATAAATAAAGGGGGGTGGTGGGGGCCGCAAGGATGTTGATCCCAGCTTTCTATTTCTTGGGAAAGCCATCTATCAACCAAAAACAGGGGCTCGGCCGTCTGTGTGTTTTTTTTTTTTTTTTGGGGGGGGGGGTTTGTATACACGTGTGTGCGTGATGGTACGAGCGTGCGCGCGGGTCCTTGAGTGACAGGCCGAATCGTGGCTGAGGACGTTTGATAAGCTTGTATTGTCGGTCGTCGTCGTCCCCTCCACCCCTTCCTCCCCCCTCCCTCCACACCTTCACCTCGATAAGAAATACATTCGACTAGAGCTGATAACGGTGTCAGGAGCAGCAAAGCCCCACTCTAAAGAGACACACACACACACACACACACACACACACACACACACACACACACACCACGCGCCACGGGAGAGGTGTCTTTCTTCAAACACCTCGGCTGTAAATGATACTCTCAACAAACAGCGACGACAACACCACTCAGGAAAAAAAAGAAAAAGATTCAGATATCGTTTGTGTGTGTGTGTGTGTGTGTGTGAGAGACGGGGTGTGTTTGCACGGAGAACGATGTGCGATATGGCTGGAGGATATGCTAGGCTTATTGAATAAGGTCTTAGTGATAGCACCGCCGTGTGTGTATGTTTGTGTATGTGTTGTGAACAGCAGAGAAAGAATACAGTAATAGGCTTAGAGCGGCTGAGGCAGAGTGTCTGACTTAACAAACAACACACTGTTCTCAAAGACTGACTGACAGCTGTCCGTGTGTGTGTGTGTGTGTGTGTGTGTGTGTGTGAATGTTTCAACAAGCTCCTTAGATGCAGGTCTAAGTTGAACGTGTGTTGTTGTTGTGTGTCTGTCCCGTGTTTTACAATCAGATCGAGACCTTTCCGACCGTCGGCGCTGCTGTTTAAAATGTCCCTCGCTAAAACTTCCGGACGTCGTCACAAGACGGGTACAAGTCACCACAAAATGCGTCTTACACTAGCGTCGGGTAGAAACATCAGCAAGTGAAGGAATGTCATGGTGGTGGTCGGTCACATCATCATCATCATCATCAGGTTTGGAAAAGTCATCACCGGGACCGAAATGTCACCCTGATTGGAAACATCTTGAGACCTGAAGTGTTGCAGGAAGTCGGCAGGTTTCAGCGCGACGCATAAACGACACGAAAGTCCGAAACCCCCGCCTGCGAATGTTTTCCTTCAAAACTATTCAGATGGAAAATTTGCTTGTACTAAATGACAGATTCGACATGATGAGTGATGAAGATCGTGTCCTGCTCCTCGCTTGATAAAATAAGAGGCTTTTGGTGCGTTTACGAAACTCGCAGTTACACTTTTGTCTGCTAGTACATCAAGAAGTGAACTCCACAAACGACATAATATCTTGCAGCCCGGTTATTCAGTGATGCTGCTCCGTACGTTGGCCTCAAGATCGTTGTCTTTGTCACACAACTCTGGGTGGCAGAAGACAAACAGTCGACATAGGATCGGCGATGCGTTGTCGGTTCTACTTCCACTCAATGTAAAGGTTGACGCTTTTACTCGCAAACATTGATCTCCTTTGCACAAAAAAATGCCTCCGATGTATGAAGACCTTTAGAAAAAAAGCACCGCATCAATAAAAATGACTGAGCAACTATTTTTACAATTGATTAATCAGGTGTGTAGGATTTATGGGGGGGAGGGAGTTTATTGGCAGGGATGGGATATCATATTCACAGTTCTGTTTATTTCTGTACAATCAACTGAAACTAAGTTTTTATTAACTAAGAATAAGCCCATCATATCTTCATAGGGGGCGGAGCCTCATCACAGAGCGCTTCTGCCGTGCGTTGAAATTAGTATTTCCTAGAAGTTACGCAATCTTAGTTGTCATAGCAATAGAAAATGTGGTTTTAGAAACCATCCCGACTTGTGATTGGAAACGGGAAGCGAACACCCAAAGCTGCTGTTGATACGAACCGTCAACTAATCCCTTCTCCTGACAAAAAACAACCCCCCTCTCGAATATTATGTAGACGTCATCTCAAATTCATCACTTTTCTGGCTCACATTCGAGTAGCGACCGCAACAAAAGGATCCTAATTGGCTTTTTATTGACATTATTTCTGTTGTACCAGCACGTGATTGATTGCCACCACCACATAACGTGGTGTTAAGAGCTCGTGGTCATTTCACCCAAAGGTCATTTAACGACGAGACACCAGATTGTTATTCCTCATTTCCACAATTACTAAAAGTCACTCAAATTTAAATGGCGGTTCGTAATAAGCGATGGTGGGGTTGTTTTTTGTAGAAGCAGTCTGGCAATAAACTTGCTGATTGGCTTTATTATTTTTATTGAAATGAGTCCATTTCAAAATATTGTAGTTGTTGTAATTTTCACATTTTTATAATTTAATTAGTTACAATTTGCCACATTGATTGTGGCATTTGGTTTGTGATCCAACAATGTAATTAATCAGTAAGTATAAAGAGATTACAACATGAGTGCAAATCATCAGTCATAAATAATTTGTTTTCATTATTATTTAACAAACCTAAAGGTTTCCAGATAAAAAAAAATAAAAAAAGGTTTGTTTTGTGGTGATTTCAACTCTATGATGAATTCAGATTAAGAGATCTGAGATCAAGATTTAAAATAAATGTAAACATCTATATGTTTTGAACCTTGATAAAAGTTGATGATAAACAACACTCATGAAATATAAATGTGCTCAGAAATGGCTGATGACAAACAATATGAGGGATATTGACAAAAGATGGCCGCAGAAGAGCTGAAAAATAAAAATAGTAAAAATGAAAAATAGGTTGGACACACACACACACACACACACACACACAACATTTGCACAAGTCGTCCATTACTGCAGTGAAAGAACAGTGACCTGTGAAGAGATTTCAGGAATAGGGCCGGAGCACGGAGTGAGGGGGACGGCCAAGAAGATAAAGGAGGAGAGAGAGAGAAAGTGAAGAAGATAATGAAAGAGTCAAATTACCAGAGGGCAGGAAGAAAAGAGGGTTATTGTGCATGTGCATTAACAGAATGTATGATGAAGTTAGTTTTTGTGTGTGTGTGTGTGTGTGTGTGTGTGTGTGTGTGTGTGTTGTGTGCAGTGACTAGGGGCGAAGGAGTCGGGTGGAGTGAAGGGGGGCAGGAGAGGAAGACGGGTGGGGGGGGGGGGGGGGGGGAGCGAATCAATGGCAAATTACACGCGCCCTGCTGGCCCATTGTACAGTATGGCTGCTATATTCTAAAGAAGGCACTTCCAAGATGATGCAGCCAAATGGTGGATGGACTCCAAGATCATTTTTATTGATTTTGAGGAGCCATCAATAGAGGGGAGGGAGTGGAGGGGAAGGGGGAGGAGGGTGTGTGTGAGTGTTGAGGTTGGCATGTGTGTCACAGGGCCAATACAATACCCTCGGACCCCGTGCTTTTTGTCCCTGTCCACACATTAGCAACACACCCCGTCCCAGTGCTTTTCATTTACATTAGTGCCTGGATGGGCGAGCGAAGGACGCAATCACGGAGGAGGAGAGAGTGAGGCTTTCCATTAAAAGAATTGGTCTGGGAGCAGATGCCGGCATTGTTTGGGTTCGGGAGCCCAGAAATATTTGGGACCGATGATGTGAACATCAGTGGAGGCATCTCGTCTTCCACATTAGAGCTAATAGGTGTAAAGCTATTAAGATGATTGGTTGTCTGCAGAAGAAAGAGAAGAGCAGAGTGATTTTTAGGTGCTTTTTGAAATTATTGAAGTTTATCCAGCCCAAAAGAGTCCAGCTGTGTTTCAGTCTTAAAAAAAACTTTTAAATTGTTCAAAAAAAAAGAAGAAAAAGTCCATTCAAAAAAAAGCTGTTTGACAGTTTATGGAGCCATTTTTTTTTTTTTTTTTGTATCTGTTTGTGATCAGAGTCAGAATAAATGGATTTGCTGTGTGTTTATAGAGATGTTGGAGAACGAGTTTCAAACACAGACGTACAATGCCCACCCAAAAAAAAGGGAACAAATTTAAAGCGAAACACGTGCAGTCGGCAGTGGACAATCTCTGGAATTCAACGTCAATATTCTGTCATGTTTTTAAAAGAATTAAAATATGTAAACACCTGATTTTACTGAAGTTTCTAAGCTGATGAATATACATTCCTTAAGTATTAAAAACATGTATTTCAGTGCTCTATGTGGACAACAGGTTTCTGTCATGAGAATGAAAATCAGCAACTGGTTGATACCCTGGCTGACAGAATAATGAGCATATGTGTGTGTGTGTGTGTTACGTGATGAACCATGGCAGTGTTAATGTTAGTGTTATTCTACCCGTGTGTGTGTGTGTGTGTGTGTGTGTGTGTGTGTGTGTGAGACATGGCAGCGCTACATGCAGCAGATGTTAACTGTAGGAAGCCAAAACATGACAGCTTGGAGCTCTTTGGTGGAAAGCAAACACACACACACGCACACAAACACTTGACATACATACATGATGATAATTAGTGGCGTGCTCTCACGGATTAATACAAGTAAACATACCAGCGGTGACGTATCTGCTGGTGAACTCGCACGCAGGCGTGCACGCTCAAATACACGGCAGACAGATGTTGCCATCTGTTGCATGTTGCACCGCAGGCTGTTTTCCACCATCGACAATTTAGTCACCTTTAGAAATGTGTGAGGGAGCTGAGGCCAGAATTTCTGAGATTATTGACTGTGCGTACAGAAACTGATTTTATTTTGATGGTTTAATGCAAAATTATAACGTGAAGAGTACTTAAGTAAGTGTGCTAAAGCTCAACTCTTCATCTAAATATGTCACTTTCAATTCCCTGAAAAGTAAAATTAATGAACAATGAGCTCCCCACCGACATCAGGACAGCGGAAACTCTGTGCATCTTCCGCCGCAAACTAAAAACACACCTCTTCCGACTTTACCTTGAACAGTAGAACTTTAGTGGCGCTTAAAATGACACTTACTGATAGATCTTTGTAGTTTGGCTTTCTTGAAGAAATTGTACTTTCTTAATTCTTGTTGTTCTGGGTTTTGTACCCTCATGGTTGAAATGCACTTATTGTAAGTCGCTTTGGATAAAAGCGTCAGCTAAATGTAATGTAATAATGTAAACTAATAACGTTTAAAAACAAAGAGGAATGTTTTAATTTGATGAATTCAAATTAAAAATAAATTAAAAAAAAAAATCCATAATCAAACCTCTCCATGATAAGGCAATTACAAACAACTTTATTTGAGGAATTTTGGGGATTTCTGTTTGCATATTTTATTTGAATGCACAAATTCTCAAAGCACTTAAAAACAGGTGGTTGGAAACGTTTTTACTTTTGACTCACGGTGCTGGTTTCTTGATATTTAAAGCTAAAAGGCATGTGTGAAGATTCTTGTTATGCAGCCGTGACATGATTAGCGTGAATGCTCTCATGAGGTCTCCGACATATCAACACACTTTACCTCTCACACACTCATGTGCGCACACACACACACACACACACGTACGCACACACACACACACGTACGCACACACACACACACACGTACGCACACACACACACACACGTACACACACACGTACGCACACACACAGTTAGTCAAACAGTCTTGATTTATTTTCCCGTAGACCTCAACACATTTCTGCGTCCTTTATGAGCTGGTTGTGAAATTCAACAGGGACTGTTTAAATAGGATGGACACGTGTGTGTGTGTGTGTGTGTGTGTGTGTGTGTGTGTGTGTGTGTGTTCAGGGAGCATTAAGTCATGACTTGGTCTGACCACAGTGTTTGAATCCTTCCTCCGACACACACACAAACACACATTATCAGCGAGGTGCGAGGTTTCTCAGCCTGAAGATAAACACTGAACATTTATGACTTTTTCACTTCACGGCTTGTTGACTCTGTGATTGGGACTCAGACTGTCTGCCGGCCCGCCGGAGACCCTGCAGGATGAAATGTCTGTGTGACTGAGCGCATGCAGCCGGCCGGGTGTTGCAAAAAAGGCAAATACTCCCGTTCAATCAGTAACTCTGTGTGTGGTCAAATTTGACTTTATAGAGAAATATTAGCCGTTAAAGTAAAAATGTCTTCTATATTTTATTACTGCCTGGGTGTTAGTGTCTTTGACAGCGAAGCCAAAGATGTAACAAAACATAATTCCCATTAATAAAACACAAAGCTGTGTTTGTTGGACCCAGTTTTAAAACGGTGTCCCTTTGACAGTTTAAGGTTTTTTTTGAGGTTGTTTATTAAAAGCAGGTTTGAAGGCCTGAATGAAGGCGAATGTTTAAAGTTATTTTAAAGGAATAGCTCATTATAACTGCATCAGATTAAACATAACTAAAAAAAAATGTAACATTGAGAAATGAAAATAGTTTCTAGACAAACTAGTACAGTAACTCGGTTGTACGGTTTTGCGTATAATGACATTATTTAGTGAGTAATATCTGTGTTTTTCTGGTTCTATCTAGACAGGCCGCGAAGTCTTTTGGTGAAATCACAGAGGAATTTCCTTTTCTACCCTGTTTAACTTGTTTTGTAACCAGCTGCTAAATAGACGTTGGACAAAAGGTGGAACAGAGCGAACGGCAAATATTGACCTGCTTGTAAGGAGTGTTGGTTTCTCAAGCTGATGTCCTGCAGTAAATATGACACCCTGCTGTGACAGTAAACAGACCTGCAGACCAGATTTTAGATGATGGGCAGAAGATTCTGTCGTTTTTTGTTTTTTTTAGCAAACAGTGCAGTAAATTCAATATATTCTTCTTTGCTGACTTTCCTTCTGAATTGAGGACATTATCATTATTTTTTTTCACCGTTTCTTTATTTTTTTTTTACGCATTTTCTCTACTTTTATGATTTGATAAAGAAAAGTAACAGAAAATGAATCCCATATGAGTCACAGTCCCAGTGCAGAATATTACTTCTGTTCAAGGGTGTAATGTGAGGATGAAGAATACCGTTGTGATGGTGAGAGTTAGTTTACATTAGAAGCAAGAAAATGCCTGAGCGCGACCACGTAGTGAAATCTTTCCCTCTTGCCTGTGTTACCCTCTGTGTAACCTTGCCGTGTGCACCTGTATGTGTCATCAGTGTGTGTAAAAGCCAGGGGAATGTCCTGGTATGTAACCAACACAGAGCCTTTTTTACCTCAATAACCTTCCAAGTCCATCATAGAGGTCTGATCCTGCCATGCTCATCCTCAAACCTGGACAAACATCAAAACTCTTCTTCTTCTACTACCCTCCTCTTCCTCTCCTTGTGTCTTTCTCTCCTCTTCCTCTTCCTCTCCCTTTCCTAATCAGATGCCAGGTTCAGTCACTTTGTCAGAAGACTCGCCAACATACTCTCAATGTGGACCGCTGCTATCTCTGTGTGTTTATGCCAAGCTTAAATATTCCTGCCTCTCCTGTTGCCGTGGCGCCTCTCTACCCTGGTGACCAGGGCTTACCCCCTCCCACCACCACACACACACACACACACACACACAAACCAATAATTATGACCATCAGCATCACACTCTGTATGCTTGAAAGTATTTTTCCAGGAGTGCTGTACTTCCACTCAGGTTTCCAAATGTCTGGGGTTATAAGGTCCCGGGAGGAGATGAAATGCGATTCGGGAAGTGCAGATTGACTTATACATCCACGAGTTTGAGGGCTTATCGGACACGCGTAGCAGTTTAATGTACGTAGGTGGTCTCGGAGAGATGGATGAAGGGTCGTTTTTGTGAGGCTGCCCGACCTGCAGCGGCCGAAGCGGGCTCCGTCTTGAACTAAGAGCAGCCACTTGTAGGGAACACACAACCTACATGTGACCTAATGCGCTGAGTTGAAAGGCAAATACACAGATTTAGAAGCAGAAGTAAAGATGAGTTCAATTTTGCATTTGGACTTTGACTTAAGCTTAATACCAGAGTCAGGTTAAACACTCTGCCCGATACGCTCTCGTAAAAACATGTTCAAATGTGCAGAACTGTATTTAAAGTGCAGTAACGAGTCTGCAGCTTCAGCACGACTGAACGACTGACCAGAATGATGCACGAACAATACGTACGTTTCCGTCTGAGGGAACGGCGTCGCCACCTGGGGTTTGAATTTTAATCACTGCACCCGTGACAGTTTCAAGCTTTTACACAAACGTACGATAAGGACTTCGAATGGATTTTCACAAAAGCTGCCGTCTCCAACTTTTTCGAACTTTGAAGCTACTTCAGAGTAAATTTAAGGTCAACCGCTTCCGATCAAGTGGTTCAGCGTGGAACTGCGAGGGATCAAATGTTCAGAAATAAATGCCATCAGTCAGTGTCCTCACTTGTATAGGAATACAAAATGTGTATGGGTATCTGCGCGCGTGCGCGTGTGCAGGCGTGTGTGAAGGTATCATCCCGGCTCGGTAGCAGCTAGCTAGCGGCTAAATGACTCTCCACACTTCATTAGCGGCGACGAGGTGAGCTGCTCATCTCCTCATTGTCAGCTAGCGCTAAGCTGCAGTAATCCCAAACAAAGGGCCGGGGCCTCGCAGCCAGCCGGCGTGGATTAGAGCGCTTTCTAGAAACATCCGAGAGAGATTCATTCTCATTCAAATTGGCCTGTAAACAAAACCAGCGGTGGCTGGGAGAGAGATGAGAGAGAGGAGAGAGACGAGTGTGCGATGGAGGGAGTGTGACACATCGTACAGTATATGTGTAACACGTGTACATGTGCAATGTCGCTGCAGTTTGCGTGCGCGCGTCTCGCATCCGTGTACAGAAGGAGGCGTATATGACCGAGTCTGTGTTTTAACGTCGGGGAATCAAACGGTGCGCGTAAGAGAGGCAGAGACACCGTTAACGGGTTTGAATTCAAGCCCACGCGCGTCATGAACATGCACACGTTACACGTCACGCGTACCGGTGCACTCAGCTCTGATAATCTCACTTTATAGTTCTGGCCCCGCTGCCGCAGGCGGGACCGGAAATATCCTATTTATGTTATTTACCTCATTTCTGAGCGGCCGTTTCTTTCCAGCTCAGCGTGAGATTCTCTGCTGCATTTTTATAGGCGAAGGCGCGGGTCGCGTTCCCGTCCTCTGACCTCTGCGCGTCTCATTCAGGGCGGAGCTCAACCTCTGATGCCCCGACAACGGTGACAAACACAAGCTGAGGACGGCGAGCGGAGATTGTAGAAGTACAAATCTCAGACGTGAATATTTCAAAACTTGAGCAAATAAAACTGAAATTAAACGCGCCGATTGTTCGGCAGCAGCTCCTTTCAGCAGACGTTTTTTTTTGTGCGCGCTGCACCTGGTTCGGTGTGTTTTCGAGCGACTGGCGATGTGTCGTATCATCTGGGTCTTCTGCTCCTGTGACAGATGGATCTGTACCAGATTCAGATGATTTGGTTTTCTGCTCTTTTCAGCCTGCCGGACGCGGCCGCTTGTAACAGGCTCTGCAGCACACTTCTAACTGTCACTCAAATGACGACAGTCGTCCTTTCAGCCGGCCTGTTAATCTGACTTGATCACTAATAACCATCAATCAGCTCAGTGAATACGTGATTTTAGAGGAGCGGGCTGATCTGATGTTTCGATTTGATTTTTTTTTTTTTTTTTTTAGCTTTATTCTGCACTCAAATGCCTCCAGATGCTGGAATATTAACCATCAGTCACGTTTTCTGATGCGCGTCAATTTTTTAAAGTTTCCAATTCTTACTGGGTTTGATCATTATTAGCTGTCAATCAAACAAACTGAGTTAACCATTGTATAAATCATCATTTTAATATGATGTCAGTGCATGTATGTCGCTGATCTGATGATCAGGCTTCAGTATTTTCATCAAGTATTTAATCAATGTAATGATTGTAATGTGCTGGTTTATAATATCAGTCATGTAGTCCTGCAGTACAAAAATACTGACTTGAACATTAGCAACCATCAGTCAGCGATTACGGTTTGTTTGTCATGGAGGAGTCGTTAAATTGTGAAAGTTAGCAATCATGTATTTATATAAATACTACATCAGCTGAAATGACATTTTAATCATCAGCCAGATAATCTAAGTGTGCAGTGGTGACTGCATTCACTTATCCATCCCGCCTAATGTCATATTTAATCTTAAATCTAACCCTGTTCTCTGTAAATGTTTTTGGACTTGTGATTCTCTGCAGAATGACATTTAACTGCTTCTTTAATTGGTGTTTTGGTTTGATCTCCGTATGTCTTCTCGTTAGCGCAGAGCAGTGTTTGAACGTACAGATGCGCGTCAGTCTGCACCTCCTCTACACATCTGGGGATGCTTCGCTGTAAAAGACTCCCGCCGACCGTCATTAAGACACATTATTATCAGGGGGCCACGAATGTCTGCGAGGCCGGCTGACAGACAAACAGCAGCCATCTCCATCCCTGGAGTCGAGCCACTACAGGGGCTAAAAAAAAAAGGTCTATACAAAGTTAATGGTAAGATTTAATCCTTTGGTAGAAACCACAATGAAAGAAGCATGGTGGCCTGGAAGAGGTAACCGACGGAAACTCTCCGTGCTGCTCTCTGAACTCTCTTCAAACTGTTTGTGTTGCATTCTTCGTTAATGAGATGCCGGCACAGTGTGTTGTTCAGCAAATACCCGACAGCTGTGTCCGTGTGTCTTCCTGCCTGCCTCCTTGAACAAACAGCTGCAGGACTGACCGGCCACCTCCCCTCCAGCGGCGGTCAGCACTTTAGTATCTTCACAGCTTTAATCCTCAACTTCACCGCTTCTGTCCGGCACTTCTCAAAGTCCAACCATGTCCATATTGTGGCAGATAAATTTGAAAATGATGTTTACATATGGAAATTTATGTCCACACTAGCATTTTTACAATTTTTTTTTTATTATTTTTTATTTCTTTTTTAAGTTGTCCGTCTATACTTGAAACTTGAAAGCTGTCATTACCTCATCTGGATAAACAGGCACAGTCACACTCTGTTACTCTGCTGAGCAAGTGCAACTTGCAACTCAAGGCTTCAAAAATAGGAGATAATTAATCAGGCGAGCAGGACGGCGATTCTTGGACTGCTGCTCAAAGAAATAACTTTTTTCTACTGCAGAGTTTTCTGACATCATAAATAAATGTGTAGTTTTTGACTTTGTGTCTGTCGACCTCATCAGTGCAGGAATATGTTAACATTTAACCTTATTGCAATGAAACACGAGACCATCTTTAGCAGATTTCATTTGTCAAAAACCTCTGTTCTTTGTAGAAATATAAGGGCTTAATTTTGTAGATAAAAAGATGAATATTAACATCCAGTTGGTTTAGTTGATGAATAACTTTATTGAGGTTTTAAACAGCAGACTTTAATGAACCGGTCTTGTTAAATATAGCTTAGTACTGTATAGACTTGTGTTCTAAGATCCATTATAAATACATGTGTTAACATAAATCTTTTACATAGTCCTGTTATTTGTTCAGGGAAATTAAATATTAGATTGATGCTGTGGTAATAAAATGTTGTTTTTTGGCATTTTAATATTGTCAAGGCCCACAGCTCTTAGGAGAAGTCAATTAGTCCGTGGTGGAAAATAATCAAGACAAAGATGATGACGAATGGATGTTATAACTTTTTATTTTTCGCATAAAAAAATGTCTTACCAACTTTTAAAAGTTTTAGTCACATCAGACTCAGTGGAAACTACCACAATTACTACATGATATCAATAGAGGGATGATTTGATCACTTTTCAGTGCAATGTAAATTCAAGCTGATTAATGCTCAGTGTCTGCTGACACCTTGTTTGCAGATACTTCCAGCCATGACAGGAAATGTATCATCTCAAAGGTGGGAGGAAAGCAGACTTGAAAAGCAGACCTGAACTCATCGTATTGGACATACTTCTTTTAGGTTCAGTCAAGAACCTCACAAATGACCCGGCATGATCCTCCAAACAGCAATGATACGTTTTCTGCTCAAGGATGAGCGTATCAGTGTTAGTGTTAGTGTGTGTGTGTGTGTGTGTGTGTGTGTGTGTGTGTGTGTGTGTGTGTGTGTGTGTGTGTGTGTCAATATCTGTGCGCGTGAGATGATTGACAGTTGGCCGGCCACATCTCCTTTTCACTGATTACCGTGTCAATGTGTCTGTATCACACACACACACACACACACACACACACACACACACACACACACACACATGCACACAAAGCTATGCAGACACACACAAAAGGAGAGAAGCCCACCGTGGTTCTCCCATCAGGCCGAGCTGCAGAGAACACACACAAAACAGACGCAGTAAATGTGTCTGCTCTCATGCATATGGAAACGCTAGCGTGTATATACGGCATGCGTTTGTGTGACTGTCTTTGAGAGGACGTGTGTGTGTGTGTGTGTGTGTGTGTGTGTATGGACAGCTTCAATGTAAAACACATTAGCATTCAGTGATGATGCCGGTCTTTCTAAAAGCTCTCATGATGCCAGTGGACTCCCTCCTTCCCTCCCTCCCTCCCTCCCTCCCTCCATCCCTCTCTCCCTCTCTCCCGCTGCAGTTTTTCAAACATGCTATCACATTCGCCGGCCTCTGTGGATGGGTTTATAATTAAAAGGGCTCCCGCTCTCTAATATGAGTGGTGTGACTGTGATTTAGACTACATGGCACAGATTGATCAGATAAAGCCGAAGACTGGTATTTCGTTACAGCTAAGCCTATTCACACTGAGAGCGCTGATCCTCTCTGTCTGTCTCTCTCTCTCTCTCTGTCGTCCTCTGCCTCCTTCTCCTCTTTAAATCTTCCTCTGTTTTTTATTACATTTTGTACTCCTCTGACCTTTGCCCCTACTCTGTCATTTGTGTGTTCCTGCAGCCCATAGTTCACCTGTTAACAACACTGTGTTTCTGGATGGTTTATTGTAGTTATAATTCACTTATGAGCTCAGTTAGGATTAACAGTGTGGCGCAGTGTCTTCCTCATTTCCTGTTGTTTAAATTTTTGCAGGTGGCAAACAAAACAACTAAATTCTGTAAATGTTAAATACTTTGATTAGTTCGTGTGCAGGTGGATTTTAGGCGGAAAAATGCTGCTGGGGAAAAAAAAATGTCACGACCTCATTGAAATTGAGCAACGTAGGCTTTTAATTCCAAAAAGAAATGCACATTATATCTTCAAAAATCTGTTTTAAAACCACCCGTCGCTGTCAATTGTGTCATGAAGCTGAAGAGCTACATCAACCATACCGTGTATATTGTATTTCATCTCTGGAGAGGAACCAATTCAGTTCAAACGGCTGTGAAAAGGGTTTGTGCTCCCGAGTCGAGGCGTCTTAAAAGAGGGTGCTTGTATCAAACAGTCACATATCGCAGGAGAAAAACACCTGCAGACTGACAAAAAGTTACGCTTGTGTTCGTGCTATAACCAAAACCATTCACTTTAGTTTGTCACATTTTGCTCATGGCAGAAAAAATCATTCTTTTTTAAAAAATTTTTTTTATGCTTTTAAAAAGTGTTGTGTCGTAAACAGTCCTGCTGCATATCTGCGTGCCTCCATACGAGACAGATGCTGTCTTATGCGTGTTGAGAAGTACATATGTTTTCTGTGAGGTTGTCACATGAGGTATAATGGTAACTAAGGGAACCGATTCTCCCGTTTGCAGCTCTATGAACTATGAGACGAGTTTGAAATGGGATTCTTCTCTCTCCTCACCTTTTTCTGTCCTCCATTATCCCCCCCATCCCCTCTCCCCTCCCTTCCCTCTCTCCTCTCTGCCCTTTTTCTCCTTCCTGTCATTCGTCTCTCCCCTCGTCCCCTCATCTCCTGCCCCTATCTCCTCCTGCTGCCCTACCCCACCCTCTAGCCCCGTGACAGACAGGGTGTCCTCACCTTGTAACGATCAATGACATCCAATATGTTTGGCTTGGGATCATCCCCTGTGTGTCCATTGTGCGTCCTGTTAAATGCTTTATTGATTAGCCATGAGTTAATTACGAATTACATCAACCGTGGGCAGACTGAGGTGGCTCGTACACGGCTGCAGGATCTGTCCTGGAGGAGCTCATACATGTTGACTGCACACACCTTACAGGCATGCATCTCAACCTCAGCAGGTTACATTAGTCATCCTCATCCCCCCCCCACCCTCATTTAACACCCGTGCATTTATGACATTTCACAGTGCCTTATCAACGCTTTAAGGGCATGCAATATTTTCCGGGCGATTGTAGTGAGAAGGGTAGAATTAGAAACAGGAGGTTTCTGCAAGACTCCCTGGATATGCACCCTGAATACTTAATTCTATGGGGCACAACTTGACACACCCTATGCAAAATTATGAGACTGTGCTAAATCCACAGCAGACCTTTTGGAGGAGGCTAATGTATTCTGGATTTAAGCTCCATTGTAAAAATCCATAACATGCCTGCACCTGACCTGCTCTGCTGCAGCCCCCCAAAAAACAACCATCACAGCTGACTTCTGCACAAAGTTAGGAAATGCAAATAATAATAACAATAAAATAACGATAATAGTAATAATCTGTGCAACCTACAACAGCAAGCACTTTTTCCAGCCTGTTTCCTTTTCATCCCGTGTCAGTTTCTCTTTGACATTGCCGTGTACTTTGCAAAAAGAAAAAAGGAGCGAAAAAAAAATCTTTATCAAATCCCCATTCTGAGGCTTTCAATAAGGCAGGCCATTACCTCACTGGCGCTTTTGTTCGGCCTATACAAGAGAGAACAAAATGGTTATTCAGGAGGACGCTTTAGATTTTTATTGTGGGCTCGCTATTCACAAAGAGCACCGTTATTGTATTAAAAAGAACCATCTGTGGCAGAAACAATGGCTTCAAATTATCTGTGAATACCCAGTGAACAAAATATAAAGCTTTTTCCTGCTCATTATGTGGGCTAAGCTAGGGGGTGGAAGATAGGAGAGGAGAGGCATAGACTTTGCTATAACTGACTTTTGTTGTTCTTGCTTGCATTCTTCTCCTTTTTAAATCGGCCCCCTTTTCACATTGTGTGTCGCCATAAACGGCTTTTCTTGTTGCAGGACTGGCGGAGAGAAGACAGCGGAGCTCCAGACAGACAGCGGGGGCTGCGCGGGGCTGCACGCCGACCGAAACGCACCGGCTGCCGGATCCAAAACGCACGGACATACCGGGGTATGGAGGGGGAAGACATGCGGAAAGTGCGTGAGGACGGATGCCGGGGACTGGAGCTCTGTCCCGGACTGACTGAGGCTCCCTCATCGGGGGGGTAGCGCGAGAGGGAAAAAGATATGGAGGAGGTTGAACGAAATGGCATCTTGTTTAATTTCTGCCAATCAAGACGAGAGGAAGACAACTCCCAAACTGGCGGTAAGTTGGAGTGCGGTGGAGAGGAGAAGCCCTGTGTGTGTTTGTGTGCGTGTCGGTGTGTATGTTAGTGTGTGTTCGAGGCTGTGTGTGTGTGTGTGTGTGTGTGTGTGTGTGTGTGTGTGTGTGTGTGTGTGTGTGTGTGTGTGAAAAACATGCAGTGTTGTGGAATGACACCGCATGGCATCACAAGCTCGGCTGTCTAAGTTGTTGGACGGTTTGCTTTTCTACTAAACACACAGAGCATTTACGGGAACAGAATTTATACAATCATCCAATTTAAGGATTGTTTATTGATGTACTTTAATTCTATTTAGGCCTACTTATTTCCCTCTTCTAGTATTTTATCTCCAATCATCATAAATAACACAAGGTTTGATTTAAGCATGCAAATCCAAAGTCTGAGTTATTATTAATACACTTATATTTATGCACCTTTATTATTTTATTTTATTGTAATTCATAGCGACTAAATTAATGTTAAAATTGTATTCTCACTTTAGATTTTGACGTCTTTACTCTACATAATCCATTATAGCTTTTTATGTGCTGAACGATATCAATTCTACTATATTTTACTGTATTACCCCTCGCCCTATAAAATTGTATTAATTTCAGGGTTTTTTTTCGTACATATTTGGCTAAATCTATTACATAACCAAAATAAAAAAAATAACACAATAATAAATTATAACTGCAGCATGTATCTTTTTTTTCTATATGTATATATACATATATATATATAGGCTACTAAACAATTATACCGCTATATTAATCTAAAAACAAAATCGCCTTGTGTTTGTTTTCCACATTAATCATCATTAGGTACTTATTTCATGTTTTGATAGGCTGCAGTATTTTTCTTGGCTGCGCCTCCAGCCCTTGGTACGGCCCCTAGTGGCAAGAAAAAACACGTTTATTTCCATTTCACCTGAAATCTGTCTCTTACGCACTGTTTCACTTTAACAGGATTAGTGCCTTTACATATTCTGGCATGTGTATGGGATATTTAAATTTTTATCTGGATTAATTGGCACCGATTTCAGCGCAATAGGCTCATATTTTATATTTTAGACACTTTGAAACTTCACATATCCTTTATGCGCAGCTGCTGTTGGAATCATTTTGAGGTGTTGCATGTTATTGTTTTGCTTGCTTGGTTTGTTTTTAAATTTAATTTTATTGTATTTTATATTTATTTTAGAGATCATATCACCTGAATTTGTGCAACCACAAAAACAGTATTTTGGCATCACAGCGTGCTGCTCGCTGTATTTGCTGTATCCATCCCAACTTGGTGTAGCAGGGGGCTTACAAGTGGTCCGAGGGAGCCGTCCCACTAGTTTCTCCTGTTTTTTTGTCAAACAACGTCTTTAATTCAGGATGATTGTGGATGCAGGGCCATTCCCGGCTGGCTGGGGCCTGCTTTCAGAGAGCTGCAGGGCCCCGCTGTTCCTTTATTATCATAAGCAGATTAGAGGTAGCGGGGAACACACTCAGATGCAGATAGCAGCCGAGCGGCCCATTTCAACCTTGCATTATAATGGACCGAGCTGCATGTGTCGCCTCTCGCAGCCTATTAAGCACAAGATGAATCTTATGTAAGGTTGCCGGGGCTGGCATAATGAGAGCGCGGGGGCTCCGCTCCTCCATTTATTATCAAATGACTAAAACAAAATAATAAGGCTTGATCTATTCACTTTCAATTATGATTTAATCTAGAGACACGCATTTATATTAAATTATTTCAGGTGTGTGTACTTGATCCATCTTTAATTATTGGGATTGTCTGGCTCGCAGATCCAGATAGGCACGTGTGTGGCCTCCTTAGGTTTTTTTTGTTTTTTTTTTAAAGATCTTTTAGGCTGTGGTGGTGGAGTAAATATGTTTTTTGATTTATTAATTATTTTTATTTTTTTTTAGCATTTATTGTGTGTTAAAATGAATGTCTAAAAACAGACACCCTCTATTCCTTCTTTTTTTAGTTGATTGTAGTTCCCCTTCTGTCCAGTAGGCGGCACTAGTGTCACGCAGCACGACGCTGAGCCCTCAGATGGAGATTCAGGAATAAACAAGTGGCACCGACAAACCCCAAAGAAACTTTAGTCTTTCTGGACATTAAAATCACATGGGAGAACGATTTGGCATTTTTGTTAGTGTGTGTGTGATCCCGGTTTTTAACGTCGTAGTAATCTGGTGTGTTTGATCCAGCAGAAAGTGAAGCAGGTGGAGGCCGCTTTTCGTTCCCACTAATTGGCTGACACGCTTGTTCGGGCTTTATATGAATGAGCTGCGTCTTTTGTGCAAACACACTTTATCTTAAAATATTCCTCACCTTTATTTCTCCTCCTTTCGTGTCCCCGGTAGGCCTGTGTGTGTGTGTGTGTGCGCCCCCCCCCCCCCCCCCCCCCCTTTACTACGACCACTACAAAGCCCCTAACAACAACAGCAGCACTGGCAGTGGAAGTGGAGTGGAGTTGGGTCTTTGTCCGGACAGATGTAGCGACAACATCCCAAACAAAACCCGCTTATTTGTGCTGAGATGAGCCCGTCTGCCTTCTGTGTGTTGGCATTCAACTTCACTAAACAAAAGGAACCGGGGGGAAACATCTTGGATTACCTTTCCTCTTTTCACCGCTAAAAACCAGCCGTGCCACCCCCCCCCCCCCCCCCCACCCCCTTTTCCTCTCGCCCTCACATTCACTCACACCACGGCCATTCAGCGCTTTGAGTTAACTACCAAAGTTTATTTAAGTGTTGTTATGTTATTGGGACTGTGAGTGGTGTGTGTGTGTGTGTGTGTGTGGGGGGGGGTGGGGGGGTGGAATTAGTGTCTTTTTGATTTTGAACGGCGGCAGTGTCTCGGCCGGTGACTTATCTCAGAATAATGCTGTTACCACCTTGAGGAGCAGCTGACACTGACACCATTAAAGTCATGATTAGATCATTTTATTGAACACCTTTTAATCACGCCATCCTTATCTTATGATATTCATGTGATCCTTTTTACTTTTAGAATTGAGGCTACACATTTAATTAAATTTTACAACAACAACAACAACAAATACTCATTTACAGGCAATGATTTGACATTTTTTATTTTTTAAGAAACTTTTTTTTTTCGTCCTATTTAGGTGTAGAGTTTGCAAGAAAACACTTTCTAATTTCCATAAACTTCCAGGGAGTTTCCGATTCACCTTTTCCTTCAGTTTAATAATGAGGAATAATCATGGCGCTTCTTTATATCTATATATTCCCAGAGAAAAATCTCCATAGGCCTGGAAATAGTAAATATACTTTGTAGTGGCTCATATGGGCAGCCTGAGTGAGAGTTTATGCCTGTGTGTGTGTGTGTGTGTGTGTGTGTGTGCCGGGGCAGGCAGACCCCGCCCCTTTATGCTAATTAGGTCCATTGCCGTGTCAGTGGAGAAGGCCGGCTCTGATTGGCCAGGTCGAAGCCATTTATTCGCTGAGCCCCGTCACATGAATGTTTTTCTATTAACTTGTTCAAAAACTATCTGGAGTTGTCAAGGCTCAGGCGGACAGAGGCGAAAAAGTACAGTTTGTTGATGGTTTTTCGGAGAAGCGACGGGAGAAGTTTTGTGGACACAACATAGCAGGGACCTATTGGGAGAAGGCTCTCTGTCACACACACTCACACACGTACTCTGACACACACAGCGAGAGGGAGAGAGAGAGAGAGAGAGGGAGAGTGTGCTGAGACGCGGCTTGATGCTTGTTATTTTTGTCCAGAGAAAAAAGTTGAAGAGAAAATCGCCAGGTAACTTTTAGCAGCAGCTCTGCGCTCCTCACTGTCTGCCTCCGGCTTGTGGAGTTTCTCTCTGGTTTTTTTTTTTTTTTTTTTTTTTTTTTTTGTCTTCTTCTTCTTCTTCTTTCGTCTGCTCGGGAAGCTCCAACTAAAAGCTGTTCCTGATGTATAACATGATGGAGACTGAACTGAAGCCCCCTGCTCCCCAGACCAACACTGGGGGCACGGGCAACACCAACACGTCCGGCACCGGCCCCAACCAGAAAAACAGTCCGGAGCGGGTCAAGAGACCCATGAACGCGTTCATGGTGTGGTCCCGGGGCCAGAGGAGGAAGATGGCGCAAGAGAATCCCAAAATGCACAACTCGGAGATAAGCAAGAGGCTGGGTGCTGAGTGGAAACTTCTGTCGGAGACCGAGAAGAGACCTTTCATCGACGAAGCCAAGAGGCTGCGGGCCCTGCACATGAAGGAGCATCCGGATTACAAATACCGGCCCCGGCGGAAAACCAAGACCCTCATGAAGAAGGACAAGTACACCTTGCCCGGCGGGCTGCTGGCTCCGGGCGGAAACGGGATGGGAAGTGGGGTCGGTGTTGGGGTGGGAGCCGGTCTTGGCGGCGGGGTGAACCAGCGGATGGACAGCTACGCGGCGCACATGAACGGCTGGACCAACGGGGGTTACGGCATGATGCAGGACCAGCTGAGCTACCAGCACCCGGGGCTGAACGCGCACAACCCGAGCCAGATGCAGTCCATGCACCGCTACGACATGAGCGCCCTGCAGTATAACTCCATGACCAGCTCCCAGAGCTACATGAACGGCTCCCCGACCTACTCCATGTCCTACTCCCAGCAAACCACGCCGGGTATGACCGCCCTGGGCTCCATGGGGCCCTCCTCGGTGGTGAAGTCCGAGTCCAGCAGCTCCAGCCCGCCCGTCGTCACCTCGTCGTCCCACCGGGGCGCCCCGGGCTGCCAAAGCGGAGATCTGAGGGACATGATCAGCATGTACCTGCCCGGGGCGGAGGTCAGCGAGCAGACCGCCCAGACCAGGCTACACATGTCCGGGCACTACCAGAGCACCGTGCCCGGGACGACGATCAACGGCACGCTGCCGTTAACACACATGTAAGAGACACAGAGCAGAGAGAGAGAGAGAGAGAGAGAGAGAGAGAGAGAGAGAGAGAGAGAGAGAGAGAGAAAAAAAGAACTTTTATAAGAGAAACTGTGGACTACTTAACGTTGGACTATTTTTGTACAGAAAAATTTCGGGGTGGGAAAAGTTGTATAGAAGTCTCCAGGAAAAAGAACAACACGACTCTTTTTTTTCTTTCATTTTATTCTAAGGAAGCTCTAGAGGAACGGTAGGAGATCCCCTCTTCACTGGCGGATGAAGTTTTTGGAAGACTAGAAAGTGGGAGTCGCAATCAAATGTTTTATTATTGCAATCACCTTTTGTACAGTATTTATCAAAGAAACATTACAATCAGATGAAATTGTTTGTTAAACTGCAAGAGGTTGCATTTTTTTCTTTTCTTTTTTTTTTTTTTTTCTTTTTTTTTATATATATATAAAAAGCAGCTCCAGTTCTGCAGAAAATATTAAAAGTGAAAAATGTCAGAACTGGAATTATATGTGGGCGATCAGTTATGCTCCTTAATTACTGCAAACATTGGAAAGAAAAGGGACATGAAACGAAGCAGGTAATACTGTTTGTTTGTTTTTTCATTTAAGGTCAATATTACTAAACACTTTAATTTCTTGAAAAAAAAAAAAAGACCTTTTTTTTCTCATACAGCTTAAAATATAGGTTGTTAATTTATATTTCCGTCTCCCACTTTTCATCTGTTAGAGGTATGACGCTTGTGCTCTTTATTTTCTAATTGATTTGTACAATTTCTGTATATTTACTGTGATATTTTAAGTTTTTATTTCAAAAATTCATTCCCGTAGTTGTATTTTAAAAATTGTGGCCTGTTCGCAGAAGCCAACCACTCCATGTATATATTACCGGAACTAATACCATCCTTATAACAGTTACAATTTCAGCTGAGTATATTTTTTTTCAATATGCAGTTTGAAATGAATAAATTTTGGAAATTTGGATACTTGAAATTGTATGAGTTTTGATTTTATTTCATGCTGTGTGTGCAGGCAGTCATTGCATGTTGAGTTGTCATCTGTCTGTTGTGTCTCTTTATTCTCATGTTAATTCTTCAAGACTGACTTTTCTTTGTTTTACATATAAAGTATTTTACCTCAGCTTACAAAAATGACTTTTCTATTTTCTAGTGCCTGCGGATACATGGGCCCCATCAAGCCACAGTTTGTTGCCTGTTTCCTAAAAAGGGGGGGAAGATTATTCCACCAAAATACCCAACATCCCCAGGTATAGATCATTTCTCCTCTTCTATAATCAGTCAGTATTGCTGCTGAGCTGAGGCCCAACTTATCTTTTAAATTAATTCAACAGTGCATCTTTATTTGTAGCTTTCTTGAGCCTTTTTCTTTTGACACACGACTGGTGGAGGAACAATCAAAGTGCACAACTCAGATTTATTTTAGATTCGTGTGTGTCATAGGTGGGTTTTTATTTTTCTGACGACACCTTGCAGCAGCCTGCTATTTAGGAGTATTTACAGTAGCCTATTTGAGCTCAGGCCTTGTTTCATGCTGTAACCTTTTCTCTTCACGCTGGGTTTTTTTTTTTATCTCTTAGTAATCTGTGCTGGTTTTTGGAAGCTTTCTCTGGTATTTTTTTTTTTGCACCATAAATCACGGAAGTGGCTTATCATCAGGCTAAAAATATCCAATTAGGTGTGAATTGAAGGTGAGGCTGTGTTGAAAGGAGCCAGGCGAGGCGAGGACCAGCCGGGGATGCTTTATTTTTTTTCCCCCCCTCTCCTCTGCGCGTTGTAATAGCTCCACACAGATTCTCGAGTGTGGCCATTTTAATTTCATGTTTAATCAAACGGGCCCTGCTGTTTCCCCGTTAACCCCGCTTCCTCATGGTTCAAGCTCTCCGGTGACTCTCGCTGCACACCCACACCCACCACTACACCCAACACCTCCTGCCTTACAAAAAAAAAAAAAAAAAAAAAAAAAAATACACTGCAACGCTTCCAAAAAAAAAAAAAAAAAAAAAAAAAAAATCTTGCCATGCATCTTTGTGCCAGCCAGCCTGATTTCCCCCTCTCGTAATAATAATCCTTATGATGAGCTAACAGCTCGCCCTGAATTTAACTAACGGTTTTAAATCTGGGGGGAGTGTGTCTGCCTCTGTGTGTGTGTGTGCGTGCGTGTGCGTGTGTGTGTGTGTGTGCGCGCAGCGAGGTAGATTAGGGCCGTTGTGTCTTGCAGACTGGGTCCCGGGGGAGCGGCAGATGAATATTTGAAGAGGCCCCTCGGTATTTATCCGTCCACTTCTCCCTCTCTCTCTCTCTCTCTCTCTCTCTCTCTCCCTCCCCCCCCCCCCCCCCCCCCCCCCACAGTCGCACCTCCGAGAGGTCAGGGGATCGTTGGTTGCCCCATTAATTATTGATCCGAGCAGCTGAATTGGTTGTAATAGCCGAGAACGCCGGTGATAAACAATTTGTTTTGAAAAGGTCGAACGAGAAGACGCATTAAATTCTCCTTTTTATTTATTTTATTTATTTTTTTGGTTACTGCCATGAAACACCGGGCCCCCTGCAGGCCCGCAGGCCCCGCGAAATTAGTATTTTCCCCGGCTGAGCGCTGCACCTTTGATGTGATGAAAAAGCTTTTTGAACGGAAAGAGCACTTGATGTGTTTGATGATCAATTTATTATTTTCTGTGGCGTATCAGACCTGTGGCTTATTGGTAACGGCTGTAAAGATGGTTCACACAGTCAGGGTGCTCCGCTGGAGGCCCAGGCAGCTTTTAAAACGGAAAACAAAAACGCAGACTTTTATTATCAACGCTATCTCAGAATGTCAAATTTCGATTATTTATTTATTTTAATTTTTTTAAGAGGAGGTTTTTGGCCATTCGAGCCATATGAATACTCGTTCAAGCTTTTATTTAATTCTATATTCGTGTGTATCGTAAAATTTAGAAGAAAAAACAAAACAAAAAACAAAAACCCTGTTTCTGTGTGAGTGAGGCCAAATAGTCACACGGCAAATGTTCCCACTGGAAACACAGATATCGTGCTATCTCAGTAGAAAAATATTAGCCCGCATTTATCCCCTGTGCTCTCCAAAATCTGATTTAATCAGAGACGCTTGAAGCTCAGTGGCGCTCCTGTTCAAACATTGAATAAAGGCGCTGAGGAGACGGAGGTGATACCGGGAATCAAGTGTCTAACGTGTTACACCTCCTGTGGCGTGAGCGCGACGACGTGGACGGAATCCGCCATTATTCAGTAAACCTCGTCGGGTTTGAATAAAAGTGCTCTAATATTTCCAATTTGTATCAACCTAAAATAAGAAATAAAAAAAAAAATTAAAAAAAAGATGGAGGCAGAGCGGGTCTTTCAGGTGTTTGCTGTGTGATAGAAGGCGCGAGGCCTGGTCAAGGTGTCCCCCTTCATCCTTTCATCCATCCATCCATCCATCCTTTCATCCATCCATCCATCCATCCTTTCATCCATCCATCCATCCTTTCATCCATCCATCCATCCATCCATCTCTCCTTCTGTTCCTCGCGTGCAGAGTCTGGCTGTCGCAGCTCGAGGATATTTGGCCTGCAACAGGTGGTAAGCGCGCGCCTCATCTTTTTTTTTTTTTTTTTTTTTTTGCCCCCCGGTTAAAAAAAAACAAAAAAAACAACAGAAAAACTCCCAGATGTTATCTATGATAACCTGTAATGTGAGCGTGCCTTCAGCACAACACTGACGTGTTTCATTACAAAGATGTTTATATTTGTAATCTTCGTAACTCCAGGCAACAAAAAGTGTCTTCAATATAGCTTTTTAATTTAGCATAAAATTCCCGTTTATTATGGTTCGTCTCGGTCGCAGCAGGTCGTGAAACCGTTTTCTACAACAGACAAGGCCGCGAAGCCTCCGGGCCTCCCGTGGAAACTTTACTCAGCCACATAAATGAATATCGTTTTCTAAAATAAGATTATTATGAGGAATCAGACGTGTTCACACGGTTTATCACTTTCCAAATCCCGCATCTTGTTGTTGAGATTATATCATTTTTTTTTTTTAAATTAGGTCAAATGACCCTCCTGCACACGCGCGCGCGCACACACGCAAACAAAACGGGCTTAGTGGCCCTGTAATCCCACGAGAGCCACTTTCCTTTTTCACCACGTTGCGGATAATAAGGAGGAGGGTGCATGACGTCACCCACACACACGAAGCGGTCCACTGGTCCTCAGTTGAATGTGTTTCTTACAACGCCAAATTAAAATCTGGCATTTTATTGAGCCGTTTATCACCATTATCATCACGTTAGTTATTATATTTTTACAAACATAAATTGTAGAAGACATAAATGTAACATGCTGCATGAGGCTGTTAAAGAGCAAATCCTATTTTTCAGACACACTAAGGAGGTTGTTTTTTTTAAAAGAATATATAAACACAACACTAAGTCAGACATGTATTTTATTAATAATGAGAAGCTTAAAAAAAAGTATCATGTATATTTCCAGTAATTATTCCTTTATTAAAATAATGCAACTTTGAATTAATATGGTCAAAAAAAGGGCCGATTGGGCCTTTAAATATCCAACATTGATTTAAGTTACTCTCTGATTGATCAACACAGACTCTTGTCTCATGTCAGGATGCTTCTGCAAGCCAGAGTGAGTGAATTTAGCCTTCCTTCAGGATTAGTTGAGTAAAATAAATCAAAAACTTGATCAAAAGTTGCATCGTTTATATTCTTCTCTTCCTGTCGTGTCATTACTCTGCAACCCTGAGGAGGAGGTTTTTTTTAATTTTAGGCTGCCCAACATCGCAGCCTTCATCGCAGGGAAAGACAGCAAGAATGGTTGAATAGCAAAACTGTCAGAGCAGAGAGCTGTCGTGTGTTTCAGCTGCATGTGTGTGTGTGTGTGTGTGTGTGTGTGTGTGTGTGTGTGTGTGTGTGTGTGTGTGTGTGTGTGTGTGTGTGTGTGTGTTTGGAGCATAGAGGGACTGAATGGCAGCCAGTAGCCTGCTGATCTAGCGCAGGTGCAGGGAAGGGAAGCGGGCGGTGTGTGTGTGTGTGTGTGTGTGTGTGTGTGTGTGTGTGTGTGTGTGTGTGTGTGTGTGTGTGTGGAGGGGTTCTCTCTCTCTCTCTCTCTCTCTTTCTTTCCTTCCCTCTCTCTCTCTCCCTCCCTCCCTCCCTCGCTCTCCCCTACACTCATACACACACACACACACACACACACACACACACGCGCGCGCACACACACACACACACACATTCACTCCCATTGAATAGGACCACACACTGACACAGACCAGCATGCCATCAGCCTCGCACTGCTCTCGGCCTGCATTCTCAGAGGCTGGAGGCCTCACCACCACCACCACCACCACCACCTCCTCCCCTTCCTTCTCCCCCCCCCACCCCCCACCCCTTCCTCCCCCACCACTTCACCAGTGGCTCGAGCTCCGTTTATCATTTCTGCTCATTGATCCTGACAGCTTTATAGAGCGCCATCATTAGAGGAATGCACAGTTTTCAGCGGATCGCGACTCTAGAAGATAAAACAAAACCATTTTTGGACTCCTCTGTTTTTACTGTAACTGTATCTTACTGCCTGACAGAACATATCAAAGTACATGTAGCCTGCTCAGGTGTCGCTTGATTTTTAATTGTAGCCTGCTCCATCAGAACGTCAAGGTGGCTGTCACGTTACAGATCTAAACATTTTTAAGTAAAACTCTGAGATTCAGCACCACTTGCTTTATCTACAACTTTAAAATGCTGGCATGATTATCTAAAAATACTTTTTAGCCTCTACACTTTTCATTCAGCTACTTCCAAACTTTTCCTTTGTTGTTTTTTTGAGCATTGATTTTGGTAGCCGTCACTTACTTTCGTTACTAAATCTGTGCCACACCTGACGATTTTGGTGCTTCGCCCTGTTTGTAAAATGCACAAGAAGCTTGTGTTGCACACCCGTGTGGCTGCATGAAACTTCAACTGGTCCTGCACTTTGTCTAACTTGTTTTACTGCCTTGGTTCTCTGTCTCGAAAATGTTCGAGGATTGAGACATAAAGGCCTCTCCTGAAATCAAGTGAAACATGACTTGTCTTCGTCTCATTTAAGTCCTGACGTTCTAATGGAGGCTATTGATGAAGGCTGTTTTTTTTTTGTTTTTTTTCACTCTTCCAAGAACATATTCATATTTTGCTTCATGATGAGATTAGTATATAGGCGAGGAGAAAGGAGAGAGGTGGGGAGATGGAGGGGGTGGTGGGGGTGGGGTGAGAGGACGAGGGTTTTCCTCCGAGGAGAGCCGACAAACTACAATATGAGGCCTGTTGTACTGTAGCCAGTCGGGGGGGGAAATCCTTTCGCTCTGAGCTCAAACTGACCTGAGGTCGGCTGTTAAAAAGAACACTGTCAATAAATCAGTTCAGCTCATTACAGAAAAACTATCATAACAATTTTCAAGTAACATTATTTCTCTTTTATGCCATTTTAATATTTTTCCGACTGAATTATAAAGTTCATAACTTGTGCTTCATGTATTATAGAAATCAATTTTAATGAGTTGCCCTTTTTCTCCCTTTATTCCTTTAATCTTTTTTTTTTTTTTAATTTAATTTGAAGGTCACTTTTATTGAGTGTATTACTCAGCAGTGACTTCCACGTGCTCTTATTTTAATGTACAGACTAATTTTAATGTACAAATTAATTGTCCCTATAGTAAAAAAAAAACTGCAAAAAATGAAAGTGTCATTATGCACATTGTCTTATAACTAATTCGAGTTAATACAGTCATAATGACAGTATAACGACAAGCTAATTGGCCTTTTTCCTTCACAACAATGCTACCAGATCAGCATCTCTTTATTATTTAATAACGTCAAACGCTTGGCTGGCTGTGCTGGCTGCTGAGCCTGCTGGCTGCTGTTGGGAAGAGGACAATGCAGCTCCAATTCAGGAGTTTCACTCAAGCTATATGGTTGCTGGAAAAAAAAAAAAAAAAAAAAAAAATCCAGAGCGAGGGGAGGACACAGGCTTTTAAGCAGTTGCCAGACATTTGAACAGAGAGAGCGAAGAGACACGGTTCCTACAAAATGAAATCAAAATAATAATAATTTAAAAAAGTATTTATTTTTGTATTATTTCGTTTGCTGCTTTCTTGCAAGATATTTTCGTCTCTTTAGCTCTTTTAGAAAAGCTTGAAGCAACAGGTGACTGTGCAGCAGCGGCCCGGCCGTCTTGCAGCCACACGTGAAAGTGGTGCATGGTCTGCTGGTCTTTTGTTGTCCGGAAATTTGGACACTGTGTTTACTGAAGGGGGAGGGGAGGGGGGGGGTAGTTTGCACCTTCACTGTTAATCTAACGCCAGCAACCTCTCTATGTAGTTTGTCAGGAAAATATATGCAATTTCTGGATTAAAAAAAGAAAAGTAAAGCAGAGAATAACTGTAAACTTTGTGGATAGCCAAACAGACCCAGGAAACATTTCTGGTTTTTGTTTTTTGTCTTTCGAGTTTTGAAGCAGAACAACAATTTCCCTGTTGCCGTAGCACGTCGCTCGTCTGGAACAATATCAGCGGGTTTCCAGGAGGCCGGCTCATGCAGCTCATGGAGACCCGGAGGGGAGGGGAGCGGAGCGGGGAGGAAAAGTGGACGGGTCGGGACGTCTCGTGGAGACGCACACAATAAAATAGAGACGATCACTGCTGCAGTGGCTTTTTCTTCACCAAAACACTCCCCGTTGCAGATTTCGATCCAGGTGGCCGAGGTGTTGCAGCTGTGCCATCATCCAGCCCGCTGCTCTGATTTTTCTTCTTTTTTTTTTCTTTCTTCCACTTGTTGAATCAGGGGCGATTAGAAAACCGAGCTCTCAATTTCTGTGTTTCTGGATTCAGTCTGTAGATAAATAACGATGATGTTTGTTCGTTACACAACCGAAGACATTTAGACAGCCTGGACTCAGAAACTGTGAGCCTTTATTATATCTGACATGTCTAGAAAATCTGATTTTTGTTCCCTTACTGTGAACTTTGAACCCTCTTCGATACTGATAAAGGAAAAATAATGTAGATTTTGTTTTCTAAATTGCTGGAAAACAAACTTTTTTATATCTGCATCTCCACCGTAGTTTTACTTCAGTGAGTATTTTGTGTCGACTATAGCTGGCGTTAGAAAAAAAAACATATTTAATGGATCATTTTCCAGCTACAAATCTGTTTTCTGTGCTGACACCGTTGAGCTGGAGGTTTGTTCTGTAGGCATGCGGAGATTCTTTGATAGAGAAGGCTGTTGAGCTGATGGGACTGAATCATCATTAACAAGCCAACAGACACAGGAACCCCCCTCCTCTGGTCTCATTTCCCAGCATAGACACTAACCTCTTTCACTCTGTCATCAGCCCGACTCTCGCTCTCTCTCCCTCTCTCCCTCCACCGACTCTCGCATACAACAGCACAGTCCATTGTTCCCCGTCCCTCCCTCCGCCTGGCCCCCCGACCCAACTGTTGACCAACAACTCCACTGGCACATTAAACGGGGAGAGGGGGGGAGGGAGGGTGTCCTATTTTAGAATATGACACATCCACAAATGCATGCTGAGAAAAAGTGGGTCCGACTGGCTGAGAAAGGTGTGGCTTTCAGGGTTTTTTTGTTTTTTTTTGTCAAACATATACACATTGTCGGAGCATAAAAACGTGTTTAAAGACATTAGAATAAAGTAAATAACTTGAAACCAAATAATACGCCACTTAAAAATAAAATACACGTTAGCAAAAATGTCCTGAGAGAATATATACTTCCAGTTTTAAACCTATTATTCCAGCAGTCCTGTGTTGTGCAGGATATAGACATTAACCACAGTTTGCTCACCTGCGCTGCTTTACAAAATAAAAGCTTTAGAAATGGTGTAAAGCAGTGATATGGGGGGAGGGGACGGGGTCCTCCCATGGGACATGAGTGAGGCCTCTGAATGGATGCTGGAGACAGTAAATGTGGTTGTTAGTGAGTCTCTGCCTATCTGACAGTGACAATGAATTAACTTGAAACTACTGAATGACATTTAATTTACTGCAAATAGAAACCAAGTGACACCACTAACTGTGGGATTCAGCAAAATCTGTGTGGTGGTAAAACAAAAGAATCAGTTGAAATCAACCTGATATTTGTTAAATGGTTGTTGTTTTGTTCGTTTGACTTTATTAAAACCCCAACATTAAATACAGTAATGAAGTGCAGCCTCAAACTGAGCTTTCACCGTCAATGAAGGGGACAAAAATTCATAACCAGACATAGTGATCAAAAATATCACGTGTATGAGCAAATCGCATACATTTATAAAAAAATAAAAATAAAAAAAAAGCCATGAAGCACCCAGGTGAGAAATAGCGTTGGAAAAAACAATGTTAAGTCCAATTTTAGAGCTCTTAGAGAGTCTTTGGTTTCCTTGATCCAAACACAACATCAGGGTTAAGTGTTTGGGGTTTTACAACAAAAAAAAAAACAACCTAGTCTGTTTTAGTGCATAATCTGGACAGCATCAAAACGTGCAGCACTCAAGTCACTACTCACAAAATCAACCAAATTAAATTAGTTTCCCAACACGTCAGAGTTTTACTGAGACGCTTCATGTGTTTTTATACTCCCCAGTTTTCAAGATCACTTCATAAACTTAGAAACGACTTTTAGTGACCCATCTACACTTTTAACACGCTTTTTTTTTTTTTTCTTGTGTGTGTGTGTATGTGTGTGTGGGTGTGTGGGTGTGGATGAGTGTGAGTGTGTGAGACACCCACAGGACAGGTGTTAATGTGTTTTCAAGGCTAGTCTTGCATGACAACATGTCAGACATAGTTGTTCAGACACTCCCCGCTTGTGTTTCCCCTCACTTCACACTCATTTTCTCCTCTCTTCAAGATAAAAGCATCCTCTAAATGTCATTTGCCAAATGTTGTTGTGTCACCAGTAAACAAACACACGCTGATGTATTCAGACTCTTCAGGGCCGTCAGACCGAATCACGTCGACACCTCAGATTGCGCTCCTCCACGTGGAAATGCCGTGTCTCTTTCAGCCGTGAATTATCCTGCTGACCCCCGACCCCCGGCCGGTTTACAGACATTACAAAACCGCGACTGAGTTTTTGACAGTACGGATCATAAGTCAAACACGATGTATTCTTCATCCAAACAAGACGAGCTACAGCTGGGACTGAATCCTGGTTGTTGTTTTAACCTTTTAGATAAAAAGTGACTGAACTCCCTTCATGAAACATGTTTTCCTGCTTACTTGAACACAACACTGATACCAATATCAAAGCATTCCCCTCATTATTACCAACCATTTAACATCTCACAAAAAGCTGTTGCGTGATCCGTTTACGTGCGTCGTTAATCTTTAAGATAATAACGCATTTAATGTAATCAGACATGTTGTCGTCCTACAGATTATACGCCGTGTAACATCTCTGATCTATGACGGAGCTGCGTATTTAGACAGTGTATGTCTGTGCATCAGTTTGTTTTGACTGCGTCACGCTGGATGTTTGTCAAACTGTTGTGTTATTCATGTGGTGGAGCATTAACAGTGCGCGAACATACAAACCTCTCCCACCGCTGCTTTCCTGTGAAATACCCAAGGAAATACGTTTCTGCGTTTGCTCAGCTCCTACGAAGAGCACATTTATTTTTATTATGCATAAAATCCGGCTTCCAGTCGACGGCGTTGACCGTACAGTGTAGATTTCGATTGATTGCATCAGTCACTATCGGGCTATTCTGGAGCTGGTGACTCTGAGGTCTCCCTCTCCCTCCGTCTCTCTGACAGAAGCTGTTGTTGAATGGAAGAGTGGCCTCTTTCAGTGTGGGTGTCCCCTCGGGGCCAACTGGCAGAGATAATCAGAGAGGACAGTTACAGACAGACAGACAGACAGACAGGCAGGCAGATGCAGCAGACTGAGGTTGTTTCTCTCAGACTCCGAGGCACATTCTTGGTGTTTGTCCTGTTCTACAAGTTGTGAAATCCCCTTTGTACGATAAGGACACTTATATTTTTGATTTTTGTGTTATTTCAAGATTGCCCCCCCCTCCCCCCCCCCCCTTTATTTGTTCACCTTAAAATATGCAACTGTGTTTCTAAATCCTTTCTGCAGGAAGTGTAATTGTCTGTAAATACTGCAAGTGTCACAAAATCGTCGGTGTTATCTTAAAAGTGGAAACAAAACACTGATTATATTAGATTGTATTCAATTATATTATATTATATTAGATTATGTTATATTAGATTATATTATATTAGATTAAATTAGAATAGATTAGACTCTGTTTTACAGGTCTTTGTAGCACAGTATATAAAAGAAAAGAAAACTAAGATTATTAAACTAGAAATAGTTTAAAAGAAATAAGAAAGATCAGAGAAAAAATAAGAATATGAAAAATTTTACAATCATTGAGACTCTCAGACTTTAAATCGCAAGAAATGGCCTTTTTCTAGATGTATACTTTGCACTTTTTTTTTGTTATTTATTGTGTCAATCACATGAATTTAAAAGATTCCTCTGTTGTAGGTGTGAGACATTAGTTTTTCTTCTATCCCTTGCTGTAAAGAGCCAAAAGGTTGTTACTAAAACACAGCCGTGACTTTTTTGGTAATTAATCGTCTTTTCTCCTCAGAGAAACCATCAAACGTTTTTAGTTCTCCAGCTGATAGAAGTGTGAACCTTCCTGTAACGCTGCACACCGATACATAAAGCTTCATCTGCTGTTACACATCATTTTATTCTTGTTGTCGTCACGCTCCTCTACTTGTTCTTAATTTATTGTGAACAAAGTTGCTTGTGTTAATGTCATATTCATGACTTCCTGTGAGATTTCTCTGGAGACGCTGCAGCATTAAATCTCTGATTAAGCGTCTGGACAATAAATCAGTGTTATGCATTATAAAATGCTGATAAACAGTTTGATAACATATTTATTCATGTGTACAACTTGATCTTTACATGAGGCTCATATTTCAAAAGATTGCATGATGGTCACAAGGAGCCGCAACGCTGGACGTTTCCATCGCTTTTCTGACTACACCTGTGTGTGTGTGTGTGTGTGTGTGTGTGTGTGTGTGTGTGTGTGTGTGTGTGTCTCTGTGTGAAGAAGGTGGAGAAAGAGAGAGAGAGAGAGAGAGAGAGAGAGAGAGAGGTGGAGAATATAGGGCAGAAAGAGAGAGAGAGGGGGGGGGGGGGAGGGTCTGGTCTGAGTTGGGTTGGGTTGGGCAGGTCAGTGCAGCAGCATTTGATTGTAAATAAGAGAGGAGTCAGTTCACACGCCGATCAAGTGACTGCCGGGAACAAGCGATCCATTTGAATCAGGTGGCTATCTCCCTATCTGAGAGATCAGAGCCCTGTCACCCCCCCACCTGCCTCCTCCCTTTGCTCTCGTCATTGTGTGTCGCGCAGTAAGGGGGACACACACACACACACACACACACACACACACACACACACACACACACACGAACACACAAGTGAAATGACATGTCCCTCCCTGCTGGCTATAAGGGCAGAGAGAGTGGCTGGATGAGATTTCACTGTCTCACGTTAGAATAGGAGAGGAGAGGAGAGGAAGAGCCCTCCGAGCATAATATCCTGGAACCTTTCCTGTCATTGCTAGAAAATAATGTGTGTGAATTATTAAAAATCAGTGATTTATATAAAAAAAAAAAATTCTCTGAGCAGAAAAGTCAAAGGTTTATGTTTAAACTGTGCTGTGAATACCATCCGAAGCTATATTGTAGTCTATATTTAATCATTTATAAACTCACAAGCTCTGATTTATCTAAATGTTATCCTCACAAGCAGGTAAAGTGGTCTGAGCTCTTATTTTGACCATAAATAAATCTGTAAATACATTTTCTGTTAATTATTTAGTCTATAAAATGTCATAAAATGGTAAAAATTGAACATCACAATTTCAAAGAACCCTTCATATTTCTTTTTTTTTTTTCATTCAACAATTGAAAACCCCAAAATATTATATTTCCAGATACAAAATAGAACAAATATTTACATTTGAGAAGGTGAAATCAGCTAATTCAGGATTTCCTTTTCAAAACTAGTGACAATTAGTTTCAGTCAATCAACGAATCGACAAATTATTTCAGGGTTAATTCTATTAAGTGCTCTTTTAAATATGTAAATAATACTCTCCTTTGCTTTGATTATAAGAGACCAAAAAGCTCTTCAATTAGTCTGGTTGTCACAATAAAGACGTGTGAAAAATGGTTCAGATAAAACGTGGTAGGCGACACGCCCACTTTCACATACTCACATATGTTTTTTTTATTATTTTTTTTTTTTATGCTGCATCTTGACAACGACCCCCAGGGGAGACGACGATGTGTGACAGCTGCTGCTTGTTCATATTGATTAAATGACAGCCAGGATCATTTACCGATTTACCGACTGACGGAGCTCAAAGGTGCGACGCTGCCCTGAGGGAGCTTTCAGGCCTGTTAGCCCGGACAGCCCGCAGTTTATGATCTCAGCCGCTGCTTTAATGTGAACATCATCCTCTGTCCCACTGTGATCCCACAAGGCGCTCATTAGATCACACTGTTCATTTCTGATGTTAACACGATCAGTTCAAGAGCTTCCATTCAGGTGCAGATTGAATCACGATGACACCTCTGAGAAATACAAGATTAGTAATAGAAATTGATTTAAAAGAGGTTTAGAAACCAAGTTTGTCTTTTAATAAATGAAAAGTAACATCTACTTTGGGTTTTTGTAGTTTTCCATCCATTTTCCCATCAGTAATAACAACATTTACCACAATAAAACATACAAAATGTTACCACTTTATTTATAAAAATGTATTTTGAATTGATGTAATGTTGACCAATAAGATCCAGTTTATTAAACAGCGTTTACCTTCAAAATATGCTCAAGTAGAAATGGAAACAGCAGGTTTTATTTGTTTTTGGCAGGCTACCAATATAACAGCAAACAAATAGAGATTGTTTGGCTGAACATAAAAGAGGGAAATATCAGGACATGGATAAGATGAGGCAAGAGAGGGACGGTTAGGATGGGAATGAGCTGTAAAAGACGACACACAGAAGGACAGGAAAGGACATGGCAGGAGAATAATAAGTTGAGGTAGGACGTAACTTTTAGGACACTGTATAGTATGATAAGACAAGACTATATGCAGGATAAATCAGGACAGGACAAGACTAGGCAAGAAAGGGACGGTTACGATAATGAGACAAGATAAAACTAGACCTACCTGGACAGAAAGAGACACGGCAAGAACAGCAGCAGCAGGACAAGATAGGACAGGACTGTGTTAAATGTGACTGATTAAGAGAGGACATTAGAGGGCGAGAAAAGGGTGGTTATGATTGGACAAGACAGGACATAGTTGGACATGAGAGGGACGTGCAGAACATGGAAGTCCTGAATGAGTCGGCACAGAAAAGGACAGGGTCGTGCGGCTGTCTCTCTTTTCATTTTTCAGTTTTATGTCTCCCGTGTGTGTGGTAAGTCCACAGCGCTGGCAGTGCCGGGACAGGCGGGACATTTGGCAACATCAGCCGCTGCCAACTGTCCCAGTCCAGCGAGCTTTGGCTCTTTGTGCTGTACGTTTGAGCGTGTGGCCTTGGGAACGAGCCAGGTGAGGCTGCGGAGACTAAAGCAGAGACGGATCAATCACTTGGTTCTCTGGGCCGCTGAGTGACAGTCGGCCCGGGGACACAAACATTGAGGATATTGATTTTGAGTAGCCTTTCCATTAGATCTGTCTGAATCGCTCTTTTTAAGGCGTCCACACGCAGTCAAACATTTACAATTTGCATACACACAGAGACAATCCTGACCATCCTTGATTCTTTAACTCTGTCTTTATTTCTTCCTCTTTGTGTTTTCTGTCGTCTCGTTGACGGGACTCTAGCTGTGTGTGAGTCTCTGGAAGCAGGAATGACCCTCTGGCCATGCTTTCTAACAGGCCTCGAGGATATTTAACAGCATGGAGGGCGGTCTCTATGGCACTTAAAGGAAGCTATTAACCATAAAATGTCATATAGTGAGATGTTTACAGCTTGTGAAGAAGCGCAGCCTTAAAAAGTTCAAACATTTTGGTGGGTATGAAAATAAGAGACTGTAAAAGAGCCGCAAATTATCCCATAAACATACAAAAGTGGGAGGAGGTGCAGGTAGCATACATATTTTTCACCCCTGTAAAGTCACTCAAATTTTCAGTGTTATTCAACGAAGAAACATGGAAATCTCCTGGATAGTTTAACAGTATTATTGATTTATGTAACAGCTACCAGATTTAATTTATTCAACTTTCTTCCTGTCATATTGGTAAAGCTCTAAAGATTGCAATATCCATTAGCCTTGGTTGCTATGGAGAAAAAGCAGAGGCCCGATTTTGAGCTGTAGAAAATTAAAACATTTAAAACGATGGCGTTTTATTTTAATTAGTGACAAAAACTGGCATACAAATCACCTAAAAGTCAACAGATGAAGGTCGGGTTGGTTGTTCGGATGGACTTTCCTCCTTCTTTTAACCAGAAGTTAATGTTTTAACCATGAAGGTTCCTCTCGTTAAATAAGTGTTACTTTAGCCAACCATATTGTTGACCAAAATCTGACACCAAACTTCATAAACTTCCGCTGGCCGATAGCCGTAACCTGACTGCACCACAGGCCTGTCAATCAAACAGACACGCCCCCAAAGACACGGCTTTTTGAGGCCTTTTTTCGAATTAATGATGAAATGCCAGAAAACTAATAAGGAGTGACTTTAGCTAACAGACTAAAATAACTTGTGATAATAATTTATTGACTTTGTATTAAATGAGGGAATTTTAATGGAAGTCTATGGAGTCGGAGGCTTTTCGTAGCCAACCTCTAGTGGCGTTCGGTGGTATTGCAGCTTCCACATTGGCCTAATTTTTCAGACCCAGAAGCTACGTCCACTTTTATATACAGTCTATAGTTAAAGCATAAGTTTGTAGTAGTTCCCTGCATTAAGTGATCGACTGTATCGTACCAAGCTGCTTTTTGGAAGTTTCTCCCTCCTTGTGCATCTTTTATACCGATGAGGAAACTTTTGTGTCCATCCGAGCTTTAAAAGGGCTCCAACTGTTAAGTCACCAAACATTATGCATCACAAAAATGACCCGGACTTTTATTTCTGGATCCCTGAACACCCAAAATTAATTTCCTCACTTTACACACCCACACATTGTACAGTTAAAACCAGTTTAATGTGAACTGAGTGAAGATAAGGAAAATGTGAAGAGGAAAATCGACAAACAAGCAAATAAACAGAAAAACGCTTCAATGTGGCCGTGGATGATGGGAGGGGAAGTCTGCGTTGGGAGCAGCGGCCTAATAAGGCTAAATACCAGACTGTGAATAATCTCCCAGTAAACTGTCTACTCATGAAAAACACAGAGATGCAACAGCAGCAACTCTCGCTTTCTGCCTGGCTGCCCTCCCCCTCCCTCCCCCCTGCTCTCTCTACCAGCCTCTCTCTCTCTGTCTCTGTCCACACCGGTTTCTCCCCCCCCCCCCCCCAACCCCCTGCCCCCCCTCCCTCCCTCCTTCCCCTCGCTCTTTCTTTACTTTCTCGCTCCTGCTCTCCTTCCTCCCACCTCCTCTTCCTCGCTGCTCGTCTCGTCTCAGTAAGTAGGATAAGGCTTGGAGAGCTCTGTCGTCGTGGTAACTGCCAGAAGTATTCAGTTTGAAGTTTGAGGAGGTCAGTTTGCGGGTCAGAGTAACCCCCCTAACCAACCGTGCACACGCACACACACACACACACGCACACACACACACACACACACACACACACACACACACACACACACACACACTCTCTCTCACAGGGCCCAGGACAGGAGTAGGGGTGTTGAGAGGACCCCCATATGGGCCCGGGCCCTTATACATGAGGGGATCAGGAGGGGGAATTGATGTTTTTTGGAGGGGCAAGGGCCACTGAAAAGCTCTGCTTCTAAAACAGTTGTGGTGCCAGAACTTTTTTAATTTCTGGGACTGAAATTAAGCTGATTACGAGCGATATCGCACGATGTTGTAGGTGGATTTTTTTTTTTTTTTTTGCAGTTCAGTAACTCCGATCATTTCCATTCCTTTAGTGTGATGATCAGCAATCTCACACCTCAGTGACTGCTGATTTATGCTAATATGTGTTTCACAGTATCCATCTTTGAGAAATGGAGGAAAATTGTAGCATCCTGAGGAAAGTAAAATACTCAAAGTAAGAGCAGGTTAGTTTTTAATTTGATTTAATTTTCTTTACTTTTTTGAAGATTTTACTTTTCAAAAAAGTACTTTGAGTTGGTTTTACTCTTCCAAGAAAGTAGTATTATCTTTTACTTCTATAAAAGTTGCAATAAAATTTAAAAAAAAAAAAAAAATCCAAAACATTCATTCTGGCCAAGCCGAGCTCCAACGGTCACCAAACTTTTTGTGCGGTCGTCAATAAAACTTTGTTGTTGCCTTGACTGTAGGCCAACCCCCCCCCCCCCCTCCCCTCCACACACACACACACACACACGCACAGACACACACAGCTCGGGCTGTGTGTAGACACACACCTTAAATACTGCGGGCATCGGGCAGCAGTTTCAGACAACTGGTGCACTCCGAGCGAACACAGAAGACCTCCACTGCCACCACACTGCCGCAGCAGGTGTAGCCCCCTCGGGCAGGTTGTAAAACTGAACTCATGTCTGTGAAACAACTGGAAGCTTCTGCTGTGTTACAAAAAAAAAACAAATTAGACCAATTTCTGGCATTTTCCCGAGCGGCGGATGGTTAGTGCAGTAGAGCAGAAATGAAGTTTCTACTGTGCTGCTACTGCAGTGATTTAGATTCATCAGTGCTGCTTCAAATGAAAGTCAGCTGATCTGAGCTGTTTACAGCAAAAATGTGTCGTACAAACTTCCTGTGTGACAGGTTTTTTTTTTTTTTTCTTTCCTGGCTCTCGTTTTCTGTCTCTATCCTGGGTGGTTTCTGATGTAAATGTTTTCAGTCAGTTGGCGGCTGAGGCACAGCAGGTGGTCCACCAAATCCACCGTAACCCCCGGCAACCCCTGTCCAGCCAATCCAAACGCTGCCCTGCCCGCTACTGCGCTTAGTTAGCCCTGACAGGAGCCTCTGTGTGTGTGTGTGTGTGTGTGTGTGTGTGTGTGTGTGTGTGCATGAGGGAGAAAGAGAGAGAGAGAGAGAGAGAGAGAGAGAGAGAGAGGAGCAGGACTTCGAGTGTCATTAAAAGTTTATTAAAAAGTTTTCAACTGTTGGAGACGTGGGTTGAAGTGTCCGTGAGCGCCTGTGCACGTTGTGTGTGTACGTGTGAATAAGCCTCCAGCTGCAGGTGCTTTCTTACCATACAAAGATAATCTGTCTGTCACTTCCATCCATCTGTTCGTGCTGGAACAAAACAAAAAAAACTCACTTTATCACTGTTCCCACATTATTAATGGGACCTGTTGCTGCTGTTTTTGCTGCGTTACACTTTGTGGTCCATACCCTGCAGGTTCTTGTGAAGCATTCTGGGAAATGTAGTCAGTGACTCTCGAGGGTTACAGGAAAGACTTTGATGTAAAGAAGGTTAGCAAAAAAAAAAAAAGAATCAAACTTGATCACAAAACAAATTAATTCTGTTTAGACTAAAAAAATACAACAATTATAACGCAACAAACCAACACTGATAACTGTTCAAAGGGACGGAGATTACTAGACAGAGCTAAAATTAGCAATAATAAATTCAGGGCAGTGACATCCTTATTGAAGATCATGGATTTGAATAATTTTGCATCTTTGCCAATGTTTTCTGATTATGAAGAGATATTCAGTCAACTTGTTTTTCTTCTAGTCCAACAAAAATACAAAAAAAAGGGTTTAGATATAAAAAGTAGACTTTAAAAAGTAAAACTGTCAGCATCACATCCTAACAATGGCCATACAGATGGTTTCCATTTGTTTAAATTTGAATGAGTAACTAAACCAGTAGCTTTTCAGATGGTTTCTGGGATCCCACCAAAAAAGTTCTGATTTTAAAATCATAATGTCATAAAACACAAATGTTTTTGCTTTATTCTTTATATAAATAAACTAATTTCAAGATGATTGAAATCAACTCTAATCAGCCATTAAAACTGCCAAAGAAAATCATATCTAAATTTCTATAAATGTACTGCATCTTTTATAAATAGTACTAAATATATAAAAATTTGAATTAGAGTCACTTTAACTTCACAGAAAGACTGTAGAGACACTAGACTACAGCAGGGTCAAAACCCTGTAAATAATAGTCGAGTTATTTCAAATTTAAATAAATATTTGAGTACATTGTATTTCCCCTGCAAGTCAGCCAAAAGTTTAGTCTGTTAGACTGTTTCCTAAATGCTTTGTGTGTTATTTCACTTCTTTAGTCGTACAAATGTTCCATCAGTATGTTTAAATCCCTGCAGAGCTCTGCGTTCACATTTCCCTTGTGTCTTTTTATTTCCCTCCTTGTGTGAGTGATATTGTAACGAAGATTGCGATCACCCGAGAAATTTCGAGGAAAAAAAAAAAAATGTTTGCGTGAGTGTGCGAGGGAAAAGAGAGGCGATGGAAGGATGGTGTGAATGTCTGAGCTATCATCAGCTTTGATTGGCTTTGAGTGGCTCTGAGTGCTCGGTCCATCCCAACCGCTCTCCGGGGTCCTCAGGAGCAGCGGGTTTTGTGTGTGTGTGTGTGTGTGTGTGTGTGTGTGTGTGTGCGTGTGCATGTGCATGTGTGTGTGTGCATGTGCATGTGTGTGCACGTTGCCCATGCTTTTTTGTGTACCTCTATGTTTCTCTGGATTTCCTGTGAACACATATGTGTCTATGTGGCCACACTGAGCCCCTTTATGCCCTCCAAAAGTACAAAAGCGTACAAGGGCATCAAGGAGGATGAGTGTTTTTTGGAGACTGCAGTTCAGCCAGAGGATGTAGGTTGAAACTGCGTCAGCGAGCAGCTGCTCCGCTGAAGTGTCTTTGAGCAAGACACTCTATCGCTATTTCCCAAAATGAAAAGAAAAAGATTATTACCGCCAGGGAATGATTGACTTATTATAACGCAGATTCACTATCTGCATAAAATGTTATAATGCTGTACATGGTGGCCACGTTTCTCACATTTCTGAGAGGAAAAGTCGAACTCAAGCTGCAGACTGAGCTTTAAGCAAAACCTGAGACATGCCGGTGAGTGTCCTTATTCACCCCTTTGAAAAAGCTCCGGCTGGCAGGCTGAAAGTGCAACAGTTTTTAAGTAGAAAACGATCCAGCCTTCCTTCCTCTCAACAAATAAACCCAACATATCAACATTTTAGATTTGGGTGAGGAAAAAAAAAAAAAAGACGACCCATTTCCTGTAGCATGAGAGGAAGTGTCGTCGACCGGATTGCCCCGAATCCTCCCGCTCTGAGCCACATACATACCAAAGACAGCACCGAAGGGGCGAGAAAGCCTCTCAGTTAATATTTAACCAGGCTATGTAAAGACTCGGCCAGATAGCTGAGCTTATGAGCAAATACACTCGTATGTGTGGGACAACAGTCCAATCGCCGACACTTGTGGAGATACAGCAGCTCTGAGGAGGCACAGAAATATTCAACATGGACGAAAAAACACTCTGAACATTTAGAAAATCTAATCAGGCCCTTTTTAAGGTATCAATTACATAATATTATATGAAGTGAATATGGAAAAGTTCAGGAATGATCACAGTCAGTCTCAAAACTGGAACGTTTTCAGTTGATTTAGTGATTAATTGATGTTCTAGTCATTGAAGTTGATACGATGAGGCGTCATTTGGGTCATAACGTCTATTTCAAAAAGTACATATGACAGCTGAAGTTCCTGCACGAGGCCACATAAAACGAGAAGCATGACGACCTCGCTGCGGCCCTGTTAGCTGTGTGCATACATGCATTCATGGATGTCTGCATGTGTGTTAAAAAAGAGAAAGCACTTTTTTTTTTTTTTTTTTTGGCCAAGTTGGCATTACTTGCACCGTGTGTGTGTGTGTGTGTGTGTGTGTGTGTGTGTGTGTGTGTGTGTGTGTGTGTGTGTGTGTTAGTTAGTGTTTTGTATAGAAAGTGCTGTGTGCAGTAGAACAGGGATTTGGTGCCATCAGCACAGTGATGTCAGCACACAGAGACAAACAAAGCCACAATCCAAAACCCTTTCCCAACTACCCACAATCCTGCTGGAAACTGTGGGGGGCCCTGCACCGGGGGCCCGCTGCCATTAACACACACACACACACACACACACACACACACATTAATGCAAGCTTTCACACACAGATTCACAAAAAATGTAACATGCATGCACTTGTATTGACAGGTCAGTGGAGACACACGCAGTGATCACATGTGCATGTATAAGTGACATGAACTCAAACTCACTTATATGCTCATTTATTCATAAACATCGATATTATCATCATATTCAGATGGCAGAAACACACCGTATGACTGGTCATGATCAATCTTTCTTCCTGTTCATTTACTCGGGATTCAGCCAGGATTATTGGGATTATACACGTGCTCCAATTTGGAAAGTAAAACCAACAGACGAGCAAAGAAAGAAATCTTGAACCAGTTTGAAATGCTTTTAGGAAACTAAAACTAATGCAACTTGTATAAAAGACGACTGTTGGCTTGTTTTGAAGCAAAGAAAAGTACAGACCAGTAATTTTTTTCTTTTTTTTTTTTTTTTTTTTTTTTAACAGTAAAACCAGTTGTTGAGTCCTTTAAAGCCAACTGTTAAGTACTTTTTTAAGTGAGTGAAAGCTAACAACAACCTTTGTGATAAGTTATCGACACAGTGGACGTGAGTTGTTACACGTTGAAAACCTGCGTGTCCGTATGAACTCTGCAACGGCGGCGAGCGAGCAATCAAATCAGAAACACACCTCTGTTTGCTCGGGCCCGGCTCTCCGTCACGCAGCGCCGACCGCAGCCCTATGACTTGCAAATGGGGAATGACATTACTGTTTTTTGAGGTTTAGCTAGTTCATATGAATATAATGTGACCGCACTGAGGCAGGACGTGGATACCATAACGTGTTTAGGTAACACAACACAGGCCGTTTTGATTGATGTGTTTTTCTGGAGGGCCGAGGGAGGCAGAACTGAGAGAAGCTGAAAAACAACTGTGAAATATTGGCGGCTTCACTTCAGAAATACAAATATTTGATTTATTAGCACATGTGAGACTGTTGTTCCTCAAGGTTGTTTGGGTATAAATGTCTCATACATTTTCAATCTAATGGCTTGAGGAAGAGGTTGTAAATTGGGGAGATTATGGGAGACTGTTTACTAGTCTCTCAGGGTTTTATGATTAGTATGATATTTGTTATTGAACATTAGTCAGATTTCAATCCAAACAACTTTTGGCTGAATTCGTTAGAAAGTCAGCAAAATAAATTCCACGTTGATGCATGTTTTCTACTGTACAGACATTAAGCACAACAAGACGAACACGTTTTGGTGCTGACGCTCCACTGCAGATGAAGAGCTCACAAAGGGATTTAAGCACCAGTCAAACCTCAAATTCCAGAAAACCTGATCGAAAATGTGATGAAAATACAGCTTTAAAAAAATTAAAAAATTAATTTGAGGAACATTACAGCCTCAACCGATCTGAAGTCACCTCCTCAGTTTAACAGAAGATGTATTAGTTTCATGCGCATCATCATTTCAACACAAAGCATTGACATATTTCGCTCTATTTTGTAGAACTGTTAAATGTCAAGTATCTGTCTGCTTAGATACAAATTTCATGTTAATCATTTTAATTCCATTTGATCGGTGACTTGATTCCTGTGTAACGATTGTTTTAACAAAACAAATAAACGCAGCACAGTGTGTCTCCCGGAGAGGATCACGAGAAATGAAAGTCAAACAACTCTCTTCATACGCTCGTCTGCATTGTCCTCAGAGGTCGGTCAAACAGTGTCTCGGGGTCGGATCCCTCCATGTCAGCTGGACGCCGCGGCAAAGTAAAGGAACTGTGAGGCTTTCTGTTTTTAACGCCGCTGTTTCCTCGTCGAACTGTTACACAACAATTAGCAACTGTTGCTGTTTGTCTCTGCTCTTTAAATGCCCCTCTGTCCAAAACAGTAAGAGCCAGATTGGAGCTGGTAGTGTGTGTGTGTGTGTGTGTGTGTGTGTGTGTGTGTGTGTGTGTGTGTGTGTGTGTGTGTGTGTGTTTTTTTTTCTTATTTGGGCAGTGGGATCGGGGTAACTGGGCATACTGGACCCAAACAGGACCTCATTGTGTTGGAGTAGGAAGAGGCCGCTCGTACTGCACCCTATTCAGCCAAGTTTGGAATTGAGGAGGGTGGTGGGGGATGAGGGATTGTGGTGATGTGGGGGGGGGGGGGGACTGTGTGTGTTTGTATACATGCTTTTGTTTGTGTGTGTGTGTGTGTGTGTGTGTGTGTGTGTGTGTGTGTGTGTGTACTGGAGTGACTTCTGGATGCGTATATCAAGATGTGTGTAGTAGAGAGGTAGGTTTTTATCTACCCTCATCCCTCCTCCACATACTCTGAGTGTGTGTGTGTGTGTGTGTGTGTGTGTGTGTGTGTGTGTGTGTGTGTGTGTGCGTGCGCGCGCGCATGCGCATGCGTATAATGAGCGACTTCTTCATATTCAGACGCCTGCTTGTAGATTTACCGTAACATTGGTTTTGGCCAAAGTCTCCCACAATCACACAACAGCGAAGACTCACCTTTAACTTTCTGCAGCTTAACTTTATGGCGGTGAAGGAAGGGTAAAAGAGTCTGAGAGTTACTAGCCCTGAACAGTACTTGTTGCCTGGTAACACAACCTTGTATCAGGAAACAGTGGGAACTATTGTGGGTGTACAAGGATTCACTGTGAACTCTGACCTTTTAGTCTCAGCAGCTTTTCACCAAAGCTGAGTGGTTTTTTTTTTTATTTTTTATAAATCTGTCTCCTATGAATTCACTAACATCTGTTCTACTAAACACAACGAGTACATTATTTCATGGTGTTTCTATACTGTGCCAATAACCCATCGAATACGTTTGAGCTATCTATAGGTGGCAATCTTCCCTTTCCACTGCTTATTCCCAGATCTGCAGCTGAATAATGCAAATGACCGGCAACACTCAGCGGTTTAGAGAAACAGATATTGATGTAAAATCATTTCAATCACAAATAGAATCTCAGATTTGAGTTGAATTATTTTATTTTTGTCTTCTTTTTTTCTTTTTCCAGGGATGCAACAAGAGAGTGAACACACGATCAAGAGACCAGGACAAAGCGTGAACCGGAAGGCAAATGGGAACTGGTAGGTTAAGGGAACCCACCCAAAGACACACACACACACACACACAACACACAACACACACACACACACACACACACACACACACACACACACACACACACAGGGAGTCCCATAGAGAGACAGCAATGCCTTGGAGGGTGCCAGTCATGCCCAGCTTCCGCTGCGCTCCAAATTGAGCGTGGCACAGAGTGTATGAAGTCAGCCGTTCTTGGAAGAGAGCCAAGCATTGTTCCTCCAAGCAGCTGGATGGTAATTACTAGAGAGAGAGAGAGAGAGAGAGAGAGAGGAGGAAAGAGATGGAGAGAGAGAGGGTGAGCGAGAGAGCGAGGGGCTCTGCACCTCACTACTGTTGCTTCCTGTGATGCATCATATAGGAAAAGACTTACATGGAGAATACTAGTGCACATACACTGGACAGTGAGCTACAGTTTCACTGAGTAAATGTCTGACTTTTATGGGAATTTATTTATTAGCATAATCCCATAAATCCTAACATATAAGATAGTGGGCAGAAAGAGGGGGAAATAAAACAAGAATGGTCAGTTGGTGACTTAATAATGAAGCAATATGATAATATTATTAATAATCTTTATTAATGTAGCAGTTTTTTCTGAACTTACCTGACAAAGCCATCAAATAAAAACACCTTAAAATGAGCTTTAAAATCCAGCGGGCACAGTGATCGCGTAAAACAACCATAAAACATATAAATACAGTTTCAGTGTGAAAGACATAAAAGCCTGTCACTAAAATCAACTCAGTGCAGCGACGGAGATTTGAAAGAGGTCACTAACTCTGCTGATCAGAGACGGATAAAAAACAACTTCCTGGCTTTCAAACACTTCTCCTGATCTTCATCGGTAGACATTCGATCATGCACGCTTCCTCTGGAGATACCACAGTCGTCTTCATGTGACTTAAAGTCATCAAACTTCATCTGTTAATGGGGCGCGGATGAAAGCGACGGATACGCTGAGTGGAAATACTTTGAGAGGATTTCTTTTTTGTTTCGTTATCACTTGTTTTGTTTTTCTTGGTCAAACTGTGTTACCCAGTTCAGGAATGAGTTTAACTTACGAATCAAACATGAAGACCGTTGCTAGATTGCCAGCACCACGGGCCTGTCAATCAAACAGACACGCCCCCCCCCCCCCCCCAACAACATGTATATTTCAGGCTTATTTTATAATTAATGGCGGGAATATTTTCAGGTAGACCTCCAGAAAACCAATAAGAAGGAGTGACGTTAGCTAACAAAACCCAGATAACTCTTGGTTAATAATTTTATTATTGAGGGGGGAGTGTGTGTGTGTAGGTGGGGAGGGAGGGGAGGGGGGGGGAACGTCCAGCTCTGAGGAATGTGTCAACTCGCTGTCAACTATGTGCTGCTTTGTCATGAGACGGAAGAGAGCTGGAAACACGTAAAGTTGCCTTTTTCACACCTTGGACTCCTCCCGCCCTCCTTCCTTCTCCTTCCTCCTTCCTCCTCCTCCTCCTCCTTCCTCCTCCTCCTCCTCCTCCCTCCTCCCTTGCTTCCCTCCCCACACACACAACCACAGTGGCATCAGCATCAGCATCAGCAGCAGCAGCAGCAGCCAGGCCAGTGCTAGTGCAGCTGTGACCAGAACAATAGCATTCCTCAGGTTTTTAAACGCCTGGCACTTAGATTCCTAACAGTCAAAATTCCTGGCAGGGAGAAGCTGGGGGGTTGCTATAGGACGCCGAGAGCTGTAAGGAACCTTGTAAGGAGACGTCCAGCTGTAAAGCACTGTGTGATATGGGTTGTTGTTTTGTTTTTTTGTTTTTTTATGAGAGGGATGGATGGAGAGGGTGAAGCTCTGTTGTCCCACCTCACCTCACCTCACCTTCTTCTTTTATTTTCTCTCAGATGTGACATTTTCAACCCTCCAGTTTCATACAGTTTAGGTCCAGAGGCATCCCGCTGCTCTGCCGGGGCTTCGTGTGTTCCTAGAGGCACCTGTTAAGTCAACATGTGTGTCTTGTAATGCGCTTTTGGCACATGTGGTGCTGAAAACTGCGCAGACGTGCCGAAAGTCACGCGTTAGTTTAAAGAGTGTTAAATTAGGTGTGAACAAAGGGAGCTAACAAGGGTCGCTTGTGTTTATGCTTTTAGCAGGGAGATGCTACTTAGCCTTTTTTTTCAACCCCCCCCCCCCCCACCCCCAAAAAAGGGCAAAAACTAAAAAAACTAAATCTTTTTCAAATTAGACTTAGAAAAACTTCACTTTTTTTTTTTTTTTTTTTTTTTTAAGAAAACATTTTAAAGGTCTATATCCCCAAAAATGTTTTTTTTTTTTATCATTCCCACATGTTGTTCAAAAGCAGTGCGTGTGCTGCTCAGATTTTACAATTTAAATTACAATTAATCCTTCCTTTTCATTAAAAAACACATCCAAACTGCATAATTTTGAAACCCTATTGATGTGTGTTTTTTTTTTTTTTTTTTTAATATCAGAGAAAATGAAAAGGCCGAACCCTGCGGTCCCTGCCCATCATGCGTGCCTCCTCTTGGTAGTTTTAGTTTGCGCAGCAGCACTGAGCTGCCCAACTATCAGCCAATCTGAAATAACCCCAAAAATAACGATTCTCTCATTAACCACGCCTGTTTCACAATTTAAATATAAATGAATCTAATTTGGAAAACCTCGGCCGGGATGAAGGAGACTCATTTAGAGCCAATCTAAAATTAATGAGGGCATCTGGAGAGGGAGCGCGAGTGGAGAGGGGCCCTGTGTGGCTGAACAGATACCGGAGTTAACAAGCTACTGTACTTTAAACACTGGAAAATCCCCATTAATTTTAAAGTTAACGCAGTACTGTACTCTGAATGATGGAAAAGAGCTTTAATGTGGAGTTCAAACACATTACGGTGACATCTTCAGTGCGACTCTTGGCCTCTCGCTGTCTAACCTCCTTTATGTCGTCATACGTCAGCATTTATCAGCCTCGTCGTGGTCACAGGGAATTACAATTTTCTAGACATTTTTTGATATATTGGCACGTGAAAATGTTCGTGCGTGTGCGTGCGCGGGATTCAACACTGACACCTTCATCCTGTCGGATCTACATTTAAAAATGAAAGTCCTAAATAAAATTACTTACAGCGGCGTAGAAGTAGAAGATTTTAAATCTCTTCTGCAAAAATTTTCAAACAATTAGCTTCCCATTTGCAATGCAGGCGCCATGAGCGAGCAGATTTTAAACCGTACCAATGCTCAAACTTTAGGGGGAAAATCGATAAATGTCTTGCTCTGTCTGCTGCCTACTTGACACCAGTGCAGGTTTGGATAAAAATCCACCCAGGTCTTTGAATTTTATCGTCTTTGAACAACAGATTTTCACCGACACACCCCGTTGGTACCGTCCTTCCCCTCGGCGGGCCGATCAAGTGGCTCCGGCAGATGCCAGCCAGCTCCCACAGTGACTGTTTGGTTTTGCAGGTTTAATTCCCAATGGGTTCGGGTCTAGAGTGATTAGGCTGAGCCCTAAAGGCCAGCGGGCTTGTCAGGTGTCTCCACACATTAACGTTGTTCTGCTCACACCCTGAGCCGACAGCACAGCGAGGCAGAGGGGGGAAAGAGAAACGCTGATCTGGCATGGTGGGAGGCACAGAAGGATGAGGAGAAACTCCACGTTTAATTGTATTGTTCATACATTAAATAAGCTTTGAAAAGAAGTTTTATTTTCATTTCTGTTACGACTGAGGGGATTTTCCTGACATTTAAGGGGGGGTACCCTAAATTTAGGAGATTATCAGTGATGTTGAAAAGTTTAAAATACTGTTGATAGTGTTGCATCTTTTTTTTTGTTTTTGTCCTTGGTACTTATTTTGAGTTATTTTGAATTGTTCATAGTTAAAATAGGATTTACTCACAACCCAGACTAGTCACAAAAATAAATTAAACTATGAAGTCTCGCTCAGATTAAAAACATTTTTTTGCAAAAGGAAACTTTATTTTCAGTCTTTTCAATTCATAACTTGAGATGTTACTGGCAATATAAAAAAAAAAAAATCTGTCGTGGCATTGTTGCTTTGAATTGTTGTTAACTAATAAAACTTCACCGTCGTCCACAAAGTAAAAAGACTTTTAAATACAAAACACAAGCTCGTGCAAATCCTTATGACCTGATTCTCCTTTCTGATGACTTCTACTTTCTGATCTTTTCTGCCAGTGAACGCAGCACACCGGCGGACGCTCGCATCATCGACATTTTATTTAGCCTTTAACCCCAAAACCAGGCGAATGACAACATGGCCGACTCTTCCCTGCTGGATTCAAATAAACTTGCATTGTGTCTGTACACAAACAACTTCCTGCATGCAGACATGCTGCTTGTTAATGGGGGGGGGGCAACCCCTACCAAAAAAAAAAAAAAAAACTCTTCCTGCTTCTGACCTCCAACCCCAACCTACCCCACCCACACCCACCACAGACACAGCATGGTGCAGCTATAGGAAGGGGAGGGGGGTGGTGGAGGGCAGGGGAGGGGGTGGGGTGGCATTAGGCTGTAGTGTGTGTGTGTGTGTGTGTGTGTGTGTGTGTGTGTGTGTGTGTGTGTGAGAGGTGATGTTAGGTTATAGAGTTGGGGAGGGGGGGGGGGTAAAAGTGTAGGAGGTGGAGGGAGACTAGGAGACCTGCTGAGAGGGCAGCCTATATACACTCCTCCTCCTTCCTGCTATACCCCCCCCCCCCCCCCATCTCCCGCCGTGGGGGTAAAGTACATTACATGCTTGCTAATCAAGCCTCCATTACAAGTTTGGAGGGAGTGAAGCAGGAATCTGGAGTCTGTCCGTTCACTTCGGTAGGTCTCCTCCACCTCCACTCTCCCAACTCGCCCTTTAACAATCTGTATCAGAGGGTCACAGCATGCAGGAGGTTTACCAGTGATGAGGGAGCACCATGAATATCCTGGATGATTATGAAAGTAGATCACGACTAGTCGAAGTCGAGCTTGATTTGAAGACACTAACAAACGTTGTGCCTTTTTGCAGTGATCCCAGTTTGCAGCAACAAGTTTGCCAGTTGCGTGGCATGACAGCTTTTTCTAGCAACGTGAACTTAGATAGTTGGGAACCAGAGATCTCTTCAAAAGTGAAATGCTTGTGTCAGCACATTTGAAAATGCTTTTAAAATGTCCGTGACCATCAGGACGTCTAAACCCCTCGGATGGTCACCAGCTCCAGGCCAAACTAGAGAAATCGTCAAAGTCAGGATTCCCCATTTGTTTTGTTTCTCTCCATTGTCTCATCTTCAGGTTTTCCTCACATTCGGTTACATAATGCTAAAATGGACGTGTCAAACATGTAAATGCTGCTTTTAACAAGCTGAGAAACTCCTGAAGGAGACAGTTTAAAGCCCCGCTGGCAGCCTCCTCGTATCTGCAGAGTTTATTACATCCCACAACATGTACAGCAGAGGTCAGAAAATGTACATGAACAGAAAATACACCTCCTCCTCCTCCTCCTCCTCCGCCTCTTCTTCCTCCTCCTCCTTCTCCTCCTCCTCCTCCTTCTCCCTTCAATTGAAAACGTAAACTAATGCATAGAGAAAAAAAAGCATACACATGCTAATTTGAGCTGTTGTTCACATAAAAGAAGCTCATTCAGCTGGTTCGGGTGGAGCTCAGCTGTAAATGTTACCAAACATGAGAAGCCTTAGGACACTTTCATTATGTCAAAGTAACTCTGAGGAAAAAAAAAAGGTTGGAGCCCCCTGATGTACAGTCAGTGTCGAACAGAGCACATAACGAACTGGTGGAGTTTAGATGTTATTATGTGTTTAATTTGCCCCGGGATCTCATTTCGGGAGCAACTCGGCAGCATTTCTGTTATTATTAGTCGTCTTGTACTCAAAGTTCGAATGAGGCGAACCCTAGATTATCATTTATCATCTGAAAAGCATCCACGTTCTCTGTCCAAAATGAAAGTCTGGCCAGAGGAAAGATCAGGCAACCGTCTCTGAACCGAAATGACCTTACATCCGTTTGGTTAGAAAGTGATGAGTCATCTGGCTCTGGACCAAAAAAGCCTTGGATGAAACCAGGCGGACATCACCATCTTCAGCTGCTGGTGGAGCAAAAATAAACTAAAAAAAATGTGGAAATATATGATCTCAGATGAGGCAAAGCAATAGATTTTAAAAATCCACTTCATTTTATACTAACTACAAACATGAACCTGGAATGACTCCCTTTGTTTCTGCTCTGGTTTAGTTTCAGTCTGGCTCTTCAGTTATAAGCAACCATAAGCTAAGCTAATAGAAGCTCGCACACAGTAGTGCGCTGATTTGAATAAAGCCTATTCAGAGCTCTGTGGTCTGCTAACCATACAGGAGATCAGAGGAGATGAGGTGACACATACTTGATCTACTGTACACAATAACTGGACTCGCACATTAAAACCGACACGCACAGGAGTACACAAAAGAGCGAGCAGGGACGGTCTTACGGGGGCAATTATGCATGCAGCGACTGAACCAAAGCTCCATTAACATTTCTAAGAGCACCAGCTCTCCTGGCATAAACAGGCAGCTTTTGAAATATGATGCCGTGTTGTTGTTGTTGTTGTGCTTCGTAAACATGCAGACAAACATACGAGTCCACCGTATTATCAGTTATTGTTATGGATGAGATACATTTAGGTAGTGCTATTGGCATTATTTAAGTATATATAAACCAGTCGTGTAACACTACAAACTGAAGTCTGACTCTTGTGTAGATGATGCTCATACTTTCATGCAGGCAGCAACTGTGTTATTTACCAACCAGAAAAGAACAAAGAAGAGTATTAACTGTTATTTCATACTAATGATAAGAATAATTGAGTCCTTTCGTCTCGTCTCCTCCTCGGTTGGTAATTGGATTTACTGAACACCTGTATGAGTGTAGATTGTTCTGAGGATTATGGTCAGGGAAGCCTTGAGTCACCACTAATTATCATCTCCTTCTCTCTCTTACACACACACACACACACACACACACACACACACACACACACACAGTATTTCCCTTTACTTGATATTTAAGGTCGTAGTGGATTCAGTAAATCCTTCATAGCCGCAGTTTTTTTTAGGACATTTATTTATTTTTTTGTGATATTGCTTTCTTCTGACTCATGTTTTGTTTTAGTTTTGAGGAAGTTAAATTTACACCCAGTTGTTGCTGCAGTGTTTTTGTCATCGCACTGTTTTGCCGTGTTAGCAGTCCAACTTAATCAAATTAAATTTCATCTCTGTTTCTCTTTGAAACAGGTGAAGTTCCTGAGGTCATCAGCAGTTCCTGCAGAGATAATGAGCCTACAACCACGTCCCCTGGTGGTGTCCTCTCGAGGACATGGGAATATGGGATGCCAGGACCGCTGTTCTGAGCCATTTAGTCCATGACAGGCAAAAAGTCTAGTATGTTCAAGGTCGGTATTCAGGGAAGGCTTTTACCCGTTTTAATCATGAGGTTTTTATGCGTTTTGCAGATGATGTAGTTCTGTCCGCTTCGTTATGTGGTGACAGATTTTACTTTCCAGTAAATCTATGTTCCAGCGTTTTTACTTATATTTATTAATTATGGGTCATGACTTCATCTGTGAGATCATCGATGCAACCTTTTGCAAGAAGTTTGATTTTAAATATGGTCTTAAATATGGTCTGAGCTCAACCTCCAGGAGAGTTTGAGGAAAATATACCTCAGGTCAAACTCTTCATATTCAAACTTGGTTGCCGTGGGCAACTGCAGATTCACTCAAAAGCTCTTCAACAGTAACTACTGATGTTTTGATAAAGTTTTACTCCACTTAAATTACACTAACTGGTATAATGAGTTAAATTTACACTCTTAAACAACTGAATTTGACTCTACATAATTTCTTATAGAGTGACTGTCTTCCCATTAAAAATGACCCCCTTTGCAAGCGACCCATAGTTACATATTTTTGTTAACTGATCCTTAGCAGCCACGTGACAGAGGCATCATTTCATAAAATTCCCTAAATGACACAGACACATGAAAACTATGTACATGACAAAGATGAATTTATAAAAGTAATTGCAAAGTTTTGTTTAATGTCACATCACCCTGCTCTAGTTAGTGTGACCTAAATTAACCTCGAAGTAACTCATTTTGCGCTGAGCAAGTAGATCTCTTCCTTTCACCACAAACGTTGAATCCTAACCAGGATATTTCACCAAACCGAACCAAACCTACCACAAAGTTCAAACAAAAGCAGCTGATTGTGGCGTATTTCCTGACGCTTGTACGCTCTTATGAGTGCGATCAGGGGACAGGGACCGAATATAACAGCATGCTCGGTGAGGTTGGAAGACATGTTGAGTGACACATGACTGACAGTAGGTGGGCAGAGAAAGTGAAGAAGATAATCTCCCCTCTCGAGTAGTTTCTCAAGCTCTATCGACCTGTCTTTGAAAGAGGAAATGGAAACAAGCGCACGGACTCATTATGTGCTGTAACATGAATATGGGTCAGTAAGTTGGTGACCTAGAGCCAAGCTGCTGGAGAGGAGGGGAAGGGAGGGGGGGGGGAGGAGGGGAGGACTCGGGATGGGGGAAAAGAGTGTGATAAGTCAGGTGGAGGAAGGAGTGAGCTGAGGGGAGAGAGAGAGAGATGTTCTCAGTCCCACACTGAAACCTGAGATCGCAGTGTAGCTGTTGACTGAAGAGAGAGACAGAGAGGGAGGGTGTGTGTGTGTCTGTGTGTGTGTCTGTGTGTGTGTGTGTGTGTGTGTGTGTGTGTGTGTGTGTGTGTGTGTGTGTGTGTGTGTGTGTGTGTGTTTAGATGAGCAGTGAACAGACTATGCTTGTCCTCAAGTCAAAGAGCTCCAGTGGCTTAAACTCCATCGGGCATCAAGACAGATACACACACACACACACACACACACACACACACACACACACACACACACACACACACACGGACAGGTGATACATCATGGCTGTGAGGAGGAGGAGGGAAGAGAGAGAGTGAAAAGAAGGGATGGACAGATGAGAAGGAGGTGAAGCGGAGGAGGAGGGGGTGGGGGGCATTAGGGTAAAGGGGCTCCCAGCGGGTGACAGAGGGGAGTAATAAAGAGCAACGGACAGTTCACTTAGTCCAGATTATTCATGTATTTAACTAACGGTGGAATTGATTAAATTATTCAAGAGATAATCTTTCAGCCTTTTTCTTTACTTTAAATTTTCCCATTCATCTTTCATTACTGTTAAATCACCTTTGTGTTGTGTAAAGTAATATTGTTTCCTTGGACTACAGTATGTGCTGATACTGAGCCCAGTATATGACAAGAAAACATTTTCATTTTATATCTAGTGCAAGTTTATTGTCCTTGAGAGGAAATTGGTCTCGGAGCCACTGAAACAGAAAACACATTCACAGACTTGAACATAAAAAAAATGAAATAAAATACACTAATCGGACTGTAAAAAATATATAAATTATCCTAAACGAACGACTTTTAGAGGGAGCGCTTGTCATCATCTGTTGACTCGTAAATAAAGTTTGATCGCGAAAAAGATAAACAAAAAAGTTCAATCTTTGGTGCAGCGATTTTCTTCCTGAGGGGTAAAGATCAAACTGACACTCTAAAATGATTTAATTCAATAAAACACTTTGATAAATGAAATTACTTATCAGCCCATCAAATTACTAATTGTTCCTCTCAGTACAATACTTCAGCTATTTATTGCCCTGAGCATACTTGCTCCACCACATCGAATTATTATGTCCCAGCGGTAAACGTAACGATTCACAGTTTTGGATGTAATAATGTCACAGTATGTGATTACATTTTTTTTATAACATTAGGTCACCACAATGTTGATGTTAGGGCAGCTATTATTAAAGAGTGATTATTTGAGTTTAAAGGTTCATTTCGCACTTTGGGAATGGTAGCTTTCATTAATGGTTTGTAGCATGAGGTTAACACTAGAAGTTTTCCAGAGTTTTCAGTCACATGCGTCGCCTTCATCAGCTGATCAAATCTGCTTAGTAAACTATATATTCGTGTACAGAGTGTAAGAAGATTCATGTAAAGTTTGCCCTCACAGTCTTTGTCAGAGATACAAGATATAAGAGATACAAGATAGATTGTATAAAACATAACTTTAAAACTTGAGTACGGTTTTAAATCATTCAATTTATCCAATTTACATTAAAACAGGTAATAGTGGATGATAGAAACTGCACCTGAATAACAACTAAATTAGTTATCAGGGTAAAATATACGTTAAAAAAAAAAATCTGCTGACCACGAACCCATCGGGTGTCCCCGAAAGGCAGTAAGAAGTTTAACTAACACTTTTACTTTCGAGAACTTCATTACCCTTAAATCCTGTGAGGTTGTTGCCTTCTTACTGTGCGTGTTTGGGTGGAGGAGTCCTGCTTTGTTCTCACTAAATTCAGAAATTCAGAAGAGAATCAGTCCCTATGATAAAAATCACACGACTCTTAACACCAAAATAATGACGGCAATAATTTCAGCAAATATCTGTTCCCATTAAAAACTTGAAGGATTTTTTTTTCTCCTTTGCAGCATCAGTTTATAATTTCAGCACAAAACAGGTGTAGTTTCACTAAAAAACTGTGGCCAGTGCAGCTTTAAGTCTCGGGGTGGTGAGATGAGAGGGGGAGGAAGTGAGTGATGGACAGCTAGAGGGAGGGAAAAAGAGAAGGGGCGGAGGAGATGGGGGGGGGGGGGGAGAGGGGGGATGGAGGGATGGTTTGATGGAGGGAGGTGTATAGTGCAGCAGAAACTTCCCATGCTGGCCTCCCAGTGTGGCTACGTAATGAGGGCAAGGGACACACACACACACACACACACACACACACACACACACACACACACACACACACACACACACACACTCGCAGACACACACTCGGGGCTGAGCATGGCCCCACGGCTGATTAGCGGCACACAAAGGCCCCAAACAGAAGTAGCAGAGGACACACAATGGGAGCAGGGCCTCAAGGCGTGGTTTACTTCTACCCCGAGGGAGGGGGCGAGCGAGGTAGAGAGACACAGAGAGACCGAGAGGAGAGAGAGGCAAGAGAGAGAGAGAGAGAGAGAGAGAGAGAGAGAGAGAGAGAGAGAGGGTCCCACTGAGCTGGACAGGCAACCGGAGGGGGGGAGGAGGAGGATGAGGAGGGGTGGGGGGGGGGGGGGGGTTCAGCGGGGTTAGAAAAGTGACAGCAGCAGAGAGGAGTTTTGTTTTTGTCCTGATAAAGACGTGCTGCGTTTCTACTGTGGTTCTATTTGCAGTGATTTCAGCGAAAGGAAACCAGATGAGCCGCTTGGTCATCAGCATCCCAAACTATCCCCCCCTAACTATGTCACTTCACCGTGACATCCACCTAAACAAATCCATAAATAAAAAGCGTCGCAGACATCAATGTAACACGGCTTAAAAATAAAATGTAATGCCAGAGGCGTCAATCAAACGTCACAGTTACGCAACAGTTACTTCTGTTAATTATGTAATCTCGCTAGAAAAACTCCTCCCCTTAAAATATGATGAGTTTTGCAGAATGACTGTGAAAAAAAAAGTATCGGTCCCCCATCAACATTTTAACAAATAAACATTTCATCATTTTACTGAATGTGTGCGTCAGGAGGGTTCTCGGACTCATTTTGGCGTCTTAAGTTTGAGAACTATTATCATGTATTGCAATATGAGAACAACTCTATTGACGGCTTATTTCAAAAGCTTCAAAATCCCGACTGTGTCGAAATGATTGCTGCTATGACTCAAAGTTAAACACCAAAAAAACAGCATGTTGATTTTACAGCAGTTTTAAAACATAAAAGCGGCTCAGATTGATGACACAAGACGATGATGTGTTCCCGCTTCCGTAAAAGTTGTTTCTGAACGCAACCAAGAGCTCCAGCTCAACTGGGATTCATTTACACGCCTCAAAAATGTCAAAACAATATGGCACGTGATGAAATTGTTCTCACTGGCTGCGTAGGTGCCGTTCCTCGTTGAAGCCAGTTGTTTCTGCCACTGAGGATATATTGAAATATTATCTATATTATATTATATTTATATAAAATAAATTGATTCGTACAATAATAATGATGAGTTTCCTTGGTGTGATTCATACTAGATCTAAATATCTTTTCACACATGGATCCCGTAACATTACTGCGGTTTCTGTCAGAAATATAGTATGTATTTTTTTTTAATGTTAAACATTAAATAATGTTATGCAAATAACTAGAAGGGCAGTGTGAGAGCGCAGACCATCACCAAGGTCAATGGTCTGACTGTATGGAGCCATCATGTCTTTGAATTGCTATATGTTTTGTCAATAATTAAAATTTTTCTACCATCTGCTGGATCTTATGGATCTAATGTTAATGAACGTGAAGAATAGTTTGTGGAACATCTAATGGGTTCCTTCTTGGAGAATTCTACACCCAAGTTTCCAACTCATGCTAACACGTGTAATACACCCGCCGGTCCACTAGAGGGCAGCGTGTCAGTGTCACGGTATCAAAAAAACGTGGTTTAAGAAAACAAAAAGCACGTGGAATACACTGTGGTTTAGGAGTAGGGAAAACAAATGATGTGGTTGGGTTTAAGGGAACGAGGATTAGGCTTGGACACCAAAACAACTTAGTTAGGTAAAGATTTGTTAAAATAAATCCACATTACCAGCTCGTTGACTCCTGGCAGAAATTTTGCTTTTTTTACGCATCCGAACCCGTTGACCTGCCTCCAAAGATCAACTTGAGCATGTTTATACTTCACTGAATGATCTCGCATGTGACATGCATCTACGTTTCACGCCGAGGCGAGGCCGACTGTCGCTCCGACACGCTGCCCTCTAGAGGACGGGAGGTTCTACTACACGCTGTGGCCAGATACGGTTTCATGTAAATTGGCCTGGTAGATTTTCCGTATTCCCGCTGACAAAAAAACAAACAAACCAAATGAAAACATCACCTCCTCGGTGGAGATATACTATCACTATAAGTGATGATGTCACGTAAAGTCAAATATGAGCGCGGGCCTGAACACCGGCAATATTTCAAAGTAGTTTTGAAAGAGTACTGTTTGAGTTATTGCAACCGCGGAACATGTAGAGAGCTTTAAAATCATCCCAGAAGCTCTTTGCATAGATTGCTATCTACATATTTCTGCAGAGAATTAATATTGTATGGAAACAACTAATGAACACGGCCTTCTTTTCACAGAGGAGCGGCGGCTGCTGTAATCTCCGCTGTTCAATTAGCTGCGCTGACCGGGACGCCACCTACACTTCATTAACGGGAAGGAGAAGGTATGGAATTAACCTCCCTCCCTGTCGGACTCCTTCCTCTCTCTATCTCTGTCTATCCCCACTCTCCTCTTTCCTCGAGAAAGATTGTCGCGGGAGAAAAATGTAACTTTCAAATTAGTTTTTCTGTATCTGTTAATTTTTTTTTTTACCTTTAAAATAAAAGCTTTCGTAATATTTACTAAGAGGCGACAGAGAGAAAGACAAGCGGTGAGGGGGAGGGGACGGGGGACGGGGGACGGGGGGGTTGGAGGTACAAATCCACAAAGACAATTTAGCTTTTCCAGCTTCTCTTCCTGTTTTTCCAATTACTTAATGCTATTTAAATACACGAGAGCTGAGACACACACACACATTAATGGTCCTCAGCGATGGAGAGGCTCCTGAAATAAGTCACGCGGTAATTGTATTTGATAAATCATAAAGGGAGCCCATCAGAGGAAAAGCTAGCTGTAATAAAATGATAAACTAGACAATTATGAAAAAAATCCCTGGCCTTTAATTTTCCTAAACACGCTCCGGAGAGAGGCCGTTTAAGCCGGAGCGATTTGACGAGATGCTCCGCGCTTTATTTCTCACTGAATTACAACACGGGTCTCGGAAATGTCTGTAACATTAGCAGGACACCGCCGATCCACTCGCACGTCTCCTCGGTCCAGTGACTTCCAGGTTTGTGGGACATTTGTCCCGCGGGCCGACTCGGTGTTGTAGGAGAGGAAGACAAAATGATACCCAGATGCTACACGCTGTTCACGTGCTTCAAAAGCCTCCGGACTACTTCACAACTTTCAGACCAGATTGAACTGTGTTTAAAGGATGATAATGGTTGTCGGTTCTGTCTCTTTTGGTTGTTTCTCTTCGTCGGTTGTATTTCACTTGTTTTATTTGGAAATCACTTCCCTTCGTGTATGCGTTGAACCCGTTTTGCTTTGTAATAATTCAGCTGTTGCTTCCATGTGCTTTCTTGTATTTCATTTGCTTTAATTTGAAACACCCTTGTGTCCTGTTTTATTTTGTAGTAATTCACCTGCTGCCTTTATCTGCTCTCCGCTTCCTTCAGCTTCTACCTCCTGTGTCGACCATCTGGGTCACTCTTCTTGTGAAATTTTTTTACAAATATTTGAAATATTTGTTATTATTGAGAACAAATCCAATGCAGTGACCAGAACCCACCATTTTTAATCTGCCTCTCAACGGCCGCTTCTCTCTGTATGAGCCACTCAGCCCCAAATCCACCAGTTCTTAGCGAAGGTGTAAAATTTGTTCTCTTTCATTTTGTAAAATGATTAAATTATTTGCTAAAACAGCTGGACGCTGTAGTTTCCAGCAAACGTTACTCAGACAGGAAGTGAGAGCTCGATTTGTTGTGGACTCCTTTCAGATGCGGATTAACACACACTAAGTGTGTTTTTTAGTATTTACAGCAGTAGGACTGTGTAAGTAGGTCTCACTCAAAATAAACTACGGTGCCGATATTATATTTTATCATCTGATATGATGCTGAAAGTCAATAATGTGTTTTATCTAATTGTTTTGGACAACTATGGGACTCTCTAGCGCAGGAAATAATCTCTACCAGGTCTACTGTCTACTTCTTAATCTGTAATCTTGTAATCTGATTTGTTTTGTGTGTCTTTGGAACGAAGAGATAAATGTGTGACTAGTTTATTAACTGACATAACAAAAGAAAGATAAATAATCAATCAACCATGTATGTATACATTACAATGCAGGAAAGTGTTGATTAACACTTAGAGTAACTGTCTATCTTCAACCCTGAAAAAACACTCAGTCTTTATTTTTCATGATTTAGTTCATTAAGAAATGGCCATAAAGAAGTGAGTATATCTGTAATGCATTTAATTAAAAGTAAAGTGCTCGATACCGTGAAATTAAACTGCCCGTCGCGGCGACTCCAACCCGAAGGTCCACCCGTACTAAGTCAACAGGTCCCTAACCAAACTCGAACCCGAACCTTAACCCTCTCAAGGCGTGGAGCTTTACGACGATGGAGCTGGACCGGTGGTCCGTCTTCACCTGCCGGGACTTGAGTATATTTGTCTCACGCAGTGAGCTCCACCTGCAGTCGTACGCACCTTCTCCTCGAGCGTCTTCTCTCTTTCCTGCATCGCAGTAATTTCAGTAAAAGTAGCCGTTGTTACACATTTATTCACTCTGACTCCACCGTGACCTGCTCAGTTTAAGTCGCCCCTGTCTGAAGCGCATAAAGAAAGCGTTTAGTCGAACGACGCGGCCGCGCCATCTCCCACCAGTACGGAGGCTCCGTACGACTGTAAATCAGTTGGCGGCCACGTCGGGTTATCGTGTTTACACAAACTCTACTAAGCGTGCTCGCAGCGCCGAGCACCGCCATTGTCACCTGATCACATTAACTCTTTGAGGTTCAGATCTTTTCCTTCACGGCTGCGTAAAAATCTCATTCCTCGCTGACTCTTCTGGCGGAGACAGCCATGACGGTGGGGGATCTGCACCACAAAGAGTTAAAAAAATTAAATAAATCAGATCTCTTGGTTCCTCGTGTAAATGCAGTCAGACTGTGTGTGTGTGTGTGTGTGTGCATGTGTGTGTGTACTGTAGGTGCTGCTGTGTAAAATAACATGGAAAAGGTGATTTTCCACCATAGTGAGGTTTCCACAGTGTGTTCCCCCGGGCAGCAGCAGAGACATGATTGAATTTTGTGAGTGTGTGTGTGTGTGTGTGTGTGTGTGTGTGTGTGTGTGTGTGTGTGTGTGTGAGAGAGGACACTGGTTTGACTTGACTGAGACACCTCATCCCTCTGCTGCACCTCCACCAGTGTGTAATGGCATTTTATTTTTCCCGTCATTGGTTGAATTACGAATTCATTCATCAAAAATCCGCTCGATATTTCTACTCGTGTTTTGTTGTTCAACAGGAAATTTGGCAGAAATGCAACGTTTGGTTTTTTTTGCCCCTCGTTGTTCCTCAAAAGCAGACTTCCTGAAGATGTGAGGTTTTCATATTTCATCAGTCTGATTACACGAGGTGGGAGAGAGAGAGAGAGGAAGACAGAGTAATTACTTTTTACATAGACCTGAGTCGTATCTGTTTCTGCGTCTCTCTCAACAACACACACACACACACACACACACACACACACACACACACACACACACACACACACACACACACACACACACACACACACACACACACACACACACTGACCCTGTTTCTCTCTCTGTCTCCCTGCAGGTGATGCTGCTGCTGATGGTGTAACATCAACCGAGCACAAGAGATGGAGAAGACATTCACATTTCACACACACGCACACACACACACGCACACGCACACGCACACACACGCACACACAGGCACACACACAGGACAGTAAATGGGAGTCTACTGTCAGGAGTGAGAGCCATTTCCAGGTGAAGAAAACCGAATCAAAGTGAATCAAGCTGAACCGATCTGAACTGGAATGACCTGCACTGAACTGAAAAGGAAGGATTTCAGCCGGACAGCTCTCTGAGGTTTGAGGGGGTGAAGAAATTTTGACAGAGAAACACCTTGAAATAAAGCAGATGAAAACCTGCCGTCTGTGAGGGCGTCCTTGCTGTTTTCTCTTCACTCCATGTTCAGTTTTTTGTGTTTATTCACATTCGCTTTCAATTTCAGGACATCAATCAACTAAACTCTCAACCTTGAACTTGTATATTGTATAAATTGAGCTTTTCCTTGTGTGCGTATCATCCTATTTTATCATGTATATCATATCCATTGATATAAAGTTTACTTAGAAACATGTTGTGTTGCTGGACACTTCAGTCTGTTTCAGTTATTTCTCTTCTCGAGGGGTCATTGTGGAATAAAACAGGAATACAAAATAAAAGTCTAAAGCTATTTTAAGCTGTTTAATGTTGTCCAGCATAAAAACTATTCCAATTTGACCATATAATTTTTAATAAAAGTTTATGGAAATCAAACATTGCATATCTTCATCTTCTAATAAAGGTACATTTTAATTTCCTCCTCAAGTTCCACATTTTTTCTACATATGAAAATGCATCTATTACTGAGTATCAAGACAACTATATTACACTATATTGTAAGTATCTTGTGGTTTGGTGACTTTTTTCTGTTCAATTTAAGGATTACAAGCAAATATTTATTTTAAGGTAATCTCAAAAATGCTTCACAAGTGAAGACACCAATCTGTTTATCTCTGGTCATAGGAAGGTTTTATTTTGGGGATATTGTGAGAATAATATTCACACATATTTTGGGTGTTTGCAGCAAATGTTTCCAAGTAGTTAAATATTAATTGAAGAAAATTAATAAATGACACTTTGGCTTTTGTAACTTTTCTGGTGTTTTCTGTTCTTATAATGTACTGGACAGTAAGTATGAAGCCCGTTTATCGTACACGTTTAAAACAGACGACGTGCATAAAGTCAAAGCCTCCTCAATTGTCTTTCCTTTCTGTCTATCTGGAGGGTAAAATCTTTCAGAAGTTTTTCTGATACACTAATAATACACTAAAGTAAGTGCAGTGAATTCGAACATAAAATCTCCCCACAGACGGCGAAACGTCGCCCCCGGCGACCTGCAGCAGTGAGTGAAAATGATCGCATGGCTGTGGTCATAACTCACAGTCATACAGGCCACTGATGGAAGCTGACACCCACTGTCTGTTTCTCTCTCTCTCTCTCTCTGTGTGTGTGTGTGTGTGTGTGTGTGTGTGTGTGTGTGTGTGTGTGTGTGTGTGTGTGTGTGTGTGAGAGAGAGAGAGAGAGAGAGTGTGAGTCATTTTAGACTCTTCATGTCGCTTCCTTTCCCTTCTGTCTCTTTCCACCTTCCTCCTCATCCTCATCCTCAATGCCTTGGGTGATGAAACTGACTCTGTTACATCAGACCGGCAACCCCTGCCTCCACCCTTCGACACACACACACACACACACACACACACACACACTCTCATACATTTGTTTGCCCACACTCTAAAGCCACATCAGTGTGTTTAACCTTATTGATTAGCTGCTGTCTATTGATACTAATCAGGATGATCCATCACTGATGTCTCTGTTTGAGGGGCGGAGATGTGTTGATAGTGACGGACGACAGATTAATCAGTAAACATGGTGAACTGAGGAGCACTGACACACACATACACCCACCCACACACACACACCCACACACACACACACACACACACACACACACACACACACACACACAGTGACAATGGTTTTAGTTCCAGTGCAAACTAATTAAACAAAAACCTAAAACTTTTCTTTCACAACTTGGTTTCTCTTTATTATTACAATGCATCAAGGTTAAGAAACAACAATTTGACTGTAGAATATTATAAAATAACATGAATTATGCAGATGAATTGTCTTTCAGATAAACAATGTTGATATACAGGCATCAAAAGGAAGGAGCAAAATGGCTGCAAAAAACACAATTACATCCCAATGATAACACTTATTATTTGTATTGTTTTATTACTAATTATATATAGAGTCTGCATTAGCATTTACTTTGTAAATACACATTATGTGCGATAATATCTCAATATTAACTGTTAGAGATGAGAAAAAAGGAGAATATTAACACAGCACAAATACCGCAATTCAAGTAATAGACAGTCATTTATTCATCAATCATTGGTTCGTTTTTTGTTTCATTAATTTCAATCGTAATATCTTGCAAAAATAGATATAAAATATTTAAAAAGAAAATAAATATGCCGTCTAATTTTGTGTGATTTTGACTTGTGAAGAAATAACAGGACCAAATTTAGGCACTGCTCACCTTCTGCACACTAAAAGAGAAGGATTAATCCGTTTACAGAGGACTCTCCTGTAACTACTATATGTTTGTACAGTAAACTGACACTGCAGCCTGACAACCAGGAAAATGAGAGTGAGCCAGGTGGATTTATTGTGCTAATAGTTTGGTCAATAAAACGAGACGCAGCCTAATCTCTTCTAAAAACATATATTATAGTGTCACCATACATTAGTGGACAATCATTACCCCAATGAGAGAACTCTCATTCATATGATATTTTATGCGACAGCAAATAGCAAATAGTTTGACTTTAATGTGAATGCGCTTGTCATAAGTGTCTACAAACGAAAACCTGAACCAACTCTAAATGGATTTTGGTAAAGTTTGTTGTATTAGTGAGAGGGTGAAGTTTAATTCATCTATTTAATTAGTGACTGGAGCGGTGGAAGGATGGGACGATCCTGTGTGTGTGTGTGTGTGTGTGTGTGTGTGTGTGTGTGTGTGTGTGTGTGTGTGTGTGTGTGCCTGCGTGCGTGTTGGAGAGTGTGTATGCTGGCGCCCAGAGCACCCTTTGTGTTGCTGGAATTAACCATGACTTGTCACGTGTAACGGGCTGCTAACCTCCAACCCCATTCAGGAACCATCCCCGGAGTGTGTGTGTGTGTGTGTGCATGTGTGTGTGTGTGTGTGTGTGTGTGTGAGAGAGAGAGAGAGAAAGAGAGAGAGAGAGAGAGAGGTCAAGCTGTCACAAACACAAGCAAAATCATTGTTCTCGATGGAAAAACACAAATGCACCCAACCAACACAAACACACGTACCAACTAGAGTTCACTCTGGATCCCACCTGCTGCTTCAGATGGCTGACTCTGATAAACCTGCAATTATTCCCCCCAAAAAACCTGTAAAACAGCAGCTGAATTTCATTTGTGTTTTGATCTGTGCAAAAAAAAACAAAAAACAAAAAAATCAGGACATTTCGGTGGCAAACAAAATAAAATGTTTTGGATAAACATTGAAATAAAACGTTTGAATGACTTTTGCCCAACAAACATTCAAATTCAGTAGAAAACAATGAAAATGTCCTTCAACTTCATCTCAGAAGTCAGACAGCATCAAACAAAACGACTATCACCTCAGAGGAACGCTGTTGTGCTGAGTTCAAGAACTTGAACATAACTTTCTGAATTCTTGCATATGAGCTGTATCAGTCTCTTTACTCAATTTACTGAAGTACTGTACTTATGTACAATATTGAGGTCCCTCGATTTGCTTGAGTGTTTCCCTTTGATGCTCCAACCCACTGCATTTGTACAATTATAACCTTTGACCTCCCCCGACCGTAACTTACATATTTCTAGCTTTAGCTTGTTGCTTTATTATTTCTTTTCTTCTTAAAATTCTGACTGTTATTGAATTTATGCTGATTGTTTTTTTTCCACTACATTTGGTGTACGTTCTTCTTCTCAGATTTGTCCTCGATATTTATACTTTATAAAGGTGTTTTTTCTTGTATGTGAAGAGTATTGGGACATGGTGCTACTACACTTTAATTACTTTTCAGATGAAGATTTGACATAATGAATAATATAAGAAGCTTTACAATACCTAAAAAGCTTAGTTGTTTTGTTCTTCCTTCACGACTCAGATTAATCTGCTGTAAATATTACTGGATATAAAATAGCTCAACCAGTACCTTTACTATAATAATTTAACTACATTTGCTGCCAAAACTTCTGTACTTTTACATAAGTAGGATTTTCATGCAGGACTTTTACTTGTACTGGAGTATTTACTGGTACTTTTACTCAAGTAAAGGATCTGAGGAGCACTTCTCTTGTGAAACATTTCAAAATGAACGTGATTTTGTGTCCACAAGTGAATCTTGTACAACACTGGAAGGTAAATTTTATGCGCAACGTCCAGTACACATGACTGCAGCCGCACAAAATCGCGTTGATATAATTTACTGTGGCCGTGTTTGCTTCCTTGAATCTGTTGTTCTTTCCCCGAACCAATCACTGCATTTGGAAAAAAATACGAACGCTAAAACGTTTCCTGTTTACAATCAACAATGGAGGAGAGGAATTTCACCTGCACCCAACGCACAACACAACAATTTCCTTACCGTGTTCTTTTCTTCTTGACTTCCGTGAGGCGTCCGCCAATTTCTCGGGTGAAGATGCCAGTCCCGAGGAATGTGACTTTGCGAGCTTTGTAGTCTCGCTAAGGAGATGCTGAAGGTTGATGTGTATGAAAGATTTACACCCGTCCAAATTCTTCAACATCCATTTCTCACAATGAGCCATTTTCAATTCAGTTCAGTTCATTGAAACTTTCAGGATTTCTGTGGGGACAAGTGTGTGCAGCAGCAGATCAATGACACACAGCTGACAGTTCAAATAGTGAAGGATGTAGTGAATAAATGCATGAAGCGCTAATAGCTTTTAAAAAGTTACATGTGGAATTTTACAATAAATAAATACATTTCTAAACAGCCACCTAACAGATGAAATACTCTTATCTTCTCTGAAGTTTGTGAAATCGCTATTGATTCGACTGTAGTTTCCTCAACCGACTCAGATAGCAATGCTTTTGTTGCTAAATAAACACAACAGCTTTAGTAGATAAAAAGCTGTCAGTCACTCTGGAGATTTTCATGTCTCTTTAGCTTCAAGAGAGAAATTTAGCAGTATTTAGCTTGACATGAGTTCCCCTGTGGCTGTTCGGCCCAGATTGCATTGTGAGACCCGACTGAGCAAATAGCGGGTGTCACGTGAAGCTCAGTCACAGCCTATGCTGCCGTTAAAACACACGGGGTTTCCCCGATCGCCCCATTGCTACCCTGTCGCCAAGGTTACCCATATACCGTAGATTGTCTATGACTCAAGATGCACGCTCTTTCTTGCGTACATCCCTATAGGTCAGGGGTTTAACCTCTTGCAGGCCATAGAAATATCCCAAAGGGCCGTATCTGGCCCGCGGGCCGACGGTTGAATAGGCCTGTCCAAAGCTGAACCTTTAAATTGAAAACACCAAATTCAGTTTTATGCTATAAAGCTGACCAACCAAACGTCAAAACATCTCGCTTTATTTATCTGAGCTTCTACTGACCCAAAACTCTATTAAACACACGTTTGATTTAATACATGACTGTAACTAAAGGATTGGTATGACAGCTGATTGGTTCGGTTGGTTATGTTTAAACACTCGACTGGTAAATATTGGGGAATGACTGAGTCCACGTTTGCAAGACAAAACAAGTCATGTTGACTGTTAGCAGGAAACCGGATGTGAACTTCAGTGTCCCATGTCAAAATCAAACACTTTGAATGCTTTGTGTTGCATCACCTCCTGTGTGTGAGAGGCTCTGCAGCATTATCACATCCTGACCCTGAATCTGCCTCAGCGACGGACATTTATATACATTCAAAACAACGTTGTCATTTTTCCGAGGAGGACAAAGCGTCGGATTTCTGCCACATCCGACCTGCCGATGTTAACTAGGGAGCAGAAGGTAGCCGCCCGGTGAGCTCCTGTATTTACTGTAATCACTCCGACATCTCAGACCTCTCACAGCTCCTGTAGCACTTAAAGGAAAAACAAACAGTGCAGCATATTATCCTGTCAGTTGTGGTGTCATAAGGTGTGTGTGTGTGTGTGTGTGTGTGTGTGTGTGTGTGTGTGTGTGTGTGTGTGTGCGTGTGTGTGCGTGCGGGCGGGCGGGCGGCAGCTACTGGCAGAGAGACGTAGGTGGCTCCGAAGGTTTGTCGTGTGAACACGCACACACAAAAAAAACCACACTGTAATTGAAAACCTACCCCTTTAACATTGCGAAATGCCCTTAAGCCCTCTGGAATACACTCCTCATCTCATCCCCCTCACCTCTCACACACACACACACACACACACACACACACACACACACACACACACACACAGAGAGAGAGAGAGAGAGTAGAACGAACAGAGAGAAATGGTTTAACATTATTACAGCTCAGCCATAAGGTCAGTGAGAAGGCATCTGTCTTCCTCACTCCTCACTGCTCTCTCTCTCTCTCTCTCTCTCTCTCTCTCTCTCTCTCTCTCTCCGTCTCGCTGCCGTAAAATCAAAAAAATTGATTTCACCCCTGAAGGAGACTTCTGCTAATTATCTGTTCGGAGGTAGGAGGACGACAGGAAGAGAGACAGGTTGCAGTTATCCAGAGAAACGCCTGCATTGTAATTACAGTCTCATAGTGTCTTCATGTGTCCTTTGTTTCAACTCTGATTTGAAGATATAACAAAAAGATTATCAATCAAATAATCGCCTCTCGCCGTTGTTTGCGTCCAACATCAAACTCACTTCGTCTGCCCTTTTGATTATTGGTCTGAGGATGGATCTTATGCTCGGTGCTTCGCTCTAATGTCGCTGCTCTGCTTATATGGTAGCTTCAGTTTTGGCATCTAATCTCCAAAGCGCCGCGCAGGTTTACCTCTGGAGACTGGGAGCAAACAAATGTGGGTTAAATAGTATGTTTTTCACCTGAGTAACATTACGTACATAAGTTACGTTACCTACGCCATGTACAAATATCTACAGTATAGAGTTAATATTGGCCTTTAGGCTTTGAACTTGTTTCTCATCATCAAGATAAACGAAGCAGGAAGAGATTAGAGAGATGATATAACTTCAAACGTGTTGTTCAATGGTAATGTTTAGTATTTCAGAAACAGACAAACACAGTTGTGCGTCCTCTCACTTGACTGTTAGATGTGCGAGATTGTAAATCGTCAGTTTCTCCTTTGATAAAGAAACTGAATGGTCACATGACTGCATCTACAGACAATGCTGACATGCATCGTTTTAATTTGAACTCTTCTAATATGCAAACAAACTTTTATTTGGTTCAAACATCACCACCGTGCTGTCAAAATGTTAAGACACTACAGGATTTATTATTCTTGGTTTAATATACTGTGGAATGGGAAATCTTTTAAGTAGGATTGAGGTAAAATGAATTGAAGAAATAAAGATAAATTCATCTTGTGAGAAGCAAACTGTCTCATTGAAGCTGAGGTTAGATAAAAAAAAAAAGTCATTTTCAATGCAGCCACAAACCAGAAATGATTCGTTAAAACAAAACCTAAGATTACGACTGTACTTGTAATATTCCTTATATGTTGTATCATGCTATCCTCTGATTCGTTAACCTCCTTCCACCTCATCTCACTCGGTTTTCATTCCTTTTCATCAGTTGTTCCATCTAATTTGAATCTTTTTATCTCTTCCCACCTCCTCTGTGTAACCTCTTGTTTCATGTTCTTATAATGAAGTGTAAACTTAATGCGGTTCCACATCACACATCCGAATCCTCGCTGGACGAGCGACAGAACGGAGTCCTGATGAAGTGCAGGCGGCGACGGGAGTCGATGCTCTCGATCGCCGCAAACACAAAACACAAAACACAAAACACAATTCAGTCTCAGTGTGAGAGACAAACAGCAGACGAGACTCTTTCCTCCACATCTGACTCTTTCCGCTTCTCCTCCCATCTCCCGCCATCTCCAACCTCTGGCCTTTTTCCTCAGATGTCTTTGGTCACAGTCATCATCTCCTCTTTTGATGCAGGGACATACAGTATGTAGGTTTATTACTTTCAGTCTGTTTTAGATCCACGTGAAAATCAGATCAGAAGGACTGGATTGTTTTTACTATTTGTATTAGTTTTACTTCATTGGCTCTGCTGCACTGTAAACAGACACCTTGCAGCAGAAGAACATGCAACACATGTTTGGGCCTTAATTAGCTTTACCTGAAGCTCTTTGCACTTTTACCGCAGTTTGCATTACTGTCCCTTTAATATGCATTTTGCTTTCTTCCTAATTTTTTACTTTTATTTTATGAATGTTTTGTCCTCAGTTCTTAAGCATTTTATCTGTTTTGCTGCACTTGCAGCACTTCAAGCTGCATTTCATGCGTGGAAGCTGCAAGACAAAACCGTTTATCAATATTATTATTATCATCTGCTGCTTTAAGAAAATCACTATATTTTAAGTCAAATTGTATTAAACTGAAGCTGTATCTACCAAGAGGACGTTTAAGAAGCAGGAGAAACACAGGAAGTTATTTAAATCTAAAACTATTAGACCAGGAAGTAAAGTCAGTTTGGTCTTACAATACAATCATAACACGAGAGGAGGACAGGAGGAAAAAAAGAGGGAAGACGATAAAATAATAAGATGGTAGAGTGCCACTCATTCAGTGTCCAGCTCTCAAATCATACAGCCCCTGCTTGTCTAACCCGTGCAGCACCAGGACGGCCCACACTGGGAGCACAGCCAAGTGCTCGAGTGCTGCTACACACACACACAAAAAGGGGAATTTTTCATGAATTGAATTTGTGCCAGCTGAGAGGAATTTATTGTAATTTAAAAGCACATTTGTCCATTAGAAAATATTAAGCTGAAGTGTGAAAACGCGGTAATGGGCATAATACCTGTGCTTGAGTGCTGGAATCACATGACTCCCCTCAACAGCAAAGGTGTGTGTGTGTCGCGGTGTCATCAAAAGCGCTTCGCCGCAAATACTCGTGTGCGCATTTGCGCTTTATTTTTGTCTAAATGAATGTTAGGCGCCGCCAAACATCTAAAAGATAATTTTGATGGGTGCTGTGTCGCCTTGGCAACAGACGCCGCATTAACCAATTAGAAACGGGCCAAAAGGCCTTTCACAGGAGGACGCCGGGCACCTTGGCAGCACTCAGAGCTAAGTGTTGTCGGTCCTGACTGCATCCTCCATATCATCGGCGAGGTGACACAAACATCAGCCGGCAGTTTGTCTCGGGCTCACGGGGATGAAAAGCCAAACGTTGTTGTTTTATTCGCACGGAAAAACTTCCCGCCTGCTCCGATAAAAACAATGACACGAAAAACGGCAACGGAAGATAAACTTGCAGCGTTTCGAGGCGTTCTCATTTTGTGCAAAGCTCACAAACACTGATAGGAAGATAAATGTTAATAACCCTTCGGTGAAAGCATGGAGGTTAAACAGCGGCCCCGAAGATATTACCGTCGGTGTTCTGGCTTACTTCTTTGTTTCCCCGAAGACAAGGCTTAATCACCTTGAACAGGATCTCCTCTACAGCGTTGACCACTGAGCAGCTCAGGACTGTGGAGGCGGGTGTTTGAGGACATGCGTGTTGCCCAGTCATTTGGAGCATGAAGAACAGAAAGAGTTTGCAGATTAGAGGAAGCTCAGGGGATTAAGGTCATTTCCTGTGTGTAAGCTGTAAATTAGCCCCGAAGTACCACAAGGGAAAAACATAGCCAGCACCAGAGTCCTGCTGAACGCAACTCACAGAACTATCGGGTCAAGTGTCGCTTCAGACCCAAGATGGCTCATCACCTGCAGTCCTAAGTGCACCTACGAGGGCCGGACTTTGTCAGCGGTCACATCTAGAATATAAGGAGCCTGCCCTTAAAAAGTACGTAGCGTTGCGTGCAGTGAATGCATACAATTCGGACCTACTGCTTCATCATAAACACGTGTCTTGACCCTCTCGCTCATCTCAGTTGCGATCCAAAGCGCGACACCCGGAATTAAAAGGAGAAAGTATGAGATTTGGCGTCGTGGGTGTTAGATTTCCGAACCCCAACCGCGTGTTTTTGTTCCACTTTCCTGTAAATCACGCGTCTGTACGCCTGCAGTAGGTTTCGTCTTCGTCCACCGCAGGAAAATGTTGCAACTTTAACGCCCAGAGAGGCCAAAGTGTGGCTAACGCTTATCAGTGGACGGGCGTGTCTATTTCACGCTTTGCCGTGATACCGGGTTGCATGATGCTGCACCATGAAAAGACGACATAGGATTGTATTTTGAATATTTTGAACCAGTCATATTCCAGTTATTTGGTTCCTACAACCACACATGAAAGAAGTCGGGATTCAGTCGCGGTGACATTTATTCTGCCTCGTCATGACTCTCTTCAGCTCCGCGCTCTTATCTGTTCATTTATCTTCCGTCTCCCTTTGCCCTTTCCGTGGAGCATTTTTATCTCCTCTCGTCTTTCTCGCACTTTGTTTTCTCCTCTTCTCCACCAGCTCTTTGTTGCTTGATTAGTGGCCTCTTTCACTTGCGTACACACACACACACGCACGCACGCACACGCACACACACACACACACACACACACGCACACACACGCACACACACACACACTAGACAGACTTTGTTGTTTGCTCTGAGTACTTTTAGTGAAGCACGGACGGGCAACATTGTGCTAAAGAATAGGTTTTGACAACAGTGGTATTATTTAGTGTGTGTAAGTGAGAGTAAGACAGAGAGTATCCACTACGTGTGTGTGTGTGCGTGTGTGTGTGTGTGTATTATTGTTGAATATGTGTGTTGAGGATTTCCATTCACCACTGTTTGCCAAAACCAGAATAGTGTTCAGTGTATTTCAGAGAGTTCCTTTCTGTGGTCTGTTACTGACTATCTCCACCACTCTGTGACCTCCTCCGACATCAACACACAACCCAGTGTAAAAGAAACAACCCAGCTTCCTGTCCAATTATAAAAACTGAATATTGGAGGAATAAACTCAGATTTATTGGCAGAGTTGGGCCTTCAGTACACCGCACATGCTAGAGACATGATTCTGACACTGCAAAAGGCCGAGACTTCGTTTTCTTTTACCTCCCAGACACCGAAGTCTTCTCTCATATTTGGCCACAGATACACTGAGGCTGTACGTTTGTGCTGCACCTAAACAAGAGGACTTTTCTTGAGTGAAAAATTCCAAGTGACAGCTCATGTCCCATTGTTTTAAGTTTGACCATCTTTGCTGACCTTCGTGTTCTCTGCTTTTTTTTTTAGACCAAGAAACAGACGACTGCAAGAAGTCAACGTCAGGAGATCGTTCTCCTTTGAGAGGTAATCCTTACGATCACGTCCTCCTCAAAAGTTGACCTTTTTTTTTTTTTCATTTTTGTATCTCGTCATCCATGAAAATAGATTTTTGTTTTGTGGTTTATTTTGTGCTTGGCAAGTTACTCGTTTTACACACAACTGGGCTGCACATCATTAGCGTGTAGCATCTTAGCTAAATAAAATGTTTGTCTCTGTTGTTTCACTTTAAAAAAGCAACTTGAGCCAGATGGGAAAGTGAAAGTAATCACACTACAGACTGATTTTTCTGCCTTTCCAAATGTTCCTTCGTAGAGTTTGTGGAAGAGAGAGCACCAGCTACTAATGGTCCTCTGATAACAAGAAACACCAGGTTTTAAATCCGGCTCATGTTCGCCACATTTGTTCTTTTGATTTACTTTTCATTGATGGACAAGTATTTTTTCAAATGGAGCACATATAATTGGTATTGATTCTCTTTCTGTATTGTTGTGTTTTCAATTGGCAGTAAGTACTGCTGTGTTTCATGCCAATAAAGCTCATTTAATTTGAGAATTGGCAGTTAAGATGTAAAAGCTTTCATCATCAGGAAAGACATTTATTTATATGGAAATGTTGCAGATTATACTTCACAGTGAGCCCCGGTTGAAGCCACCACCCTGCTGGTGTTTGTAGTGCTTCAGTTGTCTGCTATCAGCCACGATGGGGAGACGTAATGTTGGCTTTTACTTATTCTATGTCACTCTGGATAAGAGCCTTGGCTAAATGCCCGAAATGGAAAGTGTGAGTATAAGGGAATTAAGCATGGTGCCGCAATGCTAACAGTAAAGCCAGTGACCTCTCTGTGCCACCCACCCACACACACACACACACACACACACACACACACACACACACACACACGCACACACACACACACACACACACACACACAAAAGTGTTTTCAGTGTCCCTCTCTTCACCACAGTCATCTCTCTGTTCTTCTGGTGATGCTCGGAGCTGGGCTGTTGGTTTAATTAAGACAAAAGTGGCCCTGAAAATCCTCCAAATGTGAGAGCTGGAAACCCCCTGCGGAGCAGAGAGGAAATGGAACGACAGAGATAGAAGAAGAAGAGAGGGAGTGTGATAACGAATCGCCAAATCCTGGATTTAAAAAGAGATGGACCCGTCAAAATGAGAGTAAAAGAGGGTGGGAGTGGATATATTAACCTCCCCATGACTTCAGAGTCTGTGATTATATATACTATATATATGTAGCAGGGATTTAAAAATGTTGTCTGAGTGTTTCAGATGACCTGCAGGTCAAAAATATGTCACAGAGAAAGAAGAAAGTAATCAATACTGCTTTGAGTGACAGCTGTGTGCTGTCGCAGGTAGCTAGCTGCTTTTCTCAGCTCCACCCGCGTACCACCTCTTTACCCATTTTTTTGGATTACCTGTAAGTTAGTCTGAATCGGGCACTGCCAAGAGGGCGATGGTTGGCAAAATGCCGAAAATGTTATGAGTATAATAGTAGTCTTCAAGCCTAAACCAAGATTACGTTGATGACACCATTATGCTTATTTTCTCACAGCTTTTCCAAAAACCACAAAAACAGCTTGCAAACGTTTTCACGGCTGTGTTGCCGTCCTCGTGACGAGGAAATGTCGAAAATTGGTCATTAAATCATCCAGTCTTCCAATTAGAGTACAAACACAATACAAGGAGAATATTATACTGCATTACATCAATCATAGGAGATAAAAAAACAACCTCAAATCCACATCATTAAGGAGTTTATTCACAGCTACACTGTAAATATATCATGAGAAAATTACAGCAAACTTATGTAAGATGAAAACACAGATGAGGTCATTAAGTGCCTTTGTTGAGCAGCATTCTACACACACACACACACACACACACACACACACACACACACACACACACACACACACACACACACACAAACAAACATGCACAGACTGAAGGGCAGAGTTTTTGAAGCAGAGCAGGCAGACACACCTGAGAACCTGCATGCTCTGTTTGAGGAGGGAGACCTGTTGTTACCTGCCTCTAGGCTGGGTTCACACACACACACACACACACACACACACACACACACACACACACGCAAATACACACACGGTCTGTAGCTAAACAAACCAACTAGCCCAGGTGTGTGTGTGTGTGTGTGTGTGGGCAGGCGGACCCTCCATCAGCATCCTGTCACACACAAGATGTTTATCCAATTTGTCAAGATAATCTTTCCTCAAACTGGCTGCCAGGGAGGGAGCCTCAGCTCCGTCTCCCTCACACACACACACACACACACACACACACACACACCTGGGGGAAGGTTCACCGATACCCACCTCAAATGGAGGCCCTCTCCTCCATCTTGCTGGCAGGGAGCTTTTGTGTGTTTGTGTGTGCCATCGCAACACACAAAAAAAACCAACCGGCTTAGTTCTGTTTTGAGTACCACACATTAAATATGTCATTAAAAACATTTACTCCTTATAATTAGAGTAACGTCCTGTTGTGAAGCAGTGGACGCCCTGAAATGTGAAATGTAAAACTTCCTGTTGGACAAGCAGGTGAAAATAAAAACTTCACACCCTTAAATCATTTCTTTCTATACTCAGTTAGGCTAAAATGATATTTTACAGTAATATGCTGCTGCTTTAAATGTAACTACATTACAGTGCAGATTTTAAGGAGCCTTCAAATTTTAGAAAATTCAAATATGTTGTTGCATAATATTTAGTTTAATGAATAAAAGGGCATTATATAAACTTTAACTTGAACCCAGGATATGTAATCACAAAATAATCACAAATAATTAATAATTAGAAATTGAAAAAAAAAACCATTAAGCTTACTGTTATTCAAAGATAGTATTTCATTTCTTCCTTGAACAGCTTCAGTTCCCTCTCCAAAAAAAAAATGGCTGTCCGAAAATATTCTAAAAGTAGTTTTTCACTGATGTTGATTGTTTTGTGTGGGCCTTTTCTTGAGGTGGCTAAAACACGTTTTGTTTCTGACTCTGTCCACAGCAGTTCATCGCTCAGCTTCTGTACCGGTTCAGCTGCCTGCTTCTCCAAACTGAGGACGTGACGACCTCCAAATACTGCAGGTAATAAAGTGACTATGAGAACCCCACTTCAAAACATGAGAATTATCCTTTCTGTTCCACCTATGTCTTTACTAAGCCTATAACCACCAGATAAATCTCCTTGTTGTTTTTAAATCTGGTGTCTGGGGAGACGTTGCCGTGCTAGCAGCGGTAGTGATGCACTTTTTGTCCCCCAGTAATGATTGTTTTCTCAACTAAAGAGTCGCGGAGGAAACCGAAAAGTGTCCAAACACGAAATGGTGTTGCTTTTCCTCGCTGCAAAGACAAGAAGGGGCAGAAGGGCAGACACCGATGTTGTTTTTTTCTTTGCTCATTTGTTAAATATCTGAAGCAGATGTTGCTGTTACATGTTTTTGTGACAAAAGCTCCACACTGCAGGTTTAACCCTGAAGTGACTGAAGGATAATACTTATTTTATGTATAAAGCAATTTTCAAAGTGTTGTTACAAAGTGCTTTACATGGGGAAATCCAGATAGGATGATTCAACACGATAAAATAAATAGAAAAGCGATTTAAAAGTTTCAAATCGTTAAGCAGGGAGTTCCAGAAGTCCCCGATTGGAAAAAGTCTGGTGATCTTTAATATTGATTCAGGTCTTAGGAAAAGTCCTGCCTGAGGATCTGAATCTGCGAGACAACAGCCACGACATGAAGCGCTTTAAATGCGATCAGTAAAACCTTATGATCGATTTAATCAACTTAAAACAGGTACACAACGAACTGCTGGAATTAAAAAAAAATTTCTTGATCTTGAAGCTCGGCCAGAAAGATAAATGATAACAGAAACTCTGCCAGGTAGAGATTCTTGCTCGTAGATTACCAACCTGCTAAAAGGACCAAGAACAATGTCTGATGTTTCCTACTCAGGATTAGACCTCGTGTTGTCAGTTATACCTAAATTAAAATGGCACAGTGATTTGCATAAATAAGCACAGTAAAGCGATGCTCACATGCACGCACACACACACACACACACACACACACACACACACACACTCGCTCACATGCTCCCCTCTGCATGCAGATGCACACACACATGCCTAAAGTCAAGAATCCTGGAATGTTGCAAAGCTGATGATTTTTCTAATGAATGGTTTCATTGGCCATGGTGAGGATTAGTGTAAAGGGATTGGAGGGGAATATTTACATGGTTTTAATGATTCCTCAACTTTATATTTAGAGGTTCGTCTTATCGGCCCCAATCATCTCCCGGCTCGGAAAAACAAACCGCCGAGTCGAAGCGACGGCACAATTACACGCCTCTGCCACGCACGCGTTGGTCTGTCGCCGCCGACAACATCTGCGCCGTTAATGTGTAACATATTAAAATGTCTCCGGGAGGCAAAGATGAAAGACTTAAACACTTTAAAGTCTCGGGCCCGTCCCTCGTCAAACATTTTAACTCTCTCACTTATAAGTTTAGCTTTTCCTAAAAGAGAAGAACAGAAGGCTTCGTGGGGATATAAGAAATCCCGCTCACACTTCACTGAGAGTTATTCCTCAGCTGGAAACGCTCCGCCGACATATGAAAGTGTTGGAGATTTGCTTGTGATTGTTGATGAGCTGCACTTCGTTAAGGCTTGTGATACGTTGGGCAACATTTTGGTGAAATGATGACAGGTAGTGTCGTCCAGCTGGCTTCAAATAAATACAAATAAAAAAATGAGCCTGATTACAGGAGCCAAAAAGGAAGATTCAGTTTGGTGAAACCTTATGAAACGCGTTCCAGTAAGAGTGAAATGTGGACCGAGCCTGACGGGTGTCACGGGCACATTAATCGGATATTTGTGCACGCAAATTAGGATCCCCTCCACGCTGTCAAAACAGCGAGCCTTCAGCGTGAACTTCATTTTCAGGAACAGAAACAGATTTTATTTTCAGCATCTCTGTTGCGGATTTCAAGTTTGACACAAAATGTGATGTGTGATCTCTGCTCATGTCTAAAACCACAGGTGTGCACGTAACAATAAAAAAAAAAAAAAAAAAAAAAAAAAACGTGTGTAACTCTGCTGCTGCTGTTGATCAGGTGACCTAACTGGGAATACTTTAGTGATGAAAGTTATTGCCTCCAGCTCCTCCATATGCATCAAAGCACTGTACTGCTTTTCAGGATCAGTGTCTTTCTGATGGCACCTCACACACCCCTTAAATTCAATCCCGACAAAGCTATCCACAATAATAGAATAGAGGTTGTTCTTAGAATTAGCCAAAGTGTGATTGCTTTAATCTAAACCTCATGTGACGGTGCAACTCAGCAGTAAAGGCACAATTTGTCCTATAAGGGAGGTCAGGGTGGATATTTGAATTTACAAATCATGCGACCACAATCTGAGCCAAATATCTTATTAGTTTGAAATGTTTCCTGAACCTTGACATCCTGAAATTAACCCGACTTCCACCACAGACGTGTCAGATAAAAAAAATTGCGCATAATAGTAGCTCTGAAAGGAATAAAAAAAAAAAAGAAAAGAAAGTAATGTGGGTCGTTTCCGACGGCACGGACAGTCAAGCTATTTGGACATTTAGTTTCAGGCACTTGTTGTCTTATTTTGATTCTCGTTGCCAGGGTGCTTTGCCCACCTACACCGCTCATAGAGGCCTTTAAAGTCCGTTATCAGACTTCAGGGGAAAACGAGATGCCTTTAAATCTGCAGCTTAGAAGAAAAAAAAAAACCACACACACACACAGCGCCGCTGAAGCTTTTCTTATCTTCTCATTCGACTTGGTGGCAGCATGTGGCTTCAAAACTAGTTGTAGCCTGCTCTTTGTCTCTATGTCGTATGCCTCTGTGTCACACTGAGAACCTTCGCTCTCTCCTTTGAGGGGAACACACTCTCAATAACAGAACTCGTCATACAAAAACAGGACGGTCTTATCTTCATCTGTGATTTTCTGTTTTGATGAATGTTCGGATGTTTTTCCTACAGCACCTAGTGAGTTAAGTAGCCCACACACACGTACGTAGCAGAGGGAGCTCGGGACAGGTTAGACAGGTTTTTTTCCACTCGACTGCGACCAAACACGAGCTGCTTGCTCAGGAGCAGCTTGCACCATCACCACCCACGGACCCGCTGGAAATCCTCACATCTCGCTGCAGCGCTCGCCGGCTGCCTTTGTGTGTCCTTATCGGCAAGCTCAACAAAAAGTTGCTCAACAGGGTGAAGTTGTTCAAGAGTACGAAAGTATGTTGATGTTGCAAGTAAAGTTAATGGCGAGTGTTCGCTCGGATGATCAGAGTTCAGGAATGACAGTATTTTTAGCTGCAGACAGCAGCGCATTACAATCATAGGAATAGAAATGCAAGGCTTGCAGATGACACAAGATGTCTGAGTGGAATTCTTTTGTAAAGTCTCAGCTCATTCGGGCCAAGTTCAGTCCTATACGGGCAAGTTCAAGTCAATATGAGTCATGGACTGTCGGTTCAGTGGCTGTACAGAGTCAAGAATTAATCCCATTTCAAATAAGATATTCCCTGAAAACAACAAACGAGATATAAAGTGTTCGTCAGTGAGCTTTTGAGGTGATGGTAGGAAGATTTTGCTGCTGTTGGACAGTTACATTTGTTGTTTCAGGATGTTTTTAGCCGTTATGCTAAGCTAATCTGTCTGCCTGCTGTCTGTGGAGAGAAAAAGCAGAATTACTGCAGAAATCAGACTTGTTGCAGAGTTTTAAACAAACACATCGACACCAGATTAGCAACCATCTGTCCAGACCACTGTAGTACTATATGAATCTAATTCAGGCCTGAATTTAAAGATCTTATTAGTTTGCCTAATTGTGATGTTACATAAAGTGATGACACATGACTTTATGTTCAAATGTGTCACTCTGTATTACGTCAAAATGTAGTAAAGTAGTGAGGAGAATCAATTTTAGGCTGCAACAGTACTTTTACAACCCCGTGTCCAAAATAAATAAATGGGGGATGCTGTGTAAAATGTAAATAAACACAGAATGAGATGATTTGCAAATCATGTAAACCCATATCGAACTGTAAATAGAACAGACAACATATCAAATGTTGAAAATGAAAATTATTATTATTGTTATTATTATTATTATTATTGTGATTATGTTGAATTTTACACTGCAACATGTTTTAAATTGAAATAAAATGAAACCAGTTTAATCTCCATTTTGCACGGCGTTCCAACTTTTTTTGGAAACAGGGTTGTAGGTTACATCTCTCAACCGTAAAATCCACCTCTTCCAGTTTTTTTCTGATAGTAAATTGAGTCACTCAGCCAATCGATCATATCTTCGCTCGGCCAGACAGGATGAAAGATAAAAGACTGGCTCTCCGTGTCTCTTTGCACACACACACACACACACACCTGCTGCCCGGTCCGACCGTGTTTTCCATCATCACATGCGTCTCTCCGCAGAGCTCGCAGACATTAAGTCAACCGGCCTGTTGGAGTGATGAATAGGCTGCGGACAGCTGAGAGCACCTTCTGTCAGGGGAAACAGTCTGAACATAGAAGGTGGAAAGTTGCCTCAGAAAGGAAAAGACAAACCCACCGCAACCTTTACAAATCAACCTTCTTCACTGGTCATCTTTACACGTTATGATGGTGGCAAAGCTGAAAGTTGTCGAAAAAAAAACAAAAAAAACCAGTCAGAAATTCTTGGTTGTTAGATTATGATGTTGCCTTCGAGTGCTTCAGTGCAAACAAACAGGAGACTAACGTTAGCGGTTCGGGAAGCTGATGTCTTTCTCACGGTGAAACAGTCACAGCGCTCCATCCAGGATCAGAATGATTTTTTTAGAGGATGGTGTAGTACATAAAACTTTGTTTGCGAGGGGCAATCAAAAAGTTGATGTGTACAGAGCAGGGGGGGAAACTATAACCTTTAAGACTGACATATTCAAACGTAAGTTGCTTGATCAATAACCGCACCTGAGTTACACGTGTTTCTGACAGCATGTGAACCTGAAAGTTCAGCAGAGAGCGCGCAACTAATTTTGTGTCAAATTTTGGGGAACAGAAAGACGGACTTGTATTTGTAACATTATTTTTTTACTTTGCTGTACTTTTACTTAAGCCATATGAATCTGAGTATTTTCATTAATAACAGTTTCTTAATAGTGTTTCCAGGAAGTTTAGTGTGACATGATTTAAAATGAGATACAATATGTCAGAAGATTTAATCAACCCCTGTTATTTGTCGCAATTATTAATTA
>NW_027185329.1:3272500-3295000 GCF_022577435.1 Embiotoca jacksoni
ATCTAATCCAAACAGCCATTCGACTCTGCTTTATGTCGGTTACTTGCAGTGAAACTTAACTGCTGCTCTGACAGCTAATCATTCAGGATTAGAGCATTAGCTTAATGCTCTAAAATGTAAAAATATGCATTCAGGAGCCGGGCAAATAATAGCTGCTCTAATTAATTTTCAAATTAATTGCAATTTAATTCATCTTAATTTTACATTTTTCAAATGTAATAACAGCGATTTGCAGGTACGTTTTAGCTGCATAGAAAACCAATACAACATATTTTACAGCCTAACCTTAAAGATAATTTTCGCCGCATTGGCGATGTCCATTTGAGCAATTTTCATATTAACAGTGACTCATCACAGTGGTCAGATTATGGGTCATTTGTACTTCAGTCTGTTGTATGAGGACTTCTGTAGCTACAGAGAAAATCTTCTTGCCTTTGGTCTGAAGACAAATACTTTTTAAAGAAATGCTGTGATAGAAATTAGCAGCACATTAGCAGCTTTAGCATCTGGACTTGGATTTGCCCCAAACTTTATCGAAGTTTATTACACATTTAATATTCTAAAGCTCCAATCAGACACTGTAAAGAAAAAAAAATGTATTTGAACATCTGGTTTAATTATTTGTTTACATTTATATCCTGTTCTTTTTATCTGGGACACGCTAATGTTATGTTGTTGGCCTACTACTGATTGATGTAATTAAATGTTGAATCCTCTTTGTGGTTAAACTTAATAATACCCTTGTGGTATATGTTTGACAGTGACAAAAATGTCTAGTATATTATAACAAGGAGCTACGGTTTGTGCTTCAATTAAACTTGAGTGAAGTTTACATTTTTAGACTTCTGGATTATCCACATTTACTCTAGTGATGCAATGTGTGACCTTTACTGCATCAGATAAGGTTTAAGAAAGCCATCAGTCATTCTCTGAAGACTGTCTCAGACGCGTATGTGTGTGTGGTGGATAAACACCAAACCATACAACTCATTAATAACTGTCATGTGAACGTGGGCCAACAGAAATCCACATGCAAACTTTGTCAAAGTATGAAGCCAGGTGAGGTCTGTGAGGAGGGCGGGGCTAAAGGCCTTCAGCATGTTCTACATATTATGTTGCCACAGCAACTGCAGTACACCCAGGTTTTCTAGCAGCCTGGCACTAAACCCTGTGACCTGATAATTACCAGGGCACGCACACACACACACACACACACACACACACACACACACACACGCACACACACACGCACACACACACACGCACACACACACACACACGAGAGAGAGAGGTGATCATGGAGAACTCTATCTCCTGTTTGATAAAAGAGACAGGTAGAGAGACCTCCCAGTGACCAAGCACTCTCAGTTCTTCTTATTTATTTAAAGGAAAAATAGCAGAACGGACATTTTGTAAAGACAGACAGGTTTAGAAGACAGACAGGTATAGACATAGACAGGATGGCTAGATTGGTCCGGCAGGTAAAGAGAGATGGATCCAGAGAAAAAAAGGTTAGAGAGAAACACAGGTACAAACACACCAGGCAGGTAGATCAGAAACCAGGTTCAGAGACAGACAGGTGTGGGACACAGTGGCAGATCTGACAGTTACAGAAAGACAGGTGAGTCAGGAATAGGCAGGGTGGTGAGACAGGTATAAAGTGAGAGAGATTCACAAACAGACAGTTGCAGAGACAGGTATATAGACAGAAAGACAGGTACAGAGACAGACAGGTACCTTGTCTTGCAGGTACGTTGTAACAGGGACAGTTAGGTTAAGCATGTAGGCCAGACAGGTCCAGGAATAGACAACTTGTTCGACGGGTTTTTCAGACAGACAGGTAAAGAGACAGACAGGTATGCCAGACAGTTAGACAGGTTGACAGACAGACAGGTATGGTGACAAACAGATAGACAGGTTGACAGACAGACATGTTGTTAGGTTCATCAGACAGATAGACAGATAGACAGGTTGACAGACAGACAGGTATGGTGACAAACAGATAGACAGGTTGACAGACAGACAGGTATGGTGACAAACAGATAGACAGGTTGACAGACAGACAGGTTGTTAGGTTCATCAGACAGAGAGACAGGTTGACAGACAAACAGACAGGTTGTGAGGTTCATCAGACAGACAGACAGACAGACAGACAGACAGGCAGGTTGACAGACAGACAGGTACAGACACAAACAGACAGGTTGACAGACAGGCAGGCTGACAGACAGGTTGGCAGACAGACAGGCAGACAGACAGGTACAGAGACAGACAGGTTGACTGTCTTTGTGCTCATAACAGCTGTAATTATTGAATTAGTCTGAAAGTTCAGTCCGAGGCCTCCTCGCATTTCACATCGAAGCTAAGCTGCACCAGAGAGAAGTAATCCTTTGCCTGACAGCCCTGAGTGTGTGTGTGTGTGAGTGAGTGCGTGTGTGTGCGTGTGTGTGTGTGTGTGTGTGTGTGTGTGTGTGTGAGAGTGTACGTGTGTGTGTTTGTGTGCGTGAATATGAGATATGCGATTGAGGTTGTGTATGTTTGTTTTCGTATATAGGAGCAAGTGCTTGTGTTCACTTTCCCCTCCCCTCCACACCCCGTCCCCTTCTCTTCCCCCACCATCCCCTGTCTCTCTCTCGCTCTCTCTTTCTCACACACACACACACACACACACACACACACACACACACACACACACACACACACACACACACACACACACACACACACACACACACCTACCTGTGAGAGTGTTTTCAGGTGTATTTGGTTTGGTTTGGTTGGGAGGGACGGAGGGAGGGAGTGGAGTTTTCTGTATTATCGCCCTGAGAAACCTCTGATCTCTAAATGTACTCGCTTAAACCCTGCTGCTTGGAGGAGGGTTTACACCGACGCAAACACACACACATGCCAACAGGTGTGTTGTGGCCAGTGAGAGCTCTGATTTGCTCGTACAGAGTGTCAAGCAGCGCAGGAAAGTTGGTTGTGTGTGTGTGTGTGTGTGTGTTGTGTGTGTGTGTGTGTGTGTGTGTGTGTGTGTGTGTGTGTGTGTGTGTGTGTGTGTGTGTGTGTGTGTGTGTGTGTGTGTGTGTGTGCGCGCACACCTCCGTCGAGGTTCTTTGATAAGAAGCACTGAAAAGGTTCTTCTTGTCGGAGCTGCTCTGGGTCTAATCCTGCCTGCTGACAGAGCCTCATCCCCACCACTTCCTCATATACACACACACGCACACACACACACACACACACACACACACACACACACACACACACACACGCACACACACACACACACACACACACACACACACACACACACATGTACACACAAACACAGCAGCTGGGCCAGGCTTGACACAAAAGGCTCAATGCTTAATTGGCAGGTTACACTTTTCTGAAGTTGGAAATTTCCTGTGACACCGACATGTTTTGCACTTTGTATGTTTGCTGTAGAAGAAAGTAAAAAACTACTTTGCACTTCGGGAAAACACACTCAAGCTGTTCGTGTGCACCTCGTGTCCGTGCACGTGTCGTACACTCGTAGATACAAATATACTGAGATGTTGTGGTGTGAGGAGCAGCTTTGTATTGGAGCAGCTGGGCGTGCTTGATGCGGTGTCTCAGATTTGATTCCTCATCCTGAAGTTACTTTGTGCTTCGAAAGACTCCTGGATGTAGGAGTGACTAAGTTGTTGAAAGGCCATTTTTCTAAATTTCGACAGATGGAAATGCTGAGAAAAGTTAGCAGATTATTCACACCTGTTAAACTTTAATCTTCACCATCAAATGCAAGTTATTTATCATTGACAGTAAGACATAAACGTTGAATTACTGAATAAATACAGCAGTCAACCCACTACATATTAATAGCATTCATAATATACTTTGTTTGTCTAGCCTCTTTCAGACGACCTACAAATTGCTTCACAAGAGAAAGCAGATTGTAAATTTTTAATATTTTAGCATAATAATTAAATAAAGTTCAAATAAAAGTAAAGGAAAAAAAGTAACAACTCGCTTTAAAGGAAGATGCCTGAATAAAAACAGCAGGCGGTAACATTGCTGGACGCATCCAAAATCCCACGAAGCCGCAAACACTGATCATAAATCACTTTGTCTTGCAGATTTATGCTGCAATTTGCATGGAAATATTATTAAAACTGAGATAAAAATCTAAAACAGAGCGGGAGGAGCGGCGAGGGCAACAATAAACTGGAGTCTAAACTCTACAGAGAAATCGACAGAAAGAGTTTAAAAACAAAACACAAATACAGTGGCGAACGCAAACTGAGTCAAATTTGTACATTTATTGTAAAAAAACCAAAAACAAATAGTATCACACATCACACTGAGAAAAATATTAATATTGTTTTTGGCCGGAATTATTTGAAAACCCCGGCCCTGCATGGGGGAGCTGTGTTACCTTCTTCAGATAACATTACACACTCTCTGACCCGTTCAGTCTGGTCATTATAGTATTATATCAGTCGGAGCCATCAGTGTGTGCAGCCATCTGGAAAACTCTACGACTGTTACCTTCCTTCTCCGTCAACGCCTCAAACTAACGGTATTGTGGGCTCGCACACATGTCCACATGCACACGCGTGAACAGAAAGACCGGGCACAATCGGGGGACACGCATGCTTGCACACGCACACAGGTTGAAGCATCGGGAGGAAGAAGGACGCGTCCGCCTTCACACTGTACGTGAACACACACGAGCACGTTGAGTTGTGACTGTGTTGTTGTCATAAATGAATGGACTGTGCGTATCCATATAGACTCTAATCCAACTTCAAACTGACGCTTTTAACCAATTATATATACATGTATATATATAATAGAGGCAGCGTCTACTTTGACATCCGAGATGGAAATACGAGGGTGGATGAAAAAGTCTCGAGACTTCTCCTGCCGCGTGTTTATCAGGTACCATTCGAAGGGTGACGTGCACGGAGCAGGAGGAACGTATAACTTGAGCAGAGCGCACATCAATGCTTGCGTCCATTTTTTGGTGAACGGAAAGTCGAAGCAGGAAGTCACACCAGGTGAGTTTGCATCGGTGGGGAGCAGCGGTTGACGTTTTTAACGTGCTGTGAGCAAGCGCGTTGTCATGTTATTTGCACTGAATGTCAGAACGTCACAGCAGAACCTCAAAGAAAACCCACCCGGTTGCACTCCTGACCTGATTCAAGCCTTTTTCTGGTTTTGGACAGTGATGTTCTGCTCGTCTTTTTTTTTTGGGGGGGGGGTAAGGGGTTGTTGATTTCTCGAGTTTGAAACAAAATTTGATGTGCGCTCTCTGCTCATGACCCACGGAGGAATCGCCGTACCGACGCTCACAAAAACGCTTGTAACTCGGGTACCTATTTTGATCCGGCGGCAAAACTTGGAAATGTTTTGCTCCCGCAGTCTCGGGACCTTTTGATCCAGCCTCATAAAGGCATCTCCTTCTGGCTCCTGGAATTAAGCTATCTAACAGTTACCTCCAGCAATGAGTGTTGAGATTATTTACACATCTGGCAGACATGCAGCAACAGTAGCATTCATTTGGAGTCCTGTTTCAGTAATCCAACTCACCATCTCCAGAGGGAAGTGTCTGGTTCTTTGGCTGCTAAATAGCTCATGATGTTCACAAGCTAACTGTTAACCTTACCTGTCGTTGGATGCTGAGCAGGTACAACACGACGGGTTTATTAGAACTGAAATGCAGCTTAGAAACAAACGAATTGCAAATTGTCAGCATCAACTCAGTGCTAATAAGAGCTACAGAGTTAAGGGCTCCTGCAGTCACTATGTTTGTCATTACAAACAATCTGATTCAGACCTCACATACTCATTTTCTATTTTTAAATTAAAAGTACTGACCTCTGCAGTCGCACATTATTTATTGGTTAATGTCACTTAATTTGAATGGCAGTGGATGTCTCTAAAAGGGTTAAAAGATTAAATAAAACTTGATAAATGATGTATTTTTCAAAAAATTTGTACCAACAGCTTCCAACCACCTCACCCACATTCCCACAAAGACATTCAAGGCTGCTTTCCATGAACTCTGATGAGATCAGAAATAGTCTGTGGCCACAGGTAATTATTCCTTTTTATCATTCACTCTGTACTACAAAGACTGATATTGCACAGCCAGGATTTAATGTTACGTGGTACGAGGTCAACAAAAGTCGAATCAATTCTCTACATAAATAATTGAGATATATATTGAAGGGGAAGGAGAGCGCGAGGCGAGGAGGAGGATGAGGAGGAGGAGAAATGGGAAAATTCCACAGGTGTGAGGCAAAGTGAAGGCTTAGCTGGCTCATCGGGCACAGCACGACATGCACACACACAAACCCACATGTACTAAGGCATGCATGCAGACAGCATGAGTGTTGACTAAGTCATTAGGAAATACTGCAGTGAGTGAGCAATTGCAAACTAAAGTTTCCACTTAAGGTGAACAAAGTGTGTGTGAGGCCAGCACAGGCTGAACGTTGGAGCAAAAGGCTGTACTTATAAATAACACAAATATTGGCAGCCATACTGCAATCCCCGGAAATGTACGTACCCTTATATCAAAGGTTCACAAACCTTTCAGAAAAAGTACCGAACTATATTTAGAACCGCTTCCCACTGCAGATACCAAACACTTTTTTTTTCATAAAAGTCCCTGATTTAACCCTTCAATACCCCCACAAAGGCTAAATAATAATAATGTGAAGCAGCTGTTTCAAAAAACACTTATTTTAATCAGAGCCGTCACAACTCGAGAGGAGATACACAGAAAACAGCTGTTTTTCAGACCTTGTAGTCACTTCAAAATTCAAAAACTGCTTAAAATCAACGACTGAGGACTCTGAATCTGCATCCAGCTGACGTCAGCGTTATGTTACGTTGGACTTGGCGTAGCGTTACTCTACGTCGCTAAGCACAGGACAGTTTTATTTCTACGATGTTTAGATGGTGAACAACTCCTTTTTAAATCATTGTAATGTTAATGGTACATGTAAAAACTGTTGTCTGTAATTGCATGAAACTAAATGACAATTTTATGGACTTCTGGCCACATGGAGTAAAAATATTTGCTTTTTTTTTTTTTTTTATTAAGTTTTTTCCAAAACAAATCAGTAGTGACTAACATATCTCACCTTTTCTAGCTCACGCAGAAGCCGCAGCAGCTGGAAAAAAATGTTCAGACATCACTGATTGATGATTGCTGCTTCTGCTAAACAACTTATAGCAACTCACCAATTTTGTCACCTTTCTTCCTATGTTTTGATAACTGAAGTTCGGTGGTTTGCCAGTTATGTAGGAAAATGATTAAGTACCACTTAACTCTGGTTGTTGTTTTTCCTAACTTGGGAAACGTATCTGAGCACATCTGATCCGAAGCATATGAGTCACAGGGCAGAGCGACTCCTATAGGTACTGTGGTGTCAGAATAGGCACGAGCAGCTATTGTATTATGACTTCAAGGATAAACCTCTCTCTCATGCTCTACATTTATTTACTCAGCTTTTCACTCTCCGCCCTCCGCTTTCAGCGTCGGCCCATCTTATGATTCATCACAAAAGCGTGTTTCCAACTAAAGTGACACAGGGGTAGATAGAAGAGACGGTGAATGACTTCGAGTCAGGGCCTCCGGGAGCAGAGCAGTGCACTGAGTAAAAGATTTATCATTTAGAAGCACTTGCTTATGTTTTTCCACATTATACTTAAATAAAAGAAGGAAATGAGAAGGAAAGAATAGGAAAAAGTTAAAACTATGCATTTGATATGAGGCGATGGAGCAAAACAGCCCTTTTTGTTTTGCACACCTTGCAAGTTCGGAGGTATACGGTTAAAAGAGTTTCTAGATATGGGCACGCTTTCTTTAAAAGCACTGTATATCTGTCTGTGGAGGTTTTTTTTTTTAAGTGGTTTAGTTTTACTGTTATTAGTGTCTGACTTTGTAACTGAAAATCTTAGCAATGTCTGTTCATTGATGAAATTAAAGCAAAAATGTTATTATTTGTCTGCTGTGTGTAATCCAAGTGCGTTTTCATGCGTCTCCTTAGCTGCTCTCTTCAGTCTACTTTGTGGCTTATCGGCTTTTAGCTGGCAACTTTCTTTTTAACTTCATATCACAGAGAAAAAGGGCACGAAGGTCAAAGGTCGCACAGCTGGAGAGGAGCATCTTTGCACATGCTCACAAACTATTTAGAGCACAGAGGGTTTCAGTGAATATCCCTTTAATCGATGTAATGAAAACATAAGCAGAACACAACCACAAGCTGTACCATAATAAGCCATTAAATATGGATTATGGAGGAACTACCCCGAGGTTCTCTCTCTCTCCCTCTCTTGTGTTTAATATCGGGTTGTTCCGTCAGTGAGAGTGAGAGTTCACACACACAGCTGTAATTAGCAGCTTAGGCAGCCAGCCAGCTCTGCAAATGCACTGTGATACGTGTGTGTGTGTGTGTGTGTGTGTGTGTGTGTGTGTGTGTGTGTGTGTGTGTGTGTGTGTGTGTGTGTGTGTGTGAGAGAGAGGGTATGTGTGCGCATACACACATGCGCACGCATGCGCACACTGATGATGATGATGCGTGCGTGTGTTTCTATCTGAATACATTTTTGCGAGCCCACAGGTGTGCATGTTCGTGCATACCTGAGTGTGTGTGTGTGTGTGTGTGTGGTGAGTCACATGGTTGTGCGTGGGTGTTGTGTTTGTCTTATCGGTGTGCTGATGGAGACCGAGGTGCTTGGAGACGGGCTGTGACGTGTTTGTGTGTGTTTGTGTGTGTGTGTGTGTGTGTGTGTGTGTGTGTGTGTGTGTGTGTGTGTGTGTGTGTGTGTGTGTGTGTGTGTGGAGGGTAGAGTGATTGCTCTCTAACACCTGGTATTAGCACCAGTAATCCTCACAACACATCATACTCACGCACCAGTCCCATGCAGATCACATTTTGCTTGTCCTCAGTCCTGTTTCTGAGTGTTTCACAACAATATTTTTTTTTTCCCTTTGGGAGGGGGGAGGGGGGAGGGGAGGGGGGTATTCCAGGAGCTTCCAGGTTAAACACGACCCACCCCTTTCCATCAGACAGAGGTGGAAGAAGAAAATAGAAATACCACCATGTAAAAGAAATCCTGCACTACAAGTAGAGGTTCTGCATTCAAATACTCAAAATTCTTTTGCTTTCTGAAAACAGTGGGTTTCTTGACAGAACCACCCCGGGTGCTTCAAGGTTATAGTTCCAGTGAATGACAGGCAGAATAGAGGAGAGGCCATGGCTGGAGGAACTTGTTTCCCAGCAAATAATATCAAATCCTGCTGCATCCTGTGCAACAGAATGAGAAATTTAATCCAAGCTCAAGTAAGAGAATCTCAAGTCAAAGCATGTGGTAGACTTAACATTTTTTGTTCTTTATTGCTTCAGGAATGCTTGCTGTCTCTAATTAAATAATTGTCTTGCCAGGCCGGGTGAACTTGGCACTTGGATAGAGAGCCAGTTATTTGATGCCTCACCTGATTTTACACGTCAGTCAAAGAGAGATTTCAGTGAACAGTGTGCGGCATCGGTAACGTGCACTGAGCACGAGGAAGCTGTAACCTTCCTGAGAAAGAAATCCAAGTTTTCGTCGCCGAGTGACACATGGTTTTATGAGCAGTGAAATCGGCAAAGCAGACCCTTGAAACGCTTTAAGCAGCCAACACTGATGAAGAAAGGAGCCTGGTGAGTTGTTTTGATTGGCATTCGTGTGTCCGAGGGATGAAACATTACCATCCAGGACCGAGGAAGCTGCTTCAGGTCAGGAGTGCAACCAAGTGGGTTTTCTTTGACCGTCAACACCGAGTTCAACTGTGATGTTTTGAGGCGTCTGAGTGAAAACAAACAGCGCAAACAACCTGAATTTTGACGTGATGGCTCTCAAACATGACAACGTGCCCGCTCACAGCGTAGCAGAAGTTTCTGACCCACAACAACACAATTTTCTCTCCCCACCTATTATTCGCTGTACTTTGGCTCCCTGCGACTTCTTTCTGTTCCCCAAAACTTTGACACAAACTTTGTTTTGCGCTCTCCGTTCAAGTTGCAGGTGCATTGAGAAATATCTAACCCAGGTGCTGATGTCGATCATGTGACGAAACTTGGAGTACTTACTCACAAAGGTTGTAGCTTCCCTGCTGCATTCTGTTCATGCACAACAGGAGCATTTTCAGAACCTGACCAAAGTTTCCTCATTTAGTCTTCAAAGCACAACGGTTAAAAACAGGGGTCAACGTATCTTTCTGTAGATACAACTGTTTTACAAAAACTGTCTGTAATATAACTTTAAACACTTTTCCAGACAGCTGTTAAAGGCGCAGACCGCTTTTGTTCCCTTGATATCACTGGAAAAAAGTACATTATATCCTGAGAACAATCACTCAGTGTGGATGCCACAACTCAAAAAGACAGTTTGTACAGACTGACACTTTTCCCACCTGATTCTTGTTGACCGCTGTTCTCGTTTTCCTAACACCACTAATCTTTACTCGTGTAAGTCAAACAGACATTTACTGTAAATGCCATTTAATTTCCATATTGGAGAAACAGAAACTCAAATTCCCGTCTGTTACCTATCAGTACGAAACAACAACAACAAAAAAAACTTCTTCCATTTTGTTTTGGAGAGATCGTATCACATCATGAAGACTCAAAACCATCCAGTCTTACACTCTGTGTTCCCCTTCATCTGCCCGCCTGTGTGCCTCTTTGTGAATCGGTCAGTTTCCACATCAGTCGTCTTTCATTCTGTCTGTCGGTCTGTTGGTGCAGCCGGCCCTCCCATATTGGATTTGCTCTCTCAATAATTGATGGAGGAGGTATTTTGTAAAGCTAAAGGCCAATAATCCTTGGTGTCAAATTCAAAATTAGTTCCTCCTGTATTATTCATGTCCCTGAGGGCAAGAGGTTAATAAGAGGAACTCTGTGACGAAGAAACGATAGATAGATAGATAGATAGATAGATAGATAGATAGATAGATAGATAGATAGATAGATAGATAGATAGATAGATAGATAGATAGATAGATAGATAGATAGATAGATAGATAGATAGATAGATAGATAGATTCATCCTTATGGTTCATACATGCAGCTCGTTATACAGAGATGGAATGGATTATATGTAATGGGATTACATTAATCTGATCACACGGAGACGAAGGCTGTGATAAATTGTTGAAGTCCTCAGGTTCTCAGTGACGTTGAAAACAACAGATAATTGCTGATAAGTAGCGTGATTTAGAAAGTATGTGATATCACTGGATGCAAACAGATACAGTATAACTGTGGAGGTGAAAACATGACTGAATGTTTCACTACTATAAACTGCAGGACACCTTTTTGTTCATGTAAAGGAGCAAAATTTTAGACTTGTAAACTTGTAAAGCACATTGATACTAAACAATATTAATATATCTTTTTTTTTTTTTTTAGCTCTGACATTATGTCAAGACCAAATCAGACTACATTGATGGCAGTTCAGATGTACATTTTCTCTCCACTCCATCAGGAAGCTGTTGACACCTGGAACAAAGCTGGTCATTAGATAAGACAGATAGGAGTGGATGTATCTTACTGTGTCTGGAGGGGAAATGGTGTTCGTCTCCATGTTGCTTTACTGAACTGAACTGTCATATTATTAATATCAATGAGATCTTTGGTGCAAAAGAAACATACTTCTACTCACAAGGTCGGTTTGTAGATTTGATAACTTTCTTTATTTTAGTTGGTATGAATTATAAAGTAAATTAGTCCTGTTAACTGATCATCAAACTGCAAGTTCAATAATTATTTAATTTGGTAAAAATATTTGTATGAGGTGACTTTATTAGAAAGTAAAATAAAATCCTTTATAATCCTGACAGTTCAATACAATGTCTTATCAATGGACTTCTCAGCGTACATGTTCATAAACACTGCTGTGTCATTCATATTGCATCCTCTGTTCAGATTTTTGGGGGAAGGGATTTAAAAAAAATATTATATTCATTTTTTACAGACTGAGTATATTGACCATCTGCCAGGTCATGCAGATATTACACACCAAGAATAGAAATGGTAGATGTAATGTTGTGGTATGAGGGTCTTTGAAGAAAGCCGAAGTGGACGTGGCCCTGTTGGCCCATCTAATGGAAATCTGGCTCGGGCTCAGTAACCCTAAAGACTTATTGAACCCTTTACTCAAAACAAAACTGAGGATGTGCTTGGAGCTCGGCCTGTGTTTGGCCTTGTGCTAGAAAGTGGGCAATTGTAGGTTAAGTTGTGCAGAGTGCGGTCTGAGTGACCGTTAGACACGACCGAGACACCAGAGACCATGAAGACTCCCTCAGGGATAAAAGAGAGACATGAGAGAGGGAGACAGAGAGAGAGGGAGATTGGAACAAGGTAATGGCGGGAGGCAGAGTGGTGCCGGGAACAAAGGAGTTCATAGCTGTCGTTCCTTTTCTTTTCTTTTTTTATTTCTGTAGTTCCATCCATTCCTTTGTCTCGGGGACAACTGTAAGAGCCAGGAGGCCCTGAGCAGCAGCTGGCAGGTAGGAAGAGAGGGAGGGAGGGAAGGAAAGCAGGGAGGAAGGAGATAAGTGAGAGAGGTAGGACAAAGACTAATGGAGAGAGAGGGAGAGGAGGGAGAGGAGGGAGAGGGATGGATAGATGGATAGTGAAGGCAGTGAGTTGAGGGTGAAGGGGACAAAGGACTGGATGTGGAGAGTTCGGCCTGAATCATAGGTCTCTATTATTTCAGTAGATTTGTTAACTGAAAGAAAATGTTTGGATGTAAATTTATAAAATGTAAAAATACAAGTATAATAAGCAGACTTTATTAACCAAATTGGAGCTGCATAAATACTTGAATACATGTAAGTATAGAACCATATGGAACTAAGGAGGGTTTTAGCATGATAAAAGTGTACATATATACATGTATGCTGTGTTGCAAATGACATGCTTATCTTAGTACGCCAACAAATAGTGCTCTTACATGTTAGGACTCTTACTTGCTCAGTGCAGGAATTTTGACAGTGTTTCAAATCGCACACTGACGTTCTGCACTGACAGATAATAACCTCAGCATGTCAACACATCACCCCCCAAAACATCTACAGCTTTAATTGTTTCACCCTGAAATTAACGTGTTTTTTGCGCCCTCTGTTTAACACACTCAATAAACACACCGATTCTTCTGTCCAGCAGCAGCAGTGAAAAAGAAACACTTAAGACACCTCAGACGTCTTAATTTAAAACTTCTTTACGTCGGTGGCCCCGCCCCTTTCTGTATGTAGCCAAGATGGCAGCTGGTTTGGGGTGGAAAGTGTCACAGCGTGTCACACTTCTTTTTTTTTTTTTGGCCCGTTTTGAGTGCATCATCCGGGTACTTGTAATAATGTTTTTGTACTCCACAATGTGAACGCACTTATGAACTCAAAATAATGCGTGTTGGTGCACAAGTACGCCGTTTAAAACACAGCAGTGGTGTACATGATACACGCATTGAAGTAAATATGTAGAATTAAATTATTTATACGTAATGAATATCAGGGAAAAGTGTCCTTTGACGTCCGTTCTTTCTGTTACAGGAGAGTTAAACCTTGGACGCGCACACACACACACACACACACACACACACACACACACACACACACACACACACACACACACACACACACACACACACACACACACACACACACACACACACACAGAGTGGGTCTCAGTTAACCAGAGAGTCAATAGCCTGCAGACAGACAAGTGTGATTACAGCAGATACTGTTGCTGCGACTGCTCGGTGGTTTCTCTCTTTCTGTGCGTCTCAATCGTGGATGGAGGGAGGCAGAAATTAGGGGAGATGGAGGAAAGAGGGAGATGAAACGACACAACAGTCTTGTTGTTTGTGCTCGGCTATCACAGTGTCTCTGTTAAGTGAGCTGTCAAAGATCAGAGCTGCTGTTTAGTTTCTCTCTCTGATCAATATAGATACCGAATCATTCAAACACAAAATGCAGAGCACTGTAGAAGGTCTTCAAAAGAAAATGTTTAAATTAGTATTACAAGGATTTTCTGTCAAAATGCATTCATTTTTCATTTTACAGCACAATTATACCTGGAGATTTTACAAGGCGACGTTCGATGTCACTGTTCAATGAGGAATTTCTTTCTTGAATAATCATTTTTATGTGCAACAGGTGGGGAAATGTTGTAGAAGAGCAAGAGAACATTAAAAGAGAATGCGATGCATCAACAAAATGCCTGTAATGTGAAATTCATAAATCATATTCATACCCTGCAGAGCTGGATGGACATTATTACCTATACGATAACACATTACTGTTATACATGTGAAAGTTTCCTTCAATTATCAAAATAAGCCAAAACATTTCACTTAAAACAAGAAATTGAAAATTGCATCCTTTTTTATATCCTTATACATGTTTGGAAGCAGCTGTTGTCACGTTGATCCACTATTAAACAAGATGTTTCAGCCGGTTGCAGTGATCATTTAAAGAAGCTCAAATCAGTTTAATTTATATAGCATTAAAAATAACTTCAGTCCCACCTTCATAGAGAAAGGTCAAGCCAATACACCATCATAAATAACCCCAATAATTTCCCCTGGTGCACTTGGTAACAGTGGGCGGTAGTTTGGCTTTATCGGCGAAGGGAGAGCGGCGAGAGAAAAGATCAGCATAGAGCAACAGCGAATAATAAACATTGGGCAGGTTGGTGGGGCCGGTAACATGCAGCTTTAATGCCAGAGATACCTGCAGAAAAGCAATGAGACAGGACAGAGAGAAAAATGTTCACACCGACGGATAGAAAAGACGCTGAATCCATGTCATGCAATGGTGGCATATAAATCCATGGACAGTGAAAGAGAGAGTAGAGGGAGCGATGCTCAGTGCATCATAGGAGGTTGTAGTAGCCAAGGCCTAAACCAGCATAACTAAAGGATGGTTCAGAGTCATCTGAATCTGCCCTAACTATAAGCTTTATCTAAAAGGAAAGCCTAATCTTATCATATCTTATCAATCTTATCCTAAACACACTCTCAGAAGAGTCTTTATTGGATCCTTTTGTTACAGATGTAGAAAACCTCAACACTCATTTTCCTTAAATCAGGAACAATTTAAGTTAAGAATGTTATAAAAATCTAAACTTTTTAGTTTCAGTCAAGTCATCTTTTCTTTTTTCAAACCAGGAGGAAACAAATCAATTCTCGTACTACAATTCAGAGCTCTTACACGGAAGCTGTTTAACAGAAGCATGGTTTCCTCTGTAAAAACACACCAGGCTGACCAGGAAGTTCAATGTCAAGGCCTCCTGTGGAGAAAATAAAATATTAGTTTGACCACATTGCTTTTGTTTCACTTTATGGATTTGATAAGACTAATGAAGAATTAAGGCACATTCATACACTGACTCGGTCCTGTTGACAATCTACACAAACACTATAAAAAGCCTCTGAAGTATTAATTCTGGCTGCATGTCAGCGGCTGAGACACAGTTTTAGTGTAGAAACAACAGATGTCATGGCAGCTCTGTCTCCCTCATAGAGGGAATATTTATTCACCACAAAAGGCCTTTAAAGAGACAGAGATGGAGTCTAAACGTACCATGCACATACACACGCACGCGCACGCGCGCACACGCACACACACACACACACACACACACACACACACACACACACGCACACACACACACACACACACACACACACACACACACACACACACGCACACACATACGTACTGTGAGCTGTAAACAAACATGGTGATCAGTCTGCCTCCAAACAGGTCAACCATATCCTAATGTCTCGTTCGTACAGCTGACTGTGTGTGTGTGTGTGTGTGTGTGTGTGTGTGTGTGTGTGTGTGTGTGTGTGTGTGTGTGTGTGTGTGTGTGTGTGTCTCTATCAGTGCCAGCAGTCCATTCACTTACACCAGGCAGTCTAAAACACTCAATCACCCGTTTATCTCGGCCTGTCTCCCCCCAGACACACACACACACACACACACACACACACACACACACACACACACACACACACACGCCACCCTGACCAGGCAGATGGTTGTGCCACCCCTGCCAAAGCAGTGTAACAACACCCACACTCTCCCACGCACACACACATGCACAAATAAAGGGGAGGGGACCGTCTGTTTCAGCTGCCTCTCCTTGTCAAAGAGAGGTTGGCATCATCCGTGCCCTCCATCAATCCATCATACTGCCCTCACGCTCTCTCTCTCTCTCTCTCCCTGTGGGGACCCCCTTTCATGCCCACCTGTTACAGTTACGTAAGAGTGAATATATCAGGATGTGAAGAGCAGAAGACTCACCTCCAAAAGATAACAAGTACAGTAGAAAAAGTACAGTCTTGGTTTATATTCTGTTGGGGTTTTTGACCACTAGTGGCACTGTAGAGTAACACTTGTGATTAACGAGGCCCTGTGTTGTTGCACACAAGCTGCACATGCAACACCACGATAGGACATAAACAACTTTTCTTCAAGGTTACAATTCTTCTGCTCTGTTGTAAAATGTTTTTTTATGTCCTGAGTTTTTTTTTTTCTGTGGGAGTTGTTATTCTGTCAAATCAAATAAAAAGTGAGAGTTCAAATGACAATTTTGTGATTCAAAGGCCAGCACACTGCAGATCACTGCAGACAGTGCTGTCAGGAGCACAGAAAGTGTAATAGAGCTCCACTGGCTCGTTGAAGAGGTAGTGGTAGTTGTTTAGGAAGAAAGTTACCCCACTGAATGAAAAAGAAAATACCATAGAGCAGAAACTTTGCAAATATATATGAAACTTTCCTTAAACCTAAACCAAAAAGCGTGAAATAGACACACCTGTCCACTACAGGAAAACCCGAGATAGCCTCGCTTTGGGCTGTCTAAGCGTGAAAGTTACACGTTTTGTAAGCGTATAAGTGACATGCATGTAAATTTCATGTGACAGGGATCGTGTGACCAAGGTCTGGCAACAGAGGTTTTAAGAAAAAGAACAAATTGCATATTCTGGCACCAATAGGAGGCAGGAGAGGTAGCTTGGTGGTATTAATCACACACTGCCATTAATTCATTAGGGGTCACTGTTTTTCTGCAGTTGTTTTTTTGTTTCCTCATCCCAACCATGTTTTTTTGTCAGAAATCACAACGATGTGCTTATTTAGTAACCAAAACCATTTTTTTTTCAAAAAGTTTAATTTTCCTGAAAATCAAATGGCTCAAAGCATGCAGTCGGTTTCATTTTTGCCCACTGCAGGAAAACGTGTAACTTTCACGCCTAGATCATCCAAAGGGGCTGTCTTACATTTTGCTGTAGTGGATGGGCGTATATATTTCAGACTTTGCCGTGATACTGGGTTGCAGCCGCACATAATCAGTTGTGCACAAACTGCATTGTTTCTTATGTTTCCTTGCAGTTAAACTTGTAAATCAAACTCCAGTGGTCTTAAAAGTGAAAAAGAAATACAGAAATTCACCCGATAAAATTCTTGATACTGAATGATTGTGCAGATGGATGTGACTGTTCAGTTTCAAACCTTTTTAATTCCCACTGTAATTAATTGTGATTAGCGGCAGGCCTGAACTCCCAATGAAAGACTTTCCACCTGGCTGTATAAAGATCTTATCACTTCTACATTGGCACTAAACGTTGGCACTGGATGTAAAAATGTGTGCATGCACATCAAGTATCAATGCAATTTCTACGAGGCCTGGGATGAATGGTTTTGTTCTGAGGGTTGTTAATTTGATGTTAGAAAGGAAAACATAAAACAAACCACTACAAGGTGTGAAAAAAGTGTAAAAGGTGGTGGAGGAAGTTGGTGCGAAGGGGGGGGAGGGGGTGAATGGATAGATACACAAAGAGAATAAAGGATTGAGCAAAAGATGGAGCCTGAGAGGAAGGAATTAATGAACAGCAGGAGTGGACAAAAAGAGGAAATGCAGAGATGAGAGTAGGAACAAAGTTCAGTGGAGTTTGAGCCCAGACCAGTTATATAGTGTCGCCGCTCTCAGCTGTGTGTGACCAATCAGAGGACTGAATGTGAGCCAGCTCGGGTCTGTACACATCTGCCAGATCTGGCAAGGTTTTTGGATATTAACAGGAGCCATGTGCAGCAAATACGTCACAAATGTAATTGCATCTTTAGTCTTCAAAACTTCCTCCTTTAACCCTTTAAAAACACCTATTTTTTTAGGCTTTGCTCGAAAATTGCAAAAAGAGTATATCTCTGCAACCACAATAAAAAAAAATAAAAAATAAAAATTTTTGATAATAAAGGGGACACTTGTGAGATTTGTTCAGATGTGTAAATATCAGTATATATGTCCATATTTTAATAATAGTTTAGTCCTTGGCCCCCAATTGGGGGCCTTTAGGGCTTAAAGGGTTAAAGAAAAAAAACAACTTATATTTTCCACAGAATATTGGTGTTTTTTTCTACCTTTTTAAGTTTTAAGTGAAATAGAAAGTGACATTAAGATTTACAATGTTTGGTATTACGTTTACTTCATATAAAAAAAATACATATAATTTGCCGAAAGGTGCCCAAAGTTTGGCATACAACTGTATCTTGGACAGCTCCAGAATCAGCACCCTGGACAGTGATTACAACAAAAACATTTCCATGGTTACTGACCAGTTTTAGAAATATAGTAAGATGGAGGACTCCTTATCTGACTGTATAACACTCAGAGAAGTGACGTAAAAATATCCTGTTGACTTCTTAGTTGCAGTAAAAAAAATGGTGTTCAGATACGACATCTGCTATCTATTGCCGTCAGTTCTGCTTGTCACTTTGTAGGTTTGATGTCTACGAGAGTCAGAGACACTTGAGAGGGGCCTCCATCACATGCTGGACAGGGAGGATGGGAGAGGATGGAGAGACAGAGAGAGAAAAGCGGGAAAGGGTGGTTCGTTTTGAGGCCTCTTGCAGCTGTCGCGCTGCTTCACCCTGAGGCTGCACACACGCCCAATCACAAGCACACAGGAGCCAAACCGGCCTAACAAATAACACATACATCACCTTCCTAACAAAGAGAATGACAACTAATCTTAACGGACAAGACTGATCACTGTGTGAATGAATGGCAGCGTACAAGAGGGCATCTGGGAACATCTTACTATGCATGTATATGGAAGTACAGTGTGTGTGTGTGTGTGTGTGTCTGTGTGTGTCTGTGTGTGTGTCTGTGTGTGTGTGTTTGTGTGTGTGTCTGTGTGTGTTTGTGTCCGAGTATCAGCAAGAAACTTGAAACACATCTCTTCCCAAGAGTCAAACTCTTACTTATGTAACCCTAAAAATCCACAAACACACACACAAAGTCGTACTTATCCCTGTTTTCACCTTACAAATCAACAACTCCTTATAGATTACCGCACACACCTTAATCTCCTCCTTAATTCCTCAATGTCTCAGGCAAAGATACAAGCCAGCAGAACCCAGATTAGATTAGGCTGCGCTGGTACGACGTGGCGGTGCAAAAAAAAATACCAACGCGCAGCAAAAAAAATTAAAATCAAAATACCGAGTCAAGCGTTTGCATCAGATTTGTAAGTAAATCCAACGTGATTACACAGTGTCAGGAATGTAATGTGATATTTTCTGCAGGCGACACAAAATACCAGGCTGCACAAATATACTGTAAGTTGTTGGATTTAAATACAAATCTACACTAGTTCACCAGTCTGATGTTTAACGGAGAGATTTTATTTTGCACTGTGCGGTCAACTTGTGTGTGTGCGTGTGTGTGTGTGTGTGTGTGTGTGTGTGTGTGTGTGTGTGTGTGTAGTGTGTTAACCGTGAGTTTATTTTCAAACATAGAACATTGTACAATTTAAATTGTTGTTTAAGGGTCATTATTGATTTATTAATACAATATTTGAAGCCATCATCTTGTGTTTAGATCAATGGAATGATTTTTATGTTTTCCTATTTTGTCAGGATAATAGATTCCAAAACATAACTTGATAAAGGCATCACAATGTCACTCTAGTGAGTTATGTTTCTTTAGGCAATTATAACTTTCTCAAATTGATCTCAATTATGAGATGAATAGAAAACAAAAGTGGCCTCTGAGGGGAGAAAAAAAACAGATTATAATTACATCAGCAATGATTTAAAATATAAATGAGCTCGAGATACTAAAATGAATTAATTATAGAACACAATATTTAACTAATTAATATCTAAATCCATATGTTACTCTGTTGATTTTGAAAGGTGGCCACTGTTCATTTGATGCTGCTTTTAAATTCAGTGAACCAACGTTTGATCTTGAAAAAATAGAAACAACGAGGTTAAATTGGGAGCAACTTGTTCTTTTTTTAAATTAGCATATTGATTCACCCATACTGTTTGTGCCAGTGCATTAAATCACAATATTTTTGTTTTTCAGTAACTTTTCTGCAAGGCTTCCTCAGCGTATCCATATCCTGACAATGATAAGCTTGATAATTGGGATGAATGATTGTCAGTGATCACCGATATCAGAAAAAAATGGAAATCCTTAATGCTTCAACTAATTAAAATCTATGCCTGTCGATATTCATCCATGCTCCAAATCCAAAAGGTACTCAGCTGGTAGGTCGTTCGAACATATTGAAGAACTTGCTTGAAGTCTTTCTTTCTGTGGATTTACAATGTCTCTGTACGGTGTGTAGATTTGTGGGGGCCATGTCTGTTGCAGGACATATGATGCTCTACAAGAATGAATCACACAATGCAGACACATGTTTTAATGTGAAAAAAAAAAGGCTGATGTGTTTTTTAAAAAGTAACATGTTTATGTAGGTATTTCTATTTTCACTGAAATCATAACGCCACGAGGGTGGTAACACTTTAAACCTGCATTACCATTAATAAGCATTTGTTAAATAAATGGTTCACGCTGTCATGTAGCTGCACGCAAATGTAAAGATATCTTTAAGTGTCTTAGGTGTGATATTACAATATTATATTCAGTTTATAAAAACTATTTAAAATATGGTTTACTGTATTGTCATCTATTATTTGTTTATAAACAAGCTTCAACTTATGAATTTTCACAGAAGAAGGAAGTTGTAGACGAATACATCATCTGCTTATAGTTCAATTCTACGGTGTTATAAAGCCTAAACGTTTTTAAACTCGCTTGTGAATGTTAAATAGATGGAAATTAAAGAGATCCCATATGGGTGAAGTTGGTGCTTTTAACATTATTGACCTCTTTCAAAATATTTGGCCTCATTTTCAAACATATGTTGGTCGTTTTATTAATACGTCTTGAAAAACTATGAACTGCAAACGTGTGAAATTGCTTCTTTGTCCATGTGGCAGCATTTGCATGCAGATCCAATACTTTCATGTTCATATGTATCTGGGCATTTGCCTTTGTGTTTATGTGGGTATATCAGTGTGTGTTCATGTGATGTGTGTGTGTGTGTGTGTGTGTGTGTGTGTGTGTGTGTGTGTGTGTGTGTGTGTGTGTGTGTGTGTGTGTGTCTGTCTGTCTGTCTGTCTGTCTGTCTGTGTGAGACAGGATCACTAAGCCAGTCAACAAAGGGGTCCGGTGCTGATGGCGTGGTCTCCTCTCTGTCTATCTCAGGTAGAGTATGTTACTGCTAATGCCTTCTAAGATCCCTGCGACGCTATCCCAGAAGCCCCCTCTCTCTCCCACAATCCTCTTTGCTCCCTGGGTCCCTAAGCACCTTGGCGTAGGGAAGGTGGCTCGCTGCGGATTGTCTTAATCTCTCCTTTTCCTTGAGAAAAGGGCTAAGCCAACCCGATGTCACTCTCCCTATCACTCCAAAACACCAATTGGTTACAAGGATATATATTTTTTCCTCTTCTCTCTCGCCCGTATCTGTTTCCCTCACCTCTCACCTCTCGCTCAACTTCCTCTCTCTTTCCCTCTGTGGTTTTTTTTTTTTTTTGACAGGAAGTTAAGTCAACTTCTTGATGAAGTGAAATTTTTAAAGAAGCAGAAACAACAGATTTAGGATGTGCAAGTGACTTTAATGTTTTCTGTATGTGGGATTATGACTGTAAGGGACATACGTTTTGTATTTTTCAACAAGAAACTGTGACAGATTTTAAGAAAAAAAACAGTTGCTAGGCAACGTGGACGGCGTCCAGAAGCCACAGAGGCTAACAATTTAGCAAGCTGACAGGGGGGTAACAAAATGCAGGAAACGCAAAGGCACAGAGGGAAAAGATTAGGCCGTTGGGAAGATCAACATTTTCCTCAGACGTAGGCTCTTATCTAAGTTATGAAGACAAACTCTACACCACTAAAATGACAAAATATGAGCTGCCTACTGCCATTTCTGTAAACGTCAGCAAGCACATTACAACTCGAAACTCAAGGCTTATAGAATATTTAAAGTTACGATGAATACCACAAGAGGGTGCCAGTCATACGGCCTCTTCTCGTGTACGCGGTGAATACGACTCCATTTGAACGCAGCGTATGACAGGGTTGTTTGTCACATTAGACACGAAAC
>NW_027185329.1:3950000-3965000 GCF_022577435.1 Embiotoca jacksoni
AGAACACAAAGTACAGTTCACAGACACGTCAGCTGACACAGCAACGATTCACAGGCACACGGGTCATATCACAACCTCTCTTTCACTTTTCCCCTCTGTCCTCAGTCAAATGTCAGCCGGTGAATGTCAACTCCATTAATATTTCACAACCAATTAAATAAAAGCACACGTCATGCATGTTTAATGTCTGACTGCTGAGAGAGCCCACTTCTGCCCTTCCATCGTCTACACAGGTACGCCGGGCCGGTGGAAGATTAGCCGAGCACGCTTTTGTGTTCTGTGTTTATGCTTTTAATTATCTGGCTGTGGGCCCAACGCAGACTGACACAGAACCTATTTAGTTCAGCACACATGAGACGGTCTGACCCTGTAAGCACAGTAACCCGGTAACAATGCAGTTACGTCTGCATGTAATTGAACAGACTGTTTGAAGTGTTACAGGAAGGTTCTGTAGAAGTGTTACTGTATTCTGTAAATGAGCACATTTGGATGATCGGTAGCAACCAAAGACTGAGACATAATCGTGCCCTGTTGGTTGTCACATCGCATTAGCTGGTCTGTAACATGGCTCGATATAAAACTGTAATAAATATTAGCTTTTTATGTCATCAGAAAGGGTCCCTGATGCAACTCGAAGCACTGCACACCAGACACCGGGCAGATCCATACTGTGGTTTCTAACCGTGTTGGCTCCTCCCCAGCCTTTCCATTAGATTCCTTTCACATTCTCCTGAGGAACATTTTGCAGAGCGACTGTTATGTCAAGCTCCCCTGCTAAATATTGGACATATAGAGGAATAGACATAAAGCACTGCAGGGCAAGCAAAGCATCTGCTCAAGCAAAACGAGAATCCAGAGAGGCAAAAGCAGAAATTTAACCTTTTAAGATTAAGGGCAGGGTGGGATGTTATTTTTATCTATCACTGCCAGATAAATCTCTCTGTATTTCAAAATATACAGGGTACATCTGTTGTCTATGCCAGATAAAAGCATACTAACCTCATTCTATGGGCAGAGCAAGCGCACCACAGACTTCTGCCAGCTGGCAAACTTCCGGTTTAGGTCTACGCTTAATTGACTCGGGGACAAAATAATTCATGTAGCTCGTCTCGACTTTCAAACATTTTTTGCAGTGAATGGATGAAATTCTGATCGAGAAACAAGTGATTTTGTAGGGGTTGTGACACATTTAATGTCATTTATTGTCTATTTTAAAGCCCCGACAGTGGCGGCGCAGTAGGCTACGACATTAACACGTGTAGAGTGCAGATTAGACGATAAGCATCCGTCTGAAGCTTATGAGTAATGTTAAAGGAATCGGTTGCAGCACACGGCCTCAACCAGGCACTGCAGAGCCTTTTAGTATCATTTAACACAGTTTCAGTTTTATGACCCACACTGTTACGTTCAGCTGTGTTCACCCTTAAAGCAACATTTTCAGACACAGCGGTATCGTACAGTACACTTCCATACCAAACGAGAGCCACACAAAAGAAAAATATATCAAGGGCTAAAGATATTAATAGTCCTATCAATCAAGAGTTCTCATTTTGTCTATGTAGTCACACCACTGGCATGTCCACCATGAGCCACTATGAGCCATAACAGAAATTGTGGCTCGTTGAGAGCGATCAACAAAACTTGATTGTGACTGACATGCAGAGAGTCACATGAACTCTAAATATGTAAATAACTCCGTGGCGACAAAACCATGCCAAGCTAGTTTCATGCTGTTTCATGAAACAATAAAGAACCTGAGTGATCTGTACAGCAGGTCCATCCAAGGCACCGCCAGGTCTCTCCCTGAAGGTGAAGGTCTGACTCTCTGTTCAGTCAGATGAACCGCACAGTGAAGAAAAATCCCTTCAACATTACAGTAAGTTCAGCGCAGAGGGCTTACTCAGCCTTAATTTCTATTACTGCATCAGTGGGAGGGAAAGGAGATTGTTTGGAAAGGGAATGAGCTGGCTGACTGACAGGCTGATTAACATCCAGCAACAAATCTGTGCTCCGTCTGCCTGTAATTCTCTCTTTATCCCATCTCTTGCCGCTCCCTGGTCCTCTGTGCCTTTACTTCCTTCCTAATTATCTGCATTAGCTTAATGACTAAGAGCCACTAAGGTCTCTGAGTGGGCTATGTGTGTCTTACCGTTTGTGTAAAGAGAGCAAATGACTTTTTACTGTTCCACCTCAGTCAGCCTCTGCAGTGGATATAGATTTTGGGAGTGAGTTATTTAAGGATGGTCAATTATACTGTTGCAGTACACAGCTGCCCTTAGCATTTAGACAACCTCAAAGTCCCTGTGGTTTTGTCAATATTAATAACAATAAGTCCTGATTATTGAGCTTCAAAATCCATTCATTATGTCGTAACAATTGCTATTAAAGTCTGATTCAGTCAGATGTCGATATGTGGAGGTACCGCACGACCTCAACTCTTTGGCCTCTGCTGCCTCCTGCGGTTGACAAACTGTAACTACATGTAAAAAGAGTGGCTGCAATTGGAGACTTTCTCAGCTCTCTAATGAACATGCAATAGAAAGACATTTAATATTAAATGGTGGATAAAGCAAAAAGTTAGAGCTTGAAATAAATGAGTATAAATAGTGATGCTGGAGTTGCACAAGTATATTCCTTGTGTAATCGCCAACATTACATCCATATTAGACCATGTGAAGACACAAACATTCACATTACATAAACATCAACAATCACAGCACTCAACATGCTCTGCATCAACATGGTCCGGAGAACCACAACCAGAAGAGCGTTAAATCAGCATTTTGGTTGTGGCTTCAAGATGTTAGTGCAGCACAGAAATTACGGTGAGACAGATTGGTGTTAAATCATATAGATAAGAGTACAGAGAGCATGGTCTTTTAAAAGGTCCTCCATGTAGCATTTTAAATGTCAGCATTATGAGCGTATCACTGTAAAAGTAATTATGTTAAAAGGTCAAATTACCATAAAAAAGGGCACATTTCAGGTGGTCTCCTTTCTCTAAATGAAACATGGCACTTCTTAAAGAGGAGATTAAACTCCTTCCCAGATGCCTTCCCTCCAGTTGTGTCTCCTTTTTCTAAAAATATAAACATGTTCTGAGCTATTTTTTCATCACTTCTGCCATCTGCCACTGACACCTCTGGCACTTTAGCTCCAATAGCAAAGAGGAAGTGTCCGATAAAGGTTTATTATTAATTAGTGTTAAAATGCTACCTGAAACACCTTAAAATGTTTCTGCGTGGTGTTAAGATATGATGTTGGTGAATTTCAACCAATGCAACATTTTGCAAGAATCTCAGGCTCACGTGTCGCACAAAAAAAGAGAGAGAGAAAAAAAAAAAAATGGAACGGCATGCCAAGGAGACGAGAAACAACTGAAAGCATCGTAACACAAATGAGTGTAGCTATGAACACATGCGATGAGCTCGGAGGCGAGATTACCTGGTAGTAGGCGTGGCTTTGAGAATAGAGGGAGGAGAAAGGCGGGGCTGGGACATCGTTCAGCCTCTCTCCCTCTGGGTGAGGCCACGCCTCCTCATCATAGGGAACCTCAGGTGACTCTACCTACAATGCACAGACAGAGCTCAACGTGGTGCACACACACACACACACACACACACACACACACACTGTGTACTGTGTGCTACAGTCTGATCGCTGCTCTGTTGGCTGCCCGAACGTCACGCGGTCATCGACAATATATTTCTGTCTTGAGGATACCAGTTCGTGCAAAACAAGGGGAGGAGATTCAACTGTGTAAGACAAAATACAAAGTACTCAGCCAACTCTAACAAAACAAACCCAGTGGTAATCCATTACCATTCATATATTTGACTTAAGAATTCAGATGGTAAAATATATTTTAAAAAAAACGAAAACAGGTAAATAAACCTATTAAACATCACAAGGCAAGTAACATGCTGCCTTGTGTGTATGGGTTATTTATATGATGAAGTAGTTGTACTAATAAATCTTAAAATAAATCACAGAGAAAAATAGAAAGGGTACATGTGTGTGCGTGTGTGTGTGTGTGTGTGTGTGTGTGTGTGTGTGTGTGTGTGTGTGTGTGTGTGTGTGTGTATAAGAGAGGAAAAAGGGAGAGAGAGAGAGAGAGAGAGAGCGAGAGAGAGAGAGAGAGAGAGAGAGATGGGAACATGTTCATAGGGAGAACAAGATGGCGAGTCCATCTGTCACACAGAAGCCATCCAGATCCAGCACCTGTGGTCACTCACACACAGTCATACAAACACACACCATTTGGGACGGAAGGAGCTCTCAAAATAAACTGAATACCCACATACACCAACAACAACACACACACACACACACACACACACACACACACACACACACACACACACACAGACCACAGAATCTCCTCCTCCCAGATCTTACAGAGACAGACAGGAAGATGAGGGGCTGGAACGGACCAGTCTGTAAAGAGCGATCAAGATAATGATGATAATGATGCACAGGGTGGTGAAGAGTCAGGATATGTAGACGTCTGAGCCGTCTCCATGAACAGAGAGGATATGAGGTGGTCATGAGTGAATGACGGCATCCAAGAAGAACTACAGCCCCAAAAAAATGTGTGGCTGCATTTGCAACATAAAATACATCTACAGTGGTGTGCAGAATTATTACAGATTGATTGATGATAGAGGAAAATATTTACAAATCATTCAATCATGTGGTGTTACAAAGTCACAGCGTGTGTTTACTGTGATTTCACCAGAAATGCTGTGACTATGAAGAGATGGGAGGGTGTTATCCAGCCACAAGGTGGAGCTACACACCAATTGTTTTTCCTCCACACCTCAACAGCTTTGTCCGGAGTTTTCCCAGAGGACAAACTTTGAACTCGTGGTGACTGACAACCGCAAAGTTAAACAAGTGACAGCGTATAATGACTGAGAACTGACACACCGCTAATATGCACACATGCGCGCACACACTCCTCAGCCCTGACGACCCGCAGCGTGCTGAGGGCTGTCGTAACTTACCCACACAGATACACACACTACTGACAACATGAGAGTTGATTCAATTAAATAATACAGATTTTTTTTTTTTTTAGATGCCGGAATTGAGAAAGGATGACATGTTAGTCGGAGATGACATGTTAGTTTCTGTGAAACAGATACTGAAATGACAAAAGGGACGAGAAGACTTACAGAAAATGAGCATAAATCAGGAAGGAGGCTGTAATAAAATCCTGGTTTATGGCTTAACAAAGTGAGTTTTGCTTGTTAAAAAATGTCTGAGAGTCCAGAGGAAAATCACTGGATTAATGGCCCTTTGATTACTACCATGTAATTGTATATGGAAGGAAGGAATTTGTCATTGTTAATTTGCATATTTTGATGTCATTTAAATTAAATATATGTGACTGTACGAGTTGGATTCCCACATAAAAAAAAGACCATAATTATAATTTATAAGACAACTGTGAAACCTGCAATTTAAGGAGCATGAATATAAAGTAGAGGGAAAAATAAAAGTCAACAAAGGATAATATACACATTATGGAGCATAACGAGGTGTGTGTGTGTGTGTGTGTGTGTGTGTGTGTGTGTGTGTGTGTGTGTGTGTGTGTGTGTGTGTGTGTTGTTAAATGAGCGTGTATGTGTTGCTGTGTGTCAGGGAATTCATGTGAGTGTGTCGGGTTAGAGCTGTGCGAGCACAGTCATGTAAGCGCTAATCTGCAGACAGATACAGTCCAATCAACCAAAATAAAAAGATTACCAGGCTACGCTTTGCCATTCTGAGTATGCGTGTGCGTGTGCGTGTGTGTGTGTGTGTGTGTGTGTGTGTGTGTGTGTGTGAGGAAGCGATAGAGAGGCAAAAGAAAGGGAGACAAAGGGGTAGAGAGGCAGGCAGACACCGACTGAGTGCAGAACAGAGATAGTAATGGGCCTCATTACTAAAAAATGAGACAAGCATTCGACTGAATCCCCTGCATGCACGGTTGTGCAAAAGTATTCTCCCGGTACAAAGAGAGGCTCTGTGCATGCAGGCAAATTTAGGTCAGTATCCTTGACTTCTAAGTTCTTTCAAATAAGACCCATCTAATTCTGAATGCATTGGAAAGTCACCAGCCTCAAAAACAAAAGCTCAGACGTCATATTAGTCCTAATTCTGAACAAATTACGTCGACTTGAGGTATATCACTGCCATTGCCTCTTTTATCTCAAATATGTCCTCTCTTCAAGGACTATGACAAAAAGATTTAAGACTGTACGAATTACATTTTTGTAATATATTTTGATGGTGTTTGAACACGTTTCAAAGGTTCAAGGTTTTTCCAGCAACTGTCTGTCTTGTAGAGATGACATTTATTTATTGCTAATTTGCAACAGCAAAAACATTTATTCCACTGCATCGGTCTCCTGAAATACTTTTTAACATGGTTTAACTACATGTTCTGCTGCTGTAATAAAATATCCGCTCACAGAAAACTAAAGCATGTTCAAACTTTCTAATTGTTAGATTTAGTCAACTTCAGTTAAGATTTGGAGCACATCATGGTCTTGGTTAAATACTGAAAAAGCATGAAACTGAATGGTTTACGGATATGAACGGATATGAACGAATATGAAGCCGAGCCTGGTGTCAGATCCTTTGCATGTTGTCCATCCACCTCCCTGACACTTGTGTACAAGAATATAACACCTTTCTCTGAAAGAAAAAAAAAAAAAAACTCCGACCAAACCTGCTATCAATCCAAGCAGCAAATACAATTCCCTCAGAAGGTAAGTGATGAAGGAAGTTAGTAATAACCAAGTTATTAAATGCTCCCTCTATTATGTAAAGGCTTCATTAACTACTCATAAAGCAGAAAGAAAGACTGGGCTGTTGTTTCAATTGTCATCAAGTGACACTGTAGCCTCAATGGTGCATGACGTAGACATCTAGATATATGCATTCAGAAACGATGGATTGATCCTTTAAATCGAAACGTGAAAAGCATGGGTCAGAGGACAGTAGGAATATCTGGCTCCACATGCACGGCACATTTGTCACCAGAGTCATTTTGACACATGTATTGACAGACAGACTGGTAATCTCCTCGATGAACATGATGTAAGAGGGAACCACGAGCCCTGTGTGTGCTTCTAAAACAGAGAGACAGGTAGACGGTGTAAGTTTGCAGGCGTGACGCAGAGCAGACGGGCGGTGTCGGTCAGTCGTGCGTCGTCTGTGTTGTTTGACACACGAAACGTAGAGCCGAAGCCACAGCGACAGACAGCGAGAGTTAGTTACCTGAGCGGGCGTGATGTGTGTGTGAGTGACGTATCCGTGAACGTGCTGGATCTGCGACAGATGCCGCTCCGCCACCTGAACCAGTTCTGCCCCCCGCAGGTCACCGCGGCGACCGAGAGATTCGTCCCTCCCCAGTGACCGATTCCTTTCTCTCTCCACGGTCCCGGCGCCCCCTCCGTCTCTCCTCCAGGTCCTGCCGTCCCTCCCCAGGGTCCCGCCGTCCCTCCCCGGGGTCTCTCCGTCTCTTCCCAGGGTTCCCCCGTCTCTCCCCAGAGTCCCTCCGTCTCTTCCCAGGGTTCCTCCGTCTCTCCCCAGGGTCCCTCCGTCCCTCCCCAGAGTTCCTCCGTCCCTCGCCAGGGTCCCGCCGTCCCTCCCCAGGGTCCCTCCATCCCGCCCCAGGGTCCCTCCATCCCTCCCCAGGGTCCCTCCATCTCTCAGCTCTCTGGTTACTCCCATTGGGTGATGATGGCAGGGATGATGGGGGAGTTTTGGGGCCCCAGGTGACGCCCCTTCTTCTTCTTGATACCGATACTTCTATAGTGAGAAAGGGAGGAGGAGGCGAGGCGAGGAAACCAGGTGGGAATTAAAGGAAAACGCAAGCAAGGGAAAGAAGACGGCCGAGAAGACAGGAAAAAGGGGACAGACAAGGTTGGGAAGAGGAGATAGAGGAAGGTGGGTGGAAAGCAGGAAAAAAAGAGGAAAATATAGATTAGTTTAAAGATAAGTTCAGAAGTAGAGAAGATTTTTTTTAAAGCTGGAAAAGAAGAAAGCGTTAGTGCAAAACTGCATACCAGCCTAAAAAGAGCATAGCAGAGAACAAGTGTGTGTAATGAGATATTTTTATAGTACAGTTTCTGTGTGTAAGCAGAGCCCAGGTGTACAACCAGCATGAGAGTAATTGTTTCCTGAGCTCCCCGTATTGTACATACGTGAATGCACAAACACACACAAACACACACACACACACACACACACACACACACACACACACACACACACACACACACACACACACACACACACAGGATTTGAAACAGAAGTTTTTAGGCAAAATAAGATGCAAAACTGAATGAGGACAGTGAGCGGAAGACAAGCCTGCCTCAGGGATTTTCTTTTTCTCTTCCTCATCTCTCTATACCTTCATCATGCCTCTTTCCCTTTCACATCTACGACTCTCACTCCAGAAAATCTCACTACTTCTTTTCCCTCGTCTCCCATTCCCACGCACTCCCCCTTTTTATCTTTTAAAAAATGAAAGTATTTGATGTTTTTTTCTGCTTTACTGGACAGAGTACAGTGGAGGGAGTCTGCGAGGCTGATGGGGGAGGGATGTCGGGTCCTTAAGCCAGTTCTGAATCCATGACATTGTGGTTATGTGATGCGCAACTCGGCCAACTGAGCAGCAGGGAGGAAGCCCCTCTGTGCGCTAAATGAAAAGTGACTATCACTCCGTCCAGGAAGATTAGGTGAATCCAGGTAAAATCCTTTATCCCTTATCCATCACTTTTTGTTCCTGTTTAAATCCAAACCAACCAAGAAGAGCAGCTTAAGAGAAGCAGATGGGTTTTTAAGCTTCGAGACAAATGGAACAGGGGACTCTCTGATAAAATCAACACCAAAGTGACAGAGTAATCTCAGCTAATACAGCATGTCCAATTGAGAATAAATCATCTAAGTGGAATCTAGTTCCTCATTGAATAAATTACAGGTTTTGGACTCACATCTTGATCCTAACCCGGGGTTAAAATAAAGTGAGAATGTCTTGTGCAATGTGCGAAAAGCCCATTTAAAGGATTTGTGACTGTCTCACGGTCGGACTAATTGGTAATCTAACAGCGTGTCAACCTCATTGTAACGCAGCACCACAATGTTGAGAAGCTTTTTACCTGAAAATCTATGCAACTGAAGAAATAACAAAATAACAGAGGCCATACTTAATACTGTATGTCAGGAAAACCTGGAAGTATGAAGGGGAAAAAGATGACAATTCTTTCCTTCTACTGTCATGCCGTCTGCCTCTGCCTGATTTTGCATATGTCTGCTTATACAATGCTTATACAACCTTTAGGTCAAAGCCCCTTTATGCAATGCAATAGTGTCTTGTTGGTTTAAAAATTTCACAATGAAAAAAAATCTGTTGCAGAGAAATCATCACTGGAATCAGTTTCCCATCGTGGCACAGACTGATGAGGTGAACAAAGAGGAAGTTTCTTATGTCAGGTCAGTTTAATCACAACGTGGGAGGGAGAGTCTTTAGCTTTCAGACCCCTCTCAAGACTTAAAACCTTCCGTTTTTTTTTATCAACTTTACACCTAAGTTAAACCTTAGTTATGCTGCAAGGGCTGCTGAGGGACCTCCCATGATGCACTGAGCTCCTTTCCTCTTTCTCTCTGTCACTCTCAATGCATTTATAAAGCACCATTACATCTCATTAACTTCATGCTTTCCTTATCCCATTGTTTTTGTTTATTGTTTCTTGATGCAGTCCCCCTCGCTCGAGTAGTTCTGTGCTTTCTTCTGCAGGGAGTTTTTCTCCTCCAAGCAGCTCATGTGGGAATTGTTGAATTGTTGGGGTCATTTGTATAATACTGTGGAGTTCTTTTGTAAGGACTTTACCATGTTAAGTGCCCTGAAATAACTTGTGTTAGGATTTGGTGCTATATAAATAAAATTGGATTGACTTTAATACATAACAAGAATTTCAGTAATATTAAGTAAATATTAAGGCATAAATGGCATAAATGGAGAGATGCACATGAATGCGAGGGAGTAGATACTTGACACGTGAAGAAAGTACAGCTCAAAGTTAGGAAACAGGTCTTAACAACATAGATCTTAACACATTTGCAAAATGTCATGAAATTGTAGATGAAGTCAGAAATGCAAAGTTTCTGAACTCACTGTATTGCAAGGTCTGAGTGGAGTCATTATATCGGGAGCTGAGAATACAATAAGCGAGGCTAAGCTAACACCACCATCAGACAAACACAGCCTGCAGCTTAGGAATGAGATAGATTCACCTCCCCTGCAGAGAGCCAGACAGTCACACAGTCAGTCCCATTAATGTGACATTTGACCTTTTGACTTATTTTCTCTCTAGGTAGCCAACAGGAAGCCACAGCAGACTTCCCCCGAGTCTGCATGCGCACGTATCAATTAAAAACCTGTTCTCTCGATCACATTCTGGTGACATAAAAATGGTTCCCACAAGTTAACCATTTCGTTTCGGGTAAATAGGTTAGAATCGGCCTTAGGTTAGGTGTTCGGATAATGTTGTAAGTCAATACAGTGTCCTAGTAAACTAGTGTGATTTATCATACAGCTCCCACTGTGTCTGTGCATCAGTAACTACACAGCCCGCAGTGTTAATTAAAGTTCCTTCCCAAGAGAGGGATTTAGCCTTTTTGCGCAGACCTTGATAAAACGCTGTTGTTGGCTTTTCTCTTTTAGTGAGTTCAGCATCAAAACTGCCGTACGTAACGATGTTCAAGCCATGTTTTCACACACATGATTTAACAACCACTTAAGGACAGAAAGCACAGGGACAAACCACTAAAGCACTAACACTACATTTGACCCTTGCAGCTGACTGCCATCTTGGTCGGCAGCAACAGCAACAGGAACCAGAATCTATCCTACAAACTGTTTTGAGGCAGGGAGTCGGCGGCTGCACGGCACAGGAGAGCACAGAACAGTATCAGCTAATTCCTGCGAATTCAAGTAGACATGACCGTGTGTGTGTGTGTGTGTGTGTGTGTGTGTGTGTGTGTGTGCTCTCTCTCCCCATTGCCTCCACTGCTGCATACTTTAACCTCATTCAGACTGGGATTGGAAGTCAACGCTGCGCTGACAAAATGAACCGATCCGACCCCGTCTCACGACCTTCAGTGCATCTTGTTTCCTCTCCGCCTCTCACTACGATCTTTTCATTCACTGTCGTCTCGCTAATTAGTCAGAAATGCCTCACAAATAATCTCGAGAGCGGCGGTTGAACGGCCAGGCGCTAAGACCCCGAAGAAACCCTGGCTCACACTGTTGTCACAACACGGCTGCTACAGCCCTCTGCACTCGCACGCACACATAAGCACGCACGCACACTCAGCCATAATCCTATATTTGGCGTTTGAAATCTCACATGGCACGAGAACACCTCCGAATGAGGGAATGCATGAATGAACACAGACACCAAATATGTCTGTTTTAAATCACAGAGTGTGTAGCTGTGTGTGTAAGTCGTGTGTGTTTCTGCTTGCTCGACTATCAAGAGCCGAGCATTCCTAATCAGGACTGTGCCTGCAGAGAGCCCGCTGACCGACAACACACACACACACACACACACACACACACACACACACACACACACACACACACACACACACACACACACACACACACAAACACAGAGATCCGCGTGCACACTGTGGCTGTCATGTGTTACTGTGTCAGCCAGTCTTGCATAGCCAGAGAAACGTGACTAGATAGGGAGCAGATTCAGCATCCCAGTGCATGTCTATGTGTGTGCGTATGGGTGCGTGTGTGTGTGTGTGTGTGTGTGTGTGTGTGTGTGTGTGTGTGTGTGTGTGTGTGTGTGTGTGTGCGCGTGTGTGCGTGTGTGTGTGTGCGCATCAGAGTAAAGCCAGGCGTTAATCACGCTTGGTAAGATATGAAAGAGCAGGGGATCCTCTGCCGTAAGGAACTTCTGGCGCGCGCACACACACACACACACACACACACACACACACACACACACACACACACACACGTGCCTTCATGCTACTCTTTATCTCTAACATCGCACTCTCTCTCTCTCTCTCTCATGCTTTATTGGAATCAAGCAGAACAGCACTTATTGCCAGATAACAGCTGACGACCAGATTCATTTAGCAACAATGACAAAGTGACAGTGACATGTACAAATGGTTTTATACAAAGTCAGCCAATCAATGGACACATTTTTCAAAGGAACTGCTGTCAATAATATTTTGCTGTGTGGACACATTGTATGTCCCTCATACAGCTTAAGGTCATTATTCTGAACTGCTATTATTTTGAAATTCTATTATTTGGAAGAAACAAAGAAAATACATTATTTGGATACAGAAGAAAACAAGTAGAACAGCATGGCTGAAGAATATCCGACTGCCAAATAAAACCTATTCTAAATATTTAACTTGATATTGGCAATTGCCTATTCCCCAAAATATCTTCATTAAATCTAAAATATATGATCTAAGAATTTACACGTGTTCAAATGCAGAAGTCCGGTTCAAATGAAGAATGTACTTAACTCACTCTATGGTGGCTTTAGTCAGTAAAGTGTCTCCAGGAAAAATACACAGACCTTAGCAGAAATAGAGGAACAAATTCATCTATTTTGAATGTGTTGAAATGTCTGACCTAGTTAAAGGTGGGTATGATTTATCTTTTCAGGCACTTAAACAGCCTCAAAAATGACACAGCGCTGGCAAGATAAAAGTGAATAGACTGTAGCTCACCCTAATGCACTTAAAATGTGCTTTCCTCTTTGCTCAATGCTGTTGGTGTCCTGCTTGTCTCTTTCCATGTATCTCAGATTTGCATGTGATTTTAATCTAACTATACAGCTGTTAGTATTTCAATCAATCAATTCTGATTATTAATCAGCCTATCAGTTCCAATCAAAATGCTGGTTCAATTATTGGCATTACGTCAGTCAGAACACAATATGTCAAAAGCATGAACTGCCTTTAGTTAGCTTGCAATTACTTTGAAAGTATTTATCAAACTTTGCTGTTTTTTTTTTTTTATGAAGCTCAGCTGCACTTTTCAGAGTGACCTACAGTTCACCACACTGTTAGCTGAATTCATGTGAATTCACACGTGTGGGTACATAGACAAAAGGAGGGGAGGTCCAAATTTCACGCTCAGTCATAAATAATAATGAAACCGTCTTTTCAATATGAAACCACTTCTCAAGAACCAACTTGTATTCTTCTTGAGAACGTCTTCATTGAAACGACATAAGAGTGAAGCTATAGACTGTATATAAAAATGGCCACCGAGGGGCCACCGGGTGCTGGCTCTAAAAAACCTCTGGCTCCAACAGACTCCAATTCAAAAACAGTCAACTTCTTTCATGAAATACAAAGTCAGTACATTGTTCCACAAGTCAGTATGGTGTCATTTGGTAAATTCACTCCTTCTGATCAGTGTTCTGGTGGTCCTTCTGAAAATAACTCTATCATTAATTAGATATAAGGCCTGGTTTGATTGGCATGTAAAATGTCCTTGGGTTCTCAGTGAGATCTATGAGTCAGATCAAACCCCTTGTTCCTCATCAAAAATCAAGATGTCGACAGACGAAGAAAACAGACTCAAGGCTTCAAAACTGCGGTTCACAAACCAAAGGGTAACATCATGCTGGGCTGCTACTTGAGTGGAATAGATTAGTACAAAGGGCAATTTAAAACTACCTTATTGCATAATGTGCATTACATTATAAGTCCCTCAGGTTCATCTAAATGTTCTTATTTACATCATCACATCACTGACTTTTATGAACTCACCTTGAACAATGACTATTGCTTTAATTACATAACAGTCTGTCATGAACCTGATCGTGACACTCAACAAGGCACAAGAAGAGATGGCATGAGAGTGAAGTGAATTGTTTTTATGTTCAGGGTCAGATTCATTAAGTTGCTGCATTCACACTGGAAACCAGAGCATTTCCTTGTTGTTGCCCAAAGTTAATGTACCAGTCCAAATAAGGCACCATCATACTTTTGTTGTTGTGCTTCTTTCTGTATCTTTATGTATAAAAACAAGCTTGTGAGAGAGACTCATGATCTTAATTGTAAGAAAATCCTGATTCTTTTTTTTAATTTTTTTTTTTTATCCACAATCGTGCAGCTCTCCAACATTTCTTTTGACATTTTTCTGAACTGTTTCATCACCAAGTTAGTTTTAATTTCTTGAACGCAAATTAGTTCGACTAACAAGTGGAGGTGAAGGGCGGTGCAGGTTACGTATTGCTTCTAATTGGGATATAAAAAAATTCCAGAGAACTGCACGGCACTTCAACGTCTTTCAACACGCAAGCTGCTGGAAGTCTGCAAATAGATGACGGTAGTTGGGTCGTCTCCCAAACATCTCTCACACACTGCATAACTTCTTCTTATCCTCAGGATATCCTCCACTTGTTACCGTGTGCGGCTACAGAGGGACAAAAACCACGTCTCCTATTGTGTCTCTCGCTCGTGTTCTCTCTCTCTCTCTCTTTCGAGCAGTTGTCCCTCGGCCTGCCTCGATCTAACAGGCTGTCATGGTGAGGTAATCTAATAGGACAGAAGTGAAGTCCATACAGTTTATTATGGCCTCACTACTGAACTGGACAACAGAATACCCAGGCAGGCGCACACACACAGTCCAGTGGTCACTACTGTATCCCCTTATATCACAGTACTGTACGTGAATTTGTAACAGTAAACTGAACACACTCCTTCAATGCCTCGAGGTTTTCTACATTCGAGTGACACCAAGACGATGAAGCTGTACATCCCACTTCTTCCTGCCGACCAGGTCTAGTTTTCTCAGTGCCATTTAGACCAGTTTACAGACCCATTTATGAAGCCGTTTTTTGGCGAGCTGTGTGTTTAATGACTATTCAGAGATGCGGCACAGTCTACTAAGACGTCCTCCACATCAAAGGCACTGCTCCTTAAGCACTCGGGTGGAACTTTAATATTTCATAT